>NC_050445.1:91241923-91573589 GCF_903995425.1 Onychomys torridus | reverse complement strand
TCAGAGAAGCAGAAAGCCACAGCCAACTTTACCTCACCAACTCCTCATCTGATCCTGTAGACTGAAAGCTTCTGAGGTCTCACCCAAATGGATCTCAGCTGAACTGCTGCTAAAAGCCTAAAAGCTTAGAAGGCTCTAGATCCTGGTCCTCATGCCTTATATACCTTCCTGCTTCCTGCCATCACTTTCTGGGATTAAAGGCATGTGTCCTTCCTAAGCAAGACATGAGATCTCAAGTGCTGGGATTAAAGGTGTGTGTGCCACCACTGTCTGGCCTCTATGTCTAATCTAGTGGCTATTCTGTTCTCTGACCCCAGATAAGTTTTATTAGGGTACACAAAATATGGGGGAACACAATATATCACCACAGATATTTATCACCCACCTCCACTTCTCAGACATTTTTTTTAAAAATCCCAAATGTTATATTATGCTTCTTTACACATGTAGGAATTCCAGCAAGGCTCTACTTAAGAAAACAACTGCAAGACAAGGATTCCAGATACAATTAATAATTTTTAACAGTGCCATTTAAGTACAAAAGCAAAATTGGCTAAATTCAACTTGGAAGATTAAAATAAAAATGTTCAGAGACAATTTGTATCAACAGAATCCAAACTAGAACTTTTCATAAATTACTTAGCATACCAGACAATTCTGAGAAAGTGCTGCTTTATTGTATCTTTAGAGCTTAGTAATGACACTGGAGTTCACCTTAGGACTCCATGTTGGTCTGCAGGAATTTTCCCTCAGAAGAGTGATACAATAGAAACTCAAAGAAGTTACTGCACAAAGCAATCTTGTCTCCTGTAACTCCCCGAGATAAGACAGCAGCTCCTGGAAATACTGACTTAGTTACTAATTACGTCACCTCCACCAAGTTACTGAACATCCCAGAGCCCAGGATGCTTTATCTGTAAGCACTTCTTATTTCAGATGCTCCTGGGGCTGTTTAAGGAAATCCTCTCTAGCACAGCACCAATGCACTGTAAATGGTCTGCAAAGGATCATTGCCTTCTTATTTCCCCTGGCATAGCTTTGGCCCAGCTGCTTCTTGTGCATCCTTTGTTCCTTTGTGTCTGAAACATGAACGAACCATGTGCTCAGCTGATAAATGAATATTTCCTTCCTTCTTTACAGGGAGGAATGGTGGAGAGACATATGCAGAAATTGGGGGCAGCAACTTGTGGGAGAGCTCCTGCCCCTTCTCTTGGTCTTCTTACTATTCATCAAGGTGAGAGCTGTAACTCCAGCATTTCACTCATGACCTAAGAGTGGAAGTTTTGCTTTGGGGATGGTTGGATACAATGTATGGACGTTTCATCTACAGTAATTGGCTGGAGCCCCCATACAGCCCTGAACCACAATCACCACCATTCTTTTAAATAAGAAAGAGGGTCAGGAGGTGGTGGCGCACACCTTTAATCCCAGCACTAGGGAGGCAGAGGCAGGCTGATCTCTTTGAGTTCGAGGCCAGCCTAGGGTACAGAGTGAGCTCCAGGAAAGGCACAAAGCTACACAGAGAAACCCTGGCTCAAAAAAACCAAGATAGATAGATAGATAGATAGATAGATAGATAGATACATACATACATACATACATACATACATACATACATACATAAGAAAGAGGAAATTGCTAATTAGTTTGAGCCCCTCTAACTATTTCTTTATTATTAAGAACAACAGAAAAATTCATGACTGGGAAATAAAGTTGAAGGTCTTCTAGTTTCCATTCACATTCTTATAGTCTATCTTAAGGTTTCTGTTGCTGCAATAAAACAGCATGACCACAGGCAAACTGGAGGGAAGGGTTTATTTTAGCTTATAGTTCCACATTCCAGTCCATCATTGAAGGAGGTCAGGTCAGGAACTGAAGACTAAGATAAGAACTGGAGATAGTTCCTGGAGACAGGAACTGAAGCAGAAGCCCTGGAGGGATGCTGCTTACTGCTTGCTCCCCAAGGCTTGCTCAGCCTGCTTTCTTATACAACCCAGAGCCACCTACCAAGGGTCGGCACCACCCACAATGGGCTGGGCCCTCCCATACCAATTATTAACCAAGAAAATGTCATACAGGCTTACCTAAGGCCCAATCATTGCTGTTGTTGTTGTTGTTTGTTTGTTTGTTTTATTTTTCGAGACAGGGTTTCTCTGTATAGTTTTGATACCTGTCCTGGATCTTGCTCTATAGACCAGGCTGGCCTCAAACTCACAGAGATCTGCCTGGCTCTGCCTCCCAAATGCTGGGATTAAAGGCATGTGCCACTGCCACCTGGCTACTACAGTCCAATCTTAATGGAGGCATTTTCTTAATTGTAATTTCATCTTCCCAAATAAATATAGCTTCTGTCACATTAAAAAAAAAACAGCAAGCACACTGACTTCTAAAACATTTTTCTTGTACAGTCTCCATCATTCATCTACTCCTTATCTTTTGGGCATGGACTGGTACTTTGTTTGAGCCTAAGCTTACTGTGCCTTTGAAAGGATGAACAACACCTCCCCCCCCCCATACACCTTCCACCCTTCAGCTGATCACACACACATGGAAAACAGCTCTGGTCCAGACAGCTTAGGGTGTCATAAAGATGGATCTAGGCAGAGATTTGAGAAGTTCTAACTGTGGGACTAAAGGCTTGGCTAAGTTGATCTCTAGACTAAAACAGAATAATAGGAGTATATGTATAAAAACAAGTGTATTTTTATAGAAAGTTTCACTGTGTGTGTGTGTGTGTGTGTGTGTGTGTGTGTGTAGGACAACCAATGAGTAACATAGTTATCCTGGAGGCAGCCACACAAGCCGGCCATGCCATTGGGATAGAAGCCCCTCCAAAACCAGGCATAGTGTTATGAGTGTTCAAGGCCATCCATGGCTATATAGCTAGTTTGAGGCCAACCTGGACTATGTGAGGCCTTATTTCAAAATAAAAATTCCCTCGAGCTTAGTCATCTTTCTGACGACAGCTGTTCCTGCTGACCTGAGAGATTTTGGGTAACAATCACCCAGAAAAAGCACCCCCAAGACCTGAACCACAGAAACCTCTAAATGATAAATTCTTGTGGTTTGAATCCACTGAGCCTAGGGTAGTCTTCAGTGCAGCAATAGGAAGCTTATGTGATCAGAAAAATAGAGGTGTTTGGCATAAACAGCCAGTCCATAATATAACAGAGGAAGAAAGAATGAGACAAACGGGTACATCAAAGTGGAGGAGCAGAGGCATAATGACAAGGGCACACGACTTTCAGACAAACTTCAAGTGACTGTGAAGGAGATCTGGCACCTTTCAGTTCCAAAAAGCCTCTCAGCTTCAGGTTCCTCCTTTATTTATGCTCCAAAAAAATTGGAGCCAGGAATGTTAGATGAGAGAGAGCATGCATCGCCCATGTTAACACTATTATCATGTTAACAAGAACCTGAGCTGGATCCCTTTTGCCATGAATCTCAGACAGTGTTTAATCTCTCTCTCCCCCCAGTCTTATACAATTATAATAGTTCTAATACACCACAGAAACATGTCCCAGGAGTCCCTATAGACACCTAAAGCTCAGGATGGTAGCAAACCTTACATGCAGATACTACATATATTCCCACACACACATCACTGAGAATAAAGATTAACTTTTACATTAGGAAAAATAATTAGCAACAATAAATAACACTGAAATAAAATACAGTTGTATATGTAACTAAGTCTGTGTGACTATGATCTATATCTTAGTGTGTTTTAGTGCATTGTTTCCATTCTTCCTATAAGTAATTTAAGGTAACACAATACCCAGATGAGCAGTGAACTGAGGGGAATGACCTTGGCTTTGTGATGTAGCATCAAGCTGCTGTATTTGGGATTATTAGAACATAATCAATACTATGGCATAGCCTCTCCATCCATCGACTTTTACATTCATTCCACATTGGTACCCATGCTGACAGACCATATTTATTATTTACTTGGATTATACGACCTGCTATTTGTATTATTCCTCTCCAAAAAACCCGAAACAATAAAAAATAAAAATAGAGAGTAGAAAAGGTGCCTCGGCGGGTAAAGGGGCTTGCCACCAAAGCCTGACAACACAGTTCACCTCCTGGGACCCACGTAGTAGAAGGGCAAAGCCAACTGCCTTAAGTTTTCCACTGATTTCCACACAACACCATGACATGCATAACCCCTACCCCCAACACCACACAAAATAAATCAATAAAAATGTACTTTAAAAATCTACTAATTCAGGACTGGAGAGAGGACTCAGTGATTAGAGCATGTACTTACTGCTTTTGCAGAGGACCCAATTTGAGTTCCCAGCACCCACATTAGGCAGCTCACAACTGCCCTTAACTCCAGCAGCTCCAGGACATCTGATGCCTCTGGCCTCCATGGGCACTAGCATACGCATATACATTCATTCATACACATAGACCTCTACCTGTAAGCATAATTAAAAATTCAGTGTGGTGGTATTGTGTTCCCCCAAAATATTGTGCACACTAATAAATTTATCTGGGGTCAGAGAACAGACAGCCACTAGATACAGAGGCTAGAAAATGGTGGCACTCAAACCTTTAATTCTAGCATTCCAGAGATTCCAGAGACAGAAGTCCCTCTGGATCTCTGTGAGTTCAAGCCCACATTGGAAACAGCCAGGCATGGTAACACACACACCTTTAGTCCCAAGAAGTGAGCCTTTAATCCCAGGGAATGATGGCAAAACAGAAAGATATATAAGGCATGAAGACCAGAAGCTAGAAGCATTTGGCGGGTTAAGCATTCAGGCTTTGGAGCAGCAGTTCAGCTGTGATCCATTCTGGATGAGGATTCAGAAGCTTCCAGTCTGAGGAAACAGGATCAGCTGAGGAACTGGCAAGATCAGGTAGCTGTGGCTTGTTCTGTCTCTTTGATCTTCCAGCATTCACCCCAATAACTGGCCTCAGGTTTGATTTTATTAATAAGACCATTTAAGAGTCCTGCTACAGTTCAGCAATTACATTGCAAATAATTTTATTGCAGCATGCTGCTCTGTTCTACTTTATTATGATTTATCATTATTAATCACTATGAAGCTTAATTTACAAGTTAAATCTTCTCATAGGTAGATATGAATAGGAAACTAGTACAAGAAGGGACCAGGGCTCTCCAGGGTTTTAGTTGTGCACTGGGTCTTCAAACATATCCCTCATGAATAGTGAGGATTACTATAATTTGTTGTGGCAACAATAAGTGAATGAATTGGGTGGCCTTTTCATGAAATATGCTTTTGTAAATTTATGTTTGCGACTTCCTGCTAGAGCCTTCAGTTTAAACTGCCACGAGAAACATGCTGTTGAGTATCTTGTCTACCTTCCTGAAATGTACTACTTCCGAAGCATTTTCCTTAGGGTTACAAGCTAATAGCTACAGTAATGATGACTGAAATAATAAAGTGTTCACTGGACTCCAGACACTGTTTGTGTTTAAATATTACTAACTCCTATTGCCTCAAAAATAGTTATTACTCTTTTCACTTTATACAGTGGCAACCTGAACTTCAGAAACTTTACATCATTTGGTTCATGACCACACAAACAGTTAAGAAAGCCCATATTTAAAACCACCTGAATTCCAAAGCCAGATGCTCTCTGTTATTGAAAAACAAAGTAGATCCTGGCTACTCTGCAGCTAATGTGAAAACTTCATGTTCAATACCTTCACAAATGCACCTCTGAAACATCCCATGTTAAGGCCAGGTCAAGTGCAGAAGGGAAACCATTGTTCCCACTGCCACTTACAGTCTAAGAAATGGGAAGCTGCATTTCCATACAAGATCTGCTTACAGATCCTGTGAGTCCATCTTTTTATCATGACAAAATACTGGAGACATTACCTTACAGGGATGAAAGGGCTGTTTTGACTCATGGTTTCTATCTCCCATCTCTGAGTCCCATTCTCACATTTTTGTTGGGTCTGTGGCAAGACAGTACATTACGTTGGGGAGCATGTGGTATTTCAACTGCTTACCTCGTGGGAAACAAAGAAAGAGATGGAGGGAGGGAGAGAGGGAGAGAGAGAGAATCCTTCAAAGGCATGCCCTCATGAAAACTGCCATTCACTAGAACCCATTCTCCTAATTGTCCCACCAACTTCCACTAACGCCAATGGTTGGATATCACTACAGTGGCCTTTAGGGTACTTTCAAGATCCAAGAGCCAAACTATAGCAGGGAGATAAAGTATGTGAGGTCAGGTTTAAGATATAGATCAGTTATAGAGAACTTTCCTAGCCTGTGTGGCCCCCTGGATGTGAACCCCAACATCACAGGGAACACAAAAGGGATGAGGAAAGGAAGGATGAAGGAAATAAAGGTGGGAAGGAGGAAGAAACTAAGGAAGTAAGGAAGGGATAAGAGAGGAAGGGAGCGAAAGAGAGAGACAGAGAGAAATGGTATGCCCACAAAGAAAACAGTCCAGTAGAGAAAGAGCATAAGAAATCTGGGGCTAATCAACAATTCTCTTTTAGAGCTGTAATTTGCCTGCAAAAAATAAATTACTGGCTAATTTTAGCAGAAAGAATCTTGGACTGCTAGGTGTGAAATGTTTTCACAAGCAGCCCAGTGCTGCTCAGTGTTAGAGAGTGTGCAGGAGAAGTTTCCTGCAGCAGTTTGAAGAATCTTGTTTTTTCAAGTGCATACTTATTACTGAAAAACAGTATGGTATTTCTTGTGTTTAAATGTGTATTTGAGTAAGCAAACTTGTGGCTCTATACTTGAATATTCTATTTATACTTTATACTAAGTTCTTTAATATCTAAAAGTTGATGCTTTCCTTCTAAATAATTCTCCTGTCTCCCAGTGTGAAATGTTTCAGCCTGTTTTGAAATAGACAGTCATAAGCATTCATCCAGTTTTAACTTATGGATTTTAATAGATTTTTAAAAATATATGTTTATACTGAAACAAAACCATCCCAAAAGTTAATCACCTCATATGCTAGTTTTCTCTCTCTCTCTCTCTCTCTCTCTCTCTCTCTCTCTCTCTCTCCCTCCCTCTCTCTCTCTCTTCTTCTTCTTCTTCTTCCTCCTCCTCTTCCTCTTACCCTTGCTTTAAAGAATTTCTTCCAAGTTTATAATTCTTCATAATGAAATGAATAACACTAAATGTAATATTTATTTCTAGAATGAAAAGAGTCACTTGTGGTAACAGTGGGGAAATCCAAATGGAATCGAAAGTTTAATGATAAGTTTTGGTTATTTACTATTAAATTTGACCAATATGGCATGATAGCTACAAGATGTTAACCTCAGTGAAAACTGGACCACGGGTTTTCAGGTCTATCATCTTTGCAACTTTTATGGTCAATCTAAAGTTATTCTAACCTAAAAATGTTCATTTTAAAAACTGAATTGGCCACATCTAGTTATGGGCATCTGTGATTTGGGGGAGTGCCTCCAAAGGCCTGTGAGCTGGGGCTACAGCCTATGGTGCTATTCGGTGGTGATAGAACCAACAGGAAGTCGGCCTGGTTGGAACTCTTTCTGTCATCTGGGGGAGTGCTTGAAGAAAATGTGAAGACCCCACTTCCAACTCGCTCTTTTTCACTTCCTGACCACAATTCAGTGAGTAGCTTCCTCTGTGACATACTACCATCATGACAGCATGCTTCACCAGGGATTCAAGAGCAATGGGACCAACAGCTATGGACTAAAACTTCCCAAACTGGGAACCCGAGTAAACCTTTCTTCTATGTAAGTTTCTCTGTCTCAGTGATTTGTCACAAGCAAGTTTGTAGCACCGTCGTTTGTATTGACTGAGTAGAGGGCTGCTCTTCTCTCATCTACTATCCTCACTTCTATTACACCAAATACCATGCCTTGAGCAGGAGTCTGGCTAAGGAAAACAAAGCCAACTAAAATGACAGTGGTGTGTGCTACAGTGGGTCCTTCTTAGGCACTATGACTCACTTGTTCGGACTGTCTTGCCTAGATCATCATCTCAGGTGCAGGGAAAGCTTCCTGTGAATAACATCTCTTTATACAATGTACTGTTCAAAAGAAGCACACAAGCAAACAACACAGCATCAAAGGCCACTTCGTGGCCACTGTGTGTCAGGTCACTTGGACACTTGCTTTCACTCTCAAGACTACACACCATTCCAAAGTGAGAAGCCACGTCTGTTTTCGACCCTGGTGGACCTCTTGTTCCTCACCTAATTCTGTAGATGCTCAAAGATGATTTAATAAGAGATAGACTGATGAATAAATTACCTAGAATTCATAAAGGATCTAACAAGATATAAAGTGTAAGATGAATTGCTAAACTGTCTTATTAATTTAAAAAAAAAAAAACCCAGAGCCAGATATTGATGTGAAAACTGAGACATCAGAGAAGCAGAAAAAAGCCAGCCATGTTCTTACCACTAGGAAATCCTCAGCTAAAGAAAGCTACTTCCTGTATATTCACTCCTATATGTCTCTGTGTCCTGCCTTCTTACTCCTCTATCTGCCCAGCTACATCACTTCCCTCTTTCTGCCCAGCTCTACAACTTCCTGTCTGCCTGTACAGACCTCCAGACCTCTATGGTTAACTAGTGCTGGGATTAAAGGCATGTGCCACCACACCTGGCTCTGTTCCCAATGTGGCCTTGAACTCACAGAGATCAGGATGAATTTCTGCCTCCTGAATGCTAGGATTAAAGGTGTAAGCTACCATCGCCTGACTTCTGTGTTTAATATAGTGGCTAGGTTTTTCCTCTGATCTCCAGATAAGCTTTATTGGGGTGCACAAATAAAATATAAGCACAATAAACTGTTATATTTCCCTGAATTCATGGGGAAACACCTCTAATACTTGCATGTAGAGTTTTCAGTCAGCCAGAGAATAAAGTTGCTAGTGGCCTGAGTGATGGTTGTGGATTCAGACCAATGAGTCTATGAAGCAGGGTCTACATAAAGGACAACAGACTCCTTGGAAAAACAAACAGGTAATGGGAAGTTGGGTCAATCCTCAACACAGTGCTGCAAAGAATGTGACTGCCACTTTAAATCACAGCTCTACACTATCAGTGTGGGAAGACTCCAATTCAGTGATTTGCTTATTGAGCAAATATAGTTTGAGCTCCACAAGTTCCAACTTAGTGAACAAGTCAAACAGGAACCCCACCCCAGTAGCCCCCAGCACACTAGAGAAGACAAAGAACACTCAGAGAAATTGTAAGTGGCAGGATCACAAGTGCAATATTCTCTACAGGACCAGGTCCAGGGTTGGCTGGGAAGACTGGGAGCATTGTGATGACATTCACCATCAGGGCTTCTTTGAGTTCATCATCTGTTACCTAGTTTATCATGTAATTATTAGCTAGTAGTCTGGATCAGTGTTTCTCAGTGTGTGGGTTGTAACCCCTTTGGGGTCACATATCAGATATCCTGCACATCAGATATTTACATTGCAATTTGTAACATCAGCAAAATTGCAGTTATGAGGTAGCAATGAAATAATTTTATGGTTGGTGGTCACCACAATATGAGGAACTGTATTTAAGGGTCAAAGCATTACAAAGGTTGAGAACCACTGTCTAGATTACATTCCAATTATCATCTAGCTATCAACTATCAATATACCTGTTCTTTAAGAGCACACCTATGAGCTAGGTGCTGTGCTGATACTTGATTTGTGGAAAGGAAACTGAGTCTAAGAAGGAGCTGCCTAAGATCGAATGGATAGTAAGTGTCAGAACAGGATGTGGATCCAAATGATCAGAGTTCTTAGGTCTTGACTTTGACCCTACACCCTTCTAATGTGTATACCTTAATTGTTTCTTGTCAGAAACTGAGATAAAACAGCAGAGGAATTATTGGTTGACCTTACTCTCCACGTTTCCCAGATTGAAAAGCCCTAGAAAACTCTACAAGCCCCTTCTTATCTCTTCCTGTACCTCATATCTGACTCCCTCAGTCCTCCAACATATATATGGCTAATTCCAGTCAGCCAATTGCTAACTCTGCCCTCGGATTCAAGGTTTAACTTTATTGGAAGTCCTGGAGTGTCACTGTGAATAAACATCCCACAATACCCTTCTTCTTCAATTCCTTCATCTGTTGGTCAACAGAAATTAGAAGTATTCACCTTAAATTCTAAAGTCTTCCATCTCAATTGGTAACTTCGGTCACAGTGACATTGACTCTCTAGCAATCCCAAAGATAAGACTCAGCTTTTGAAATGAACAAAGATGAATTAGTTTGTCAGTTAGTTCCCTCTTTCTGCTCAGTATCAGTCATTATTATCAGTAGAAATATGCAATTTCCCAGAAGCTGACAGGTCCACTAGCTTAGCATCTTACTTGAAAATTATCATTGTTACTTTTAACATGTGAATGATTTCTTACAACCTAGTAGCTTGCAGAGTTTCTTAAGTTTCTTTGCCAATGATGGCATGGAATATTTTGTCTTTCTAAGTCTTTCCTACATTCTATCAATAATAAGATACATGTTTTTTAAATTTGTTATTTATAAATAAATTAGCAAATAAATGCCCAATTTATTTTTTATCTCTGCCCCTTGATTTGAATGCTGTAAGTCTGGTCATAGAAATGGGAAAGAAGTTATAAGTCATAAATATTCATTTCTCTCATACATTGAAAATCAGTATGATGAGATAGTTCAGATTGGGTGCTAATCTTCTATTTAGCTCTTGGCTGATTATTATCCTGCCACAGAAAACTGTGAATAAATATGAATTTATAAGAGTCCACAGGACTAGTGCATAAGCAAAGGTGTTAATAAATAATGACACTGGTAACCAGCATCTTCATCATTGCTGTCACCATAAACCTCTTCATTAATTGCCCCCCAATACTCTAGACATTCCTTGCAGATCAACTCTATAAAAAGAGAAAACAAAAATGACATTAAATTTACCATTTTAACATTTTTTCAAGATTGATTTTAGTTAGATAGATGCCCTGTAGCTGGAGTTACAGTGAGTTGTAAGCTGCCAGGTGTGGATGCTGGGAACTAAACTCAGATTCTCAGCAAGAGCAGTGTACACTCTTAACTGCTGCACCATTTCTTCACCCCCTATCTTAACCATTTTTAATTGTCCACTTCAGTGACATTCAGTACATTCATGTTGTGATGACATCATTTTTATGTTCTACCTCTAAGAGATTTCCTCATGCAAAACTAAAGCCATGCAACAATCACTCTGGTCCTCCTCCCCTTAGCCCTTAGCAACCATCACTCTACTCTCTTTGTTTATAAATACAACTTCTCTAGATACATCATATGAGAGTGAGAATAATTTGTCCTTTGGTGATGGATTTGCTTCACTTGCATGATGTCAATCAAGAGTTAAATATAAAATTAGCACCCAGATTCACCTACCTTGCCTTTGTTGGGCCATGTGTCAAAATTCCTTGCTTCTTTCTCTACATATGTGGCTTAGCTATCCATCTGTCCGTGGACACTTAGGTTGCTTACACCTGTTAGCTCCTGTGAAGGATGCTACAATGTACACATTTAAAAATATCTTTAGTATTCAACTTCAGTTTTCTCATGTACATAGCCAGAGGTAGAGTTGCTGGATTATACACATGTGCCATTGGCAGGGGGCATCAGATGCCCTTTCCCATTGACCCACATGCAAAGTCACAGCAGGACCTTTGGTATCTTCTTCTTTCACTCTTCCACATATTGCCTTGAGACAGGCTCTCTCCCTAAGCCAACGCTTACTGTTTTGGCTAGGCTGGCTACCCAACAAGCTCAGGTGATCCAAATTGTCTCAGCCCCCCAGTACTGGAGTTGCACACACACACACACACACACACACACACACACAGCGCCATGCGTAACTATGTGGATACAAAGGATTTCAATTTAGAACCTTATGTTTACACACATACTCTTATCTGCTGAGCCAGCTTCCCAATTATGGTTTTTGGTTTTTTTTTTTTTTTTTTTTTTTTTTTTTTTTTTTTTTTTTGAGACACCAGCATAGCGTTCTCCATAAAGGCTAGACCATTGTACACATCCAGTAACCGTGAACCAGAGTTCCAGTTCCTCCCCATCCTTGCTAGCACTGGTCACTATCTGTTTTGTTTAGTTTTGTTTTTGTCATTGTTTCCTTGTTTGTTTGTTTTAGCAGTAGCCTTCCTAATAGGTATGAGGAGTGAGGAATTACTTTTAACTCAATTTAGTAAGTGAAGAATCTGGGGCACAGAGAATTAAAATAAGCTGTCTAAGCTCATACTGTCACCAACAGCCAATAGATTTTTATACCGCATACTGTTTTCCAATGATCTTTTAATAATGAGAGCAGATATCATGTATTGAATGTACTATGTTCCAAACACTGCACTAAGCATTCTACATGAAGAATTTCATATAATACTCATGAGCAATCTGTAAGACCTGTTTTATCGTTTCTACTCTTCTAATGAAGATAATAGAAAGAAATTGCATCCACTGCCCACGGTCACTCACTTATAAATAGAGTCAGAATTCAAATCCAGTTTTCTGAACTCAAGGTTTAAGCAATCAAACCTCCTTCCTACATTATATTTCAGTCAAACGAACTCCTCATTAAGTCCTTTATCCTTCTGTGTAGCCTCAGCAGTGATGGCCTCCTTCTTTATAGCTAATCAAAGCCTTTCTCTTGTATTTCGTAATTATTGGAATCTGCTCAGGATTCCACCCAGGAAGGCTTGTGCTGGCATATGAATGCAATTCCTCAAGGCTTACGGATGAGCTCAGGGAGTTGGAACATGTACACCTCTGGAACATTTTTTCCCTGGGTAGAGTATGTTGGCAGGACTCAACATTGCCCAAAAGGTCTGAGACTTTCAAAGAAGCTTCTCATTTACCTCTGAGTCCTCCCCAGCTACCTGGTGCTTGTTCTTATCATACCAGCACCAGACGGTGACTCTTGTCCTACTATCCCGTCTGTGCATCTGACAAGCATTATCACTCTGGTGTGACCCAAAAGCTGATTTCTTAGTGTGCCTTTCGAACTCTGCTAAATCGTGCCAGCAAAGAACCAGTCGGTTTTATGAAACTGAATTGCCAAATACGTAGGAAGTGCCATTTAGAATAATGTCGCATGATGCCTGGTGATACAGCTCAGTAGTGAAACACTTGCCTCCTGTACACAAGGCTGTGGGTTCCATATCTAGCACAATAAAAAAAAAGACTTAAAATAATGAATGGTGCATAAGCATGAGTGAGTCATAACGAATGTGGACTGTGCAGCTCACCCAGGATAGCTTTAGAACTCCAGTCAGCCATTTCATAGATGCTTTACTTTGAGCAAGAGGGCTTAGCCCTGAACCTTGGTTTACTTGCCAGGTGAAGATAAAAATAATTTCCTTCACACCTCTGTAAAGTATGCTTCAAAATATCTGTATCATAAGATTATAAAAGGATCAAATGAGATCCTACTCATCAAAAATAATAGCATGGCATTTGGCACATAGTAAAGTCTTCATAAATGTTAGCTGGCCTATTAAATCAGGCTGGCTCCATGATCACATTCCAAGGAGAGAGCTTAGCCCCTGCTGTTATGTCTAGCACAGAGACTTATGCATAGTAGGTCCCAGGTCAAAAAATCTTTTGTAAGGTTATTATTCATTTTTTGATGGGATGGCCAAGAAGGTTTCAGCCTTATGACCCCTCACACCTCAAGACTTTCAACCCCAGGGCCAAAAAGGGTCAGAGTAAGTGTGAAGCCAGAGAAAGCAGACACAGAGACAGGCACACACAGGAATCCCAGAGGCCCTCATCCTCTGGGAGCCAGACTTGAAGATGCCTCATACTTCAGGCCAAAAGAAGTTGGCTAGGGCCTACATGTGAAGAGAGAGGGTGTTGAGCAATGATATGCAGGTCTAAACAGTTCCAGCATCTTGCCCATCTGAGGAGTTGTCCTGACACTTCTCTCCAGTTATTATCCTGCTTTTCCACATCCACATGTTAGGAAATGTCTCCTCTGCAGGGCATCCTAATCCAAGCCATCTGATTTGTGTCTTTGAACACAGCCAGGCCTGGAAGATATTGTTTGCAATGGGAATGCCATAGTATTATGCTAGAAAGGTGGCCCAATTCGGTCCTTGCTTACATCACTGCTAGCATTTGACCTCTGTGACGATACAAATGGTAGGAAAGCCTCTTGAATGGCTCTGGCATTAAAGACTTGGTCCTCAATGCAATGTTCACAGGGAGATGTGCTTTTGCAAAATGACTACATCACACGTATGCTGACCTAAATGGTTTAACCAACTAATGGAATCCTAATTGGAGGGACTGTTTGTTGAGTAGTAATAGAAACTTTGTAAGGAGAAGCCTGGTTGGAGGAAGTGATTTGCTTAAATGCCTTTGAATGATATATCACAGCCATAGCCTCCCCTCCCCCTGCCCTATTTACAGGCTGTCATGAGCCGAACAACTTTCTTTTACTACGTCCTTCCATAATGTTTCAAGTTCACCTTAGTCCATAACAATGGAACCAACAGGCTGTGGATTTAAGCCTCAGAAACCATGAAGCCAAATCAGCTCTTCTCCCTTAAGCTCTTTACTCGGGTATCTTGGCAACAGCAGCAAAGGACTGACTTGTTTAACAGAATAATACCTGTACATATGTACCTACTAAAACTTAGACTGATCAAAATTTTAAAAACTAGTTATATCTACTTTTTTAGCCTCAGTAGTAGATAGATAGAGAACATTTGCATCATCACAACAAGTTCTATTGGCCAGAGATGCTCTACAAAATACATCAAATCTCAAGTCATTCACACAACAAATGGTATGATATCTGGATGAAAAGGGGAAACAGTCCTCTGCACAGTGTGGTAGTATTAAAATGTCACACATTTTTCAACGTGTCTCCCATGAAAATAGGGAATCCAATCCCCATTCTTGAACATGGCCTAGACTCAGTGGCTAGCTTCTAGTAAATAGAATAGGACAGAAGTTATGGGTTTTGTCAGTAAAGTCAGGAGAGCTTCAGCTTGGCTCCCGCCCCCCACCCTCTTCCCCCTCCCCACTTCTCACTCAGTTGCATCTCATTTTCACTCCCCAACATTTTAGACCTAGCTGTGAGTAAGCCCCAACAACTTGAAGAGGCCAGATGTAGGTGTTTTCTCCAGCAGTGTTTCCTCAAGGCCCAGCTGGCAATCAGGAGTAAAATCTACACGTGTGGAATGGTTATCTAGCCCAGCCTTGAACCTCCCCTGCTGAAGGTCAATGGAAGACATACCAGTATTCCTACTGTAGCCTGCCCTCCTTGTGTTTGAAGTGTCTATGTTTGAGATGACTCACTATACATCAATAAATAGTTGGTACTGGAACACACTGTTTGAAAATGACACATTTTTCATAATGCAGCTTTAGCGAAATATCTTTGCTGGGTCCTGAACAAAGTTCAGACCATGATTAGAAGATGCTGAAGGAAGCACAGAGTCCTCATGCTTGTGGAGTGAAATGTGAGTGGTCCTAGGATGACACACAGAAACAGTAGAAACCTCATGAAGTTATTTTTAAAGCAGCAACTTTTTCAGCATCCATCTGTGCATGGTCTCCCTCTGGCCTGAGTTTTTCTCCCAGCCTCACTCTCAATAGCTAAAATATGGACAACATTTTGTGCTTGCTCTCCCAAATGTCAGAGTTTTTGAGTAGCAGTTCTACGATTTTCCACAGAAATTATAATCTGGTTACAAAAGGACTTGGATGTACTACTTCAAAGAGAAAGTGTTAATTGCCCGTATGCCATGGATACCATCACATAACTATGACTTCAATGTCTGGCAAAATCAACTCAGCATAAAAAAGACTGGCTTGGGATTACAATTTCACAGGGTTTCAGTCCCTTATGGTTGGAGAAGACATACAAGAGTTCATGGCAACAGGGATGTGTGACATAGGTTGCTCACATTACATTGGACCAGGAAGCAATGTACAGAGTTAGAACTATAGCCAGGCTCTTGCCTTCAAATGCTTGCCCTTGATCTACTCCTGTCAACCAGACCTTACCTCCCAAAGTCTCTGAGCATCTCAGAATAGTACTATCATCCAGGACACACGTGTTCTAACTTAAGCCTTGATGGGAATTTCAGATTCAAATCCTAACAACAACATAAATGGTTTTCTAAATTTGCTTTAATATTTATTACTGTAGGATTTCTCTGAAAGTAGAAGTTTTTTTTAAGGCTTAGTTTAAAATATCTTATCAGGGTGAGTTGTATAGAGTGATAAATACAGAAAATGGGTGAGGCCAGGAACAAGGATGTGTTGTTGAGTTGGTAACTGCTAGAAGGGTTCAATAGGACTACTGGCAATGCTCAATCCAGGCCATGGGAGTAAAAGAGGAAGCCTTTGTCTGTGACTCGTGTTCCTCATGAGTCAGTCACTACCCTTTGGAGTCTACCTGCTTGAGAGTCAAGTGCTCACAAGAGCATGCCATAGCATGGTGTGAAAAATGTCATTAGAACAGAAAACAGAAAGGAGCTGTAAATCATAAAACATTGTATTTTCACCAACCAGACTGCTATAATGGTTACTTTTAGGTGTTATCCTGAGTGGATCAAAGGACACCAAGAGAGCTGATTAGGCGTTGTTTCTGGATACATCTGAGAGAATGTTTCTAGGAGAATTCAATGCTTGAATCACTAGACTGAGGGTCCACTCTCAACCAATCAATGGAAGGACCCTGCATTAATTACTTTTATGGTCACTGTGACAAAATACCCAAGAAAAGTATCTTAAATAAAGAAGGGTTCATTTTGGCTCACATTTTTAGGTTTCAGTCTATCATGGTGGGGAAGGCATGGTTGCAAGATCATGGTGCTCTTGGTCATAGTACATCAACAATCAGGAAACACAGAGATGAATAATCTACTCTTGCTCAGTTCACTTTCTTCTTTCTCCTTTTTATTCAGTCCAGGACCCCAGCCCATGGAATGGTGCCATCCACAGTTAGGGTGCATCTTCTTCCTGCCTCAGTTAGCAAACAGAAACTCCCTTACAGGTATGCAAAGAACTTTATTTCTGGATGATTCTAGACCCTGACAAGGTTATTATTAACCCTTGCAGAGGCTATAGAAGAGAAATACTGCTGGGTGGTGGTGGTGGTGGTGGTGGTGGTGGTGGTGGTGGTGGTGGTGGTGCATGCCTTAATTCCAGCACTGGGGAAGCAGAGGAAGGAGGATCTCTGTAAGTTTGAGGCCAGCGTGGTCTACAAAATGAGCTCCAGGACAGTCAGAGCTGTTACACAGAGAAACCTTATCACACAAAAAAGAAGAAAGAAAGGGGGAGGGGAAGGGAAGGAGAGGGAAAGAATGGGAAGGAAGAAGAAGGAGGAGGAGGAGGGAGAAGGAGCGGGAGGAGGAGGAGAAAGAGGAGAAGGAGGAAGAGGGAAAAGAAACAAAGGAAGGAAAGAAGGAAGGAAGGAAGGAAAAAGAAAGAAAGAAAGAAAGAAAGAAAGAAAGAAAGAAAGACAGGTGGAAAGTAAATTCAATTCATTATCCCCCAGAGCTAGGACATCTCTCATCTCTTGTCACTGCAAACCAGGTTCTCTGACACTTTGTGCCAAATCATCCCATCCCAAGCTCTCAGGTCTTTAACTTCATGTGGAGAGTCATACCATCAGTTTCTGCTTCTGGGGCACTTTAGGATTTCAACTCCTCTGACTTCCTATGTTCTTCAGCTTGCAAACAACGTAACATACAACTTCTCAGCCTCCACAGCTTCTTGAGCTAGTCACACTGACAAACTGATCTCCACTTTCCTCCCTCTCTCTAATCTACCATTTTCCCCCAGCTGGTGGCCCTTGGCCCACACACTAACTGCAATGCTTGCTTGGCAGACTTAATCTAAATATTCACCTTCAGAGTATCTGATTCCTTACTTTCCTTGTCATTGGAGGACAATGGCATTATCAGCAGACCTGAAAAGATGGAGTAACAGCCCTATGGCTGCTCTGGTTTGCAGATGTTATGCTCCATGCTCTCATTGTCATAACAGCACCCTTAGTTCCTCACAGTGTGGTCAGTTGCATGCTCTGCTATAGTAATCGTTTTCTTTGCTCACTGTCATGAGAATTTGCAAGCAACTCACCTATTCCTAAATCCCATCAAATAACTACCATTTTGCCTCACTTACCCAGCAGTAAAGGGTATAATTTAAGAGACAGAATCAGCCTCAAACTGTATGCCACTCCTCTGTGGAGGTTTGAAGCGTTTTGTCTAGGAACACCCAACTTGAGTGTAATTGAATAGCTGAAGGAATTGCTTTGAAGTTACATGTCATAGGAACCACAATGGTTTTACTCAGTGCTTTTTTTGGAGAGGCTTTGAGTATGGCAAAGAGGCATACATAGAACATCCCTTGGTGTGATCCAGGTGTACTCCTCAAGCAGGAAAATAGATTGGTATGTTCCTAAACACCTTCCCTCAGTGAGGCCTGCAAGAGTATCCTATCATAACAAATGACATTCTGGGCTTTGTTCCATCAGCCAGACGTGTTTCCTCTTCTAGGCCCAGCTGTAGAGGACATCTCTATCCACCCTATGCAGACAGGCGGCACCGTCCTCATGTCTGTACCCCACACTGCAGTCATGCTGCTGACACTCTTCTAGTCTGCTGAACCCACAGCAAGCCCAGATGTATGGGAGAGTTAACATCCCCAGGGCAGCCCTCTCCCAAAAAGATGCTGAACTGGATCAACTCTCCAGTTCCCACCTTTACAGCGTATGATTTAGAAGCATGACATACATGTCACAGATGGCCGCCATTTTCCAGAGTGACAGCCTCACACATTAACATCGGAATTGTTTCTTTCCATTTTCACATACTTCACTGTCTCAGATTTGGGCTCAACTATTCACATGAGTAAGCCAAAGAAGACTACAGAAAATAAAAATTACAGATTCTCTAGTGTCTCTGTTAAGGTTATTGTTGCTGTGATGAAGCACCATGACCAAAAGCAACTCGGGGAGGAGAGGGCATATTTGGCTCACACTTTCATGTAACTGTTCACCACTGAAGGACATCAGGGCAGGAACCTGGAGGCAGGGACTAGTGCAGAGGCCATGGAGAGATGCTGCTTACCGGCTTGCTCATCATGGTTGCTCAGCCTACTTTCTTATAGAACCCAGGACCACCAGCCCAGGGATAGCACCACCCACAATGGGCTAGGCCCTCCCCCATCAATCACCAATTAAGGTTGTCCACAGCCCAATTTTCTCAATAGAGGTTCCTCCTCTCAAATGACTTGAGTTTGTATCAAATTAACATAAATCTGCCCAGCATACATGGGAACTCACCAGTGACCCCATCCAAACAAGCAGGTAATGTAGACAAATTGCTAAACAGTCTTATTAATAAAAACCCAGAGCCAGATATTGGAATAAAAAACTGAGAGATCAGAAAAGCAGAAAGAAGCCAGCCATGTTCTTATACTTGGAGATCCTCCACTAAAGAGACCTACTTCCTGTATACCCACACTATATGTCTTTCTATTCTGTCATTTCATTTCCTCTCTCCACCCAGCTCCATCACTTCCTCTTCCTGCCCAGCTCTGTCACTTCCTGTCTGTCCGTACAGACCTTCAAACCTTTATGGTCAGTGCTGGGATTAAAGGTATGTAACACCATGCCTGGCTCTGTTCCCAGTGTGGCCTTGAACTCACAGAGATCCAGACAGATCTCTGCCTTCCAAGTGTAGGATTAAAGGCATGTGCTACCATTGTCTGACCTCTATGTTTACTATAGTGGCTGGCTTTTCCCTCTGATCCTCATATAAACTTTATTGGGCTAAACAGATAAAATATCACCACAAAGTAACTGCAGATCTTCAACTCTCCTCCAAATTCAATACCCTAGTCTCACTCTCAGCTCTGTAGCAGACCACCTGCTGTGACGTCCCCTCCTTCCCTGACCCCATCTCCAGTGGATCACACAGATCTTACCCTCCAAACTTCCTTCTCCCTATTCGTTCCTTTATCCCAGCCCCTGACTCCATCAGGAATTCCCTGGGAACCAATAGGCCACTCTGGCCAGGGAAGCAGCAGGCTAACTACAGATTTTCACCTCTCTTTCCTCTCCTCCAAATTCAATACCCCAGTCTCATCCTCAGCTCTGTAGCAGACTATCCATTGTTGCCTCTCCTCATGCTCTGCCCCCATTCCCGGAGGACTAAGCAGATCCTGTTGGAACACCCTGTTTTCCTCCCTCCTTTAGACCTCCTCAGTGCCCACTCTCCTAGCCCACCCCCATTCCTAAGTTTCAGCTCCCAAAACCTAGAAAAGTCCACCAAGAAGAGATTTCAATTCTGAACATCTATGCTCCCAACACAAGGGCAGCCAAGTTTGTAAAAGAAACACTACTCTAGCTTAAATCACATCTTAACCCTCACACACTGATAGTGAGAGACTTTAATACTTCACTCTTGCCAATAGACAGATCATTAAGACAAAAACTAAGCAGAAATGCTGGAGCCAACTGGTATTATAAACCAAATGGATCTAAAAGATATTTACATAATATTTTGCCCAAACACAAAAGTATATACTTTCTTCTCAACACCTCATATAACTTTCTCAGAAATTGACAACATACACACACACAAAGCAAGTCTCAACAGATACAGAAAATTTTAAATAATGTCCTGCATCCTATCTTACCATTACAGATTAAAACTGGATATCAACAATAATAGAAAGCTTATGAACTCATGGAAACTGGACACCTCACTACTAAATGAAAAATGGGTCAAGACAGAAATTAAGAAAAAAATGAGAGACTTTCTAGAATTGATGAAAATTAATATCCAACATACTCTAATTCATGGGACAAAATGAAGACAGTTCTAAGAGGCAAGTTCATAGCACTAAGTATCTACTTAAAAGTTGGAGAAATTTCATATTAGCAACTTAACAGCACACATGAAAGCTCTAGAACCAAAAGAAAAGATCACACTCAAAAGGCGAAGATGGCAAGAAATGATCAAATTCGGGACTGAAATCAATAAAACAGAAATAACAACAACAAAAGCAAAGTATCAATAAAACAAGTATTCATTATTTAAGAAAACCAATAAGATTGACACATCTTTATTCAAATTAAGTATAAGGAGGAGAAAGAATGCACAAATGAACAAAATTAGAAATGAAATAAGGACATAACAATAGACACCATGGAAATCCAGAAGATCATTAAGGACATAGTTAAAATACTACCTTAAAACAAACAAACAAAAAGGCCTATACTCCACCTAAAATCTAAAAGAAATGGATAATTTCCTCAATAGAATACCATTTACCAAAGATAAATCAAGATCAAACAAGCAATTTGAACAGACATATAACTGCTAGTGAAATAGAAGCAATAATTAACCCCCCCCCCAACCAAAAGAGTCTGGGACAAATGGCTTTAGCACAGAATTCTACCAGACTTTCAAAGAAGAGTTAATACCAACGCTGTTTAAATTATTCAAAAAAAGAAAGAAAGAAACAGAAGGAACATTGCCCAATTAATTTTATGAGGCCACAATTACCCCAATACCCAAACCACATGAAGACAGAACAAAGAAAATTACAGACCGATTTGTCTTCTGACCATACATGCAAAAATTCTCTATGAAGTACTTGCAAAAGAAGTCCAAGAACACATAAAATGATCATCCACCATGATCAAATGGGCTTCATCCCAGAGATGCAGGAATGGTTCAGTATACAAAAATCAATAAATGTAATCTGCCACATAAACAAACTTGCTGTGGATATCGCTCTGTGTAAATAAAGTTCTGATTGGCCAGTGGCCAGGCAGGAAGTATAGGAGGGACAAGAGAAAAGAGAATTCTGGGAAGTAGAAGGCTGGGAGGAGACACCGCCAGCCGCCACCACCATGAGAAGCAACATGTAAAGACACTGGTAAGCCACAAGCCATGTGGCAAAGTATAGACTAACAGAAATGGGTTAATTTAAGATAGAAAAGGTAGATAACAAGCAACCTGCCACGGCCATACAGTTTGTAAGCAATATAAGTCTCTGTGTGCTTTCTTGGTTGGGTCTGAGCGACTGTGGGACTGGCGGGTGAGAGAGATTTGTCCTGACTATGGGCCAGGCAGGAAATCTCTAACTACATAAACTGAAGGACAAAAACCACATAATCATTTCATTAGATGCAGAAAAGGCCTTTGACAAAATCCAACACCCCTTTATGATAAAAGTCCTGGAGAGATTAGGGATGCAGGGGACATACCTCAACATTATAAAGACAGTTTACAGCAAGCACATAGCCAACATCAACCTAAATGGAGAGGAATTGAAAGAAAGTCCACTTAAATATGAACAAGGTTGTCTCTCTATACCTATTTAAAATAGTACTTGAAGTCTTTTTTTTTTTTTTTTACCAAAACAAGGTTTCTCTGTGCAACCCTGGCTGTCCTAGAACTCACTTTGTAGACCAGACTGGCCTCAAACTCACTGAGATCTGCCTCTACTGCCTCCTAAGTGCTGGGATTAAAGGTGTGTGCCACCACCACCCAGTATTTGAAGTCTTATCTAGAGCAATAAGACAAAAGAAGAAGAAAGATCAAGAGGATACAAACTGGAAAGGAAGAAGTCAAAGTATCTCTGTTTGAAGATGATAAGATAGTATACATAAGTGACCCTAAAACTACCACCAGGGAACTCTTACCTCTGATAAACACTTTCAGTGAAGTGGCTGGATATAAAATTAACTTTAAAAAAAAAAATCAGTAAACCTCCTACATACAAATGACAAATGGACTGAGAAAGAAATCTGAATAACAACACCTTTAATCCATAGTATCAAATAATATAAAAAATCTGGGAGGTAACTCAAACCAAGCTAGACTTGTGTGATAAAAACTTCAAGTCTTTGAAGAAATAAATTGAAGAAGATATCAGAAAATGGAAGGATTTCCCATGCTCATGGATCAGTAGGATTAATAAAATAATGGCCATCCTTCTAAAAACAATCTTTAGATCCAATGCAATATCCAACAAAATTCTTCACAGATCTTGAAAGGATAATTTTCAGCTTCACATGGAAACACACACACACACACACACACACACACACACACACACACACACATACACAAGATAGCTAAAGACAATCTTGAATAATACAAGAACTACTGGAGGTGTTACCAGGCCTGACCTCAAACTGTATGACAGAGCTATACTAATAATAACTGCATGGTATTGGCACAAAAACAAACATGCTGATCAGTGGAATAGAATTGAAGACCCAGACATAAATCTACATACTCATGGACACCTGATTTTTGATAAACCAGAAACATACCCTTGAAAAACAAAAGACAGTATTCAACAAATGATGTTGGTCAAACAAGTCTGCATGTAGAGGAATCCAAATAGATCCATACTTATCACCCTGTACAAAACTCAACTCCAAAAGAATCAAAGATTTCAATATAAGTCCACACACACTGAAACTGATAGAAGATAAAGTGGGGACTAGCCTTGGACTCACTGACACAGGAAAGGCTTTCTGAACATTACACTGATAATGCAGACACTATGATCAACAATTAATAAATGGGACCTCATGAAACTGAAAAGCTTCTACATGGCAAAGGACATCATTATTCTGACAAAGTAGCAGCCTACAAAATGGGATCAACTACACATCTGATAGAGAACTAGTATTCAAAATATGTAAAGAACTCAAAAAACTGGATATCAAGAAAACAAATAACCCAATTTTAAAATGGGGTTTATGCTGGGTGGTGGTGCCCACATTTAATCCCAGCACTTGGGACGCAGAGCCAGGCAGATCTCTGTGAGTTCAAGGCCAGCCTGGTCTACAAAGCAAGTTCCAAGAAAGGTGCAAAGCTACACAGAGAAACCCTGTCTCGAAAAACCAAAAAGGGGGGGGGGGTGCGATTTATATCTAAACAGAGATTTCTCAAAAGAGGAAACTCAAGTGGCTGGAAAGCACTTAGAGGAATGTTCAACATCCTTAGTCATCAGGGACATGTAAATCAAAATATTTTTATGCTTCATCTTACACTCATCAGAATAGCTAAGATCAATAAAACAAATGACAGCTGAGGTTGGCGAGGTGTGAAGTAAGGGGAACACTTATCCATTGTTGTTGGGACTGCAAACTTGTACAGTCATTTATGGAAATCAGTGTGGTATTCCTCAGGAAGGTGGGAATTTATCCACTTCAAGGTTTGTCTATAGTATTCTTGGTATATACCCATAGAGATGCTTACTCAACCATGTTCATTGCTGCTCTATTTATAATAGCCAGAAGTCGTACACAGCCTAGATATCTGTCAACAGATGAATAAATAAAGAAAATATGGTACTTTTACACAAATGGAATATTATTAAGCCATTAAAATACTGAAATTCCCAGGTAAATGGATAGAACTAGAGTTTAAAAAAATCATCCCAAGTGACGTAACTCAGATCCACAAAGACAAATATGGTGTGTATTCATTTATATGCAAACATTAGCTCTTAAGTCAAAGATAATCAAGTTAAAATCCACAGAACTACATAAGTTAAGTATAGAGTAAAGGACTGTGGGGGGACAGATAGATCTCCATAAGAGAAACAGAATAGATAGTTATGGATGGGGAGGGGGCACTGGGACAGGAGGATCAATTGAGCTGGAAGTAGAGGACAAGGAAGGGAATATGGGAAGAGACAGCTAAATTAAGGGCCATTTGGGAGGTAGTATGGAAACCTAATAAAGTAGAAGCCTCCTAAAAACATATAAATGTATTAAGGAGATCTAAATAAAATTGCCAAAAAAATGGGGAGACAAGGCACCAGCTGGACATGTCATTATCAAATGTAGCTTCCACTACTGGGAATGGATTACATCTAATTGACTTGTTGGCCAAAGGGGTCACATGGGAACCTCCAAACAACCCAGCCTGTTGCCAACTCTACAAGGTGCTGCCCACAAACTAATGGCAAGGCCCTATTGCTGAAGACAACACCTACAAGACTCATTGAACCTAGAGAAGTCAAGCAGGTGCCTCCATAAACAGTCTTCATCAAATAATCCGGTACCTTGGGTACAGCGAGGTACTCTGCACACTACCAAAGCAGAAACATAAACACCAACCGAGCTACAAACCTTTTGATCTACAATGACGTCCTGCCTGCAAGATGTGCCAGGGTACTGGTGACACAAAGCTTGTGAGAGTAATTAACCAATATCTAATTTGACTTAAGGCCCACTCCACAGGAAGGAACCCATACCTGAGACTCCCTGGGTGGCCAACAATGGGAGACTAGATAGCCCAGGGACCTAGGGTAAAACCAAACACTATTATTGTTCTACTAAGATAATGTAGCAAAAAAATGACTTCTCATGACATTCTGCTATACTCATAGATCAGTGCCTTGCTCAGCCATCATCAGAGAAGCTTCTTCCTGCAGCAGGTGGGAACAAATACAGAAACCCACAGCCAGACTATTTGCAGAGAGTGAGAGAACTTAGAACACTTAGAACTTAGAAACAAGATGTCTCCTCTCTCCATTCCAGGCTCAGACCCTCGGAAGAACCAGCAGCATGTAAGAGTCAGAGGGGATGTGGGATTCCAAGGAAACAAGACTCTCTAAATTAATGTGATCATCAAATATTTGAACTCACAAAGACAGAGGAAGCATGCCCAGGGCCTGTATGGTTCTGCACCAGATAGTCTTCTGAAAGGAAAAGTGGACACACATACACACCCATCCCTAATTGATAACCATTTGCAAATGAAAATTTAGTGTTCTCCAAGAGGGGAAACAAGCTACTCTTAAGGGTAGGGCCCCATGCTCAGGAGGAATGGCCAACAGAAAACAAACACAATGGCATCTTCAGAGGTTCCATGTCTCATAACGTCATATCAGGGCTTTCTTTATCTTACTTTTTATTTTGATTTCAATTTTATTTTACACACACACACACACACACACACACACACACACACACACACACACATATATATATATATATATATATATATATATATATATATATATATATATATATATTCTCTCTCTTTTTATACCACAGATCCTTTGTGTTTACATTATGGCTTCCTGTTTAGTGTTTTTATGGAGTTCCTGAGTGTGTGACCTAGTGGGTCTCTGCCTCTACATCTGTTTCTTGTACATTTTCCTCAGCTCTTTTCCTTGTGCTTATTTATTTTGTTACATTATGATGTGTTAGTTTTTTCTTTATCTTATTTTATTTTATTATTATCCCTTAAAAATCTGTTTGTTTTCTAAAAAAACACAGAAATTGAGTGTGGACCCAACTGGCACCATCAGTCAGCTTGGTCTAACTGGCAATTGCAAAACACTATACTCTACAAGCATGCCTGTGACACACAGCAAGAGGGTTCATCTGGCCTATAATATCACACCTTGATAGGTTTTGAAAAATCTAAATCATGAAAAGAATGTTCTCAGACCACAGTGGAACTAAACTAGAAACCACTGGCCAAAAGATAGGTGGAAGTTTTCCAAGTAAACAATAAACTTCTCAGTATCATACAGTCAAAGAAGTCTTACAATCAATTTTAAGAAATGCTTTGAGCCAAAGGATGGCAAACATGCCTTGAGGCTGAGGAGATGGCTTGGTGAGTAAGGAACTCACAGCAGCAATGATCTGAGCTCATATGATATGATCTGTGCTCATATCTCCAGCACCCTTATAAATGTTGGGCAGGCTTCACAGCCTACCTATAATCACAGCTTTTGGAGGTGGAGCAGGGTATAGATAGACTAATGGTACTGATGATCCTGAGTTCAAGTGAGAAAGCCTGCCTCAATCAATTAAGGAAGAATGAATGAAGGAAGGAAGGAAGGAAGGAAGGAAGGAAGGAAGGAAGGAAGGAAGGAAGGAAGGACCTTAAAATCCCATAACTGTATTAGCTGGAGCCACCTTCCTTTTCCTAACCTCGATATGTTGCCACGGTGCAGCCACGGCAAGCAGCCCGGGGAAGGGACTGCTGTGGCGTCTCAAAGAAATGAAGTGCCTGATCACCAGATGAGTTACTTTCCTAAGAGTGTACCTATTGATACATTTCATAAGCGAGCATAATCACAAACCAAGTTTTTCACAAACAAAACGATGATCATTTTGTGAGCTTAGCCAAATATCGAGCTTGCATCTCCAGACAAGACACCTGAGACGCATCGGCTAGCTGCCTAATAATGTCCGTCCCCATCGTCTCCCCTACCCCAGAAATGATCATATCTGTCCCATGCACGATGGACAAAAGGGCAGCATTAAAAATGCCAAGAGGATCATCACTCATGCAAGAGAGGTCCCTATTAGTGAAATTATTAAGGCCACTCCACATAGTTAAAAGGGAGGTTTATTTTGTGGGGTAACTTACAGATGAAGGGATAGGTTGTAGGGTCTGGCAAAGGTATGGCAGTGTTCTCTGGAGAACTCTGCTCGGTCTACCTCCTGCGTCCAGCATCCCAGAACCAAGCGAGAGCCCTCCTCTCGATCCTGGGTCTTCCGCTTCCTCCTCCGCCCCGCCTTGTGGGCGTGACCATTACTGAAGCCTCAATGGGGGTTGGAACTTCCAGGCCAATGCTGGGATGGCTATCCACTACAGAAGACACCCATCATCAGCCTCCAGCCTCCACATTCATATGCTCACATCTGCATGCCACACACATATGAATACACATATAAACATAAACACACACTCCGTGTACATACCCACTGTTAAAATTACTTACCACAATTCAGGTAATGCCTTGATATCAGCATAAACACAGAAGTTTGTATGTTAAACACTAGGTTCAAGAAAGTCAAGTAATCTAAAATCGAGTCATGTAAGCTTTCATTTTAGGAAATTTGAGAAAGGAGAGCAATCTAATGGACAGTCACCTAATGTTCCTTTGTAAAGGAACAGGGCTAGAGTCTCTCAGTCACTTCTCTCAGTGTCCTGTAGAATGTGGCAGTTTCCTCTGCAAAGCAGGAACCTGAAGGACCATTTTGTCAAGCAAAGTTTAGTGGTCACCTTTCTATGGGTCCTGCATGTCCAGTAGATCAAGCAGTCCAGGCAAGAACAGTTTCTTGTCCAAATGGCTATTTTTGCCAAGGTGAAGATAAACTCCATATGAAGTGTCTTCAATGCCCATCCTCCTCTCTGAAGTAAAACGGTGCTGCCAGGAGCAGACATGTCTCACTGTCCAGAAAGTCTAAATTTTAAAAATATTTTAAATGCCATATTCTGTAGACCTTTGAAGTGTTTGAAGATTACCTGTCTATCTGAAATATCTCTTTGTATAACTAGAAGACTTAACTAACATGGCTATGAGTATGATTATCATAGATGACCAGTTATTAATCTATTTTTAATTAGCCATTTCAATTTAAAATGAGCTATACAAACATAATACCTTAAACACGAGTAGAAATATACACACAGTATAACAAAATTAACTTTAAGTTTGTATCAATAGACTAAAATCTATACCAATGTAAAACATTTTAAATGAGTTGTTGCTCTTTAGAAGTAAGTTCATTATTCTACCCTTTCATCCTATCATATCTATATCATATCCCCTTTTATCTTTAGAAAGAGATTGCATTTATAATCAACCTGTTTTAAATAAAATAGTGGTTTTTCTCTGTCCCACACCAGAGGGCTCTTCTGATTTGGGACACAAGAATCTCTTAACCTTTTCTTTTAGCAATATGTCTGGGTTTAGAGAAGGAGTGAGCCAATTCCATCTCCAAAGCCAGCTGGGAATTTGGGCGTAGTTTCTCTTACTACTTCCTGCTGGAGGGGGGCGCTGTATCTTATGGAAACACAAAGAAAATTTTAGGATTATGGAGTAGTCTGTGAGGGTAAACCTCTGTGCCAATGGCCTTCAAACCATTTTGGATGTTGGATCATCTGGGCCATGGTGTCATCGGAGACCTTTCAGGTGGTCTTGGCTGATCAAACCTGATGTATCTTAATCTGGAACAAATCCACAGCCTCTGGCTTTCTGTGGAAACAAAAGCAGAGACTCTTTTCCAAAGCAATATATCCTTATATCCAAATTTTGAAGTCAAGGTACCTTTAAAATTTACATATTTGTTTAACTCAACAGCTTTTATGATTAAATCTTTTTCTGCAGTTAAAAATCCCAAAGACAAGACAAACCAGATTCTCTGTGTAATATCCATCTTTGTAAGACTGAAACACCGCTGTGGCTGCTGGCTCTGCCCACCTTAGCTTCTCAACATGGCGGAGGTACAGTTTACTGTCAGCTCTGGGTCTTGAGCCATGTGTACCATCAACTATCAGAAGCAGTTCTATCAAAGCAGTGCATAGCCCAGAAACCATTTTTTTTTTTTAAACTAGCAAAGGCTAAATCCACCATGCAGCAGAGTAAAGTGCCGCTTGTAGACTCCTCATTCCTGCCACACTGTAGGTCAGATGCACACACCAGGAACCTGCCATAGTAGCTCAAACCGGCAGGCTGCCGCTAACTTGAGAGAGACAACTAGGAGGCTGTTTTTAGCTCCATCTTAGAATCCTTTTTCTCAGGTTTTAGGTGGAAACTCTTGCCAACACATTGGGTGCCATTTGTAGTTGGAGTTTTCCTGCCTGGCCCACAGTCAGGACAAATCTCTCTCACCCACCAGGCCCATAGACGCTCAGACACAACCAAGTAAACACACAATGTAAGAAACATTGTTTAGAAACTGTATGGCCGTGGCAGGCTTCTTGTTATCTACTTCTTCTATCTTAAATTAACCTATTTCTATTTATCTATACTTTGCCACGTGGCTCGTGGCTTACCAGTACCTTACATCTTGTCATGGTGGCGGCTGGCGGTGTCTTTCTCCACCCAGCCTTCCACCTCCCAGAATTCTCTTCTCTCTTGTCCCACCTATACTTCCTGCCTGGCCACTGGCCATTCAGAACTTTATTTACACAGAGCAATATCCACAGCAGTTAAATGAGGTATGAAAAAAAGAAAAGAAAAACCATTCACCGAAAGCAGAAGAAACCACAAAGAAAATCAATAAAACTAAAACCCAGATCTTTGCAAAGATTGGTCTAACTGACAGCTATGTAGCAAGCTACCCAGGAGAAGCAAAAGTATTCAGATTATTAATGATAGAAATGATAGAGGAACTATTGCCACAGATCTCAGGAACAAGAAATGTATGAGGAAGGAATTCCACTTGGGACGTTGGCTTGTGTGATCTGTGAGCACAGCATTTGAGGGTTGATGTGAATGTACTGATTCATTTCAAAACACAAACTAAGCACATGTGATGTATGATGACATCATCTGAGTAGGCCTTTGTTCATCTTGGTAACTTGATGAATAATTAATGACCTTCCAAAAAGAAAAATAAAACAAGCATGGCTGGTTTCCTCTTGCAATCTATTAAACACATAAGGGATAAATGATATCAATTCTACACACTTTTTTATAGAAAACGGAAGTGGAAATACATACCCCTTAACTCATTTTATGAAGCAAATATTACACTACACACACACACACACACACACACACACACACACACACGCATGCACACACACACACACACACACACGCACACACGAGAAGACAACAAAGGAATATTATATACAAATATTCTCACTTTGGGGAACATTATAATTTCATAAAGGGTTATAAATCTGTAAGACTAAAAGAAAAAAGATTGTACAGGAAAGTGTCCTCAAGTTTAAAAGACCTTTCCAGCAGGACTACTGCTTACTATTCTGATATGACTATATGTGTGTATTAGATTGAATAAGTATGGGATGGTGGATGAAGAGAACCAAGTTTCTCAGAACTGAGTGACCGTTTATAAATAAGCAAGAAGAGGCTGCCATGGCCCATGTGATGATGGATTAGAGTTGAGGACTCTAATAGGAGCTCTTGTTACCTGATACAGACACAGAAAGTGTCACATAAAGATATTTATAGGTACTTGAACATGTAAGAGGTCATGAGCATTCATAGAATTCCTCATTCTACCAGCATGAAGGGCAGAGAAGCAAACCATACCACAGAAGCAATGAGAACACCTCAGGCCAGTCTCTCTAATAGTAGATTCCAGAGTTCCTTGAAAAAGTGACCGGTTCACAATGCTGTCCAGAAATGTACAATATAAGCTAAAAGAACTATGCAGTGCCAGAAACCGAGAACATGCTCAAAATTACTATGTGCACACCCAGAGAATGCTTCCATGGATGGAAGTGTGTCAGAGGCACATGTGAGCCAAATGAAATTGCCCCCAGTGGTCAAAGCTGAGAAAATCTGAACCACAAAATAAAAGACAAGTAGTTTATTATAACTCAAGGGAATGGGCTGTGTATTTGTGAATCCATGTTAACTAAGTAAACGATTAAATAGATAATAGGGCATAAAAAGAAATCCCCTAAGTGAAAAAAGTCAAATATATAAAGAACTACACAAATTAAACACCAAAAGTGAGGTAGGGCAGATGACTCAGCTTGTAAGTCTATGCCACACAAATATGAGAACCTGAGTTTCGGTCCATAGCATTTATGTGAAAGCGAGGCATGGCAATGTACATCTATACCTCTGGCACCAGAGAAGAGGGGACACAGAGAAAGACAGGCAAATCCTTGGATCTCCCTGACCAACCAGTCTAGCCAATCATTGAGGCCTAGGGAAGGATTATATCAAAACCAACCAACCAACAAACAAAAACCAATACAGTTGACAGTGAGAGACAAAGATGCCTGACATTGATTCTAGACGAAACACATATGAGCACATGTGCACATGTGTACCCATATGCACAGGTATACACACACACACACACACACACACACACACACACACACACACACTAAACATGTGAATGAATGAATGAATGAATGAATGAATGAATGAATGAATGAATAATAACCAAAGCTGTCAATTAATAAATTGGTCAATGAATTGAACAGACAGTTCTCAAATAAAGAAAGAAATGAAGGGGTGTTGGATTTTGTCAAATGCCTTTTCTGCATCTAGTGAGATGATCATGTGTTTTTTTTTTTTCTTTGAGTTTGTTTGTATGGTGTATTACATTGACGGACTTTAATATGTTGAACCACCCTTGCATCCCTGGGATGAAGCCTACTTGATCATGATGGATAATTGTTTTGATGTGTTCTTGGAGTCTGTTTGCCAGTATTTTATTGAGTATTTTTGCATCAATGTTCATGAGGGAGATTGGTCTATACTTCTCTTTCTTTGTTGCATCTTTGTTTGGTTTAGGAATCAGGGTAATTGTAGCCTCATAGGAGTTTGGTAATATTCCTCCTGCTTCTATTGTGTGGAACAATTTAAAGAGTATTGGTATTAAGTCTTCTTTGAAGATCTGGTAGAATTCTGCAATGAAACCATCTGGTCCTGGGCTTCTTTTGGTTGGGAGACTTTTAATGACTGATTCTATTTCTTTTGGGGTTATTGGACTATTTAAATGGTTTATCTGGTCTTGATTTAACTTAGGTATGTGGTACCTATCCAGAAAATTATCCATTTCTTTTAGATTTTCCAGTTTTGTGGAGTAGAGGTTTTTGAAGTATGACCTGATGATTCTCTGGATTTCCTCATTGTCTGAGACCAAGATTGGAAAAAGCACAAGGACAAATAGCCAAACGAATGGAAGCACATGAATTATGAACCAAAGGCTGTGGAGCCCCCAGCTGGAACAGGCCTGCTGGATAAGTGAGACAATTGAATAGTTTGAACTGTTTGGGAGGCATCCAGGCTGTGGGACCTGGATCTGTCCTTAATGCATGAGCTGGCTGTTTGGAACCTTGGGTTTACACAGGGACACTTTGCTCAGCCTGGAAGAAGGGGACTGGACCTGCCTGTACTGAATCCACCAGGTTTAAATGAATCCCCAGAGGAGTCTTGGCCCTGGAGGAGATGGGAATGGAGGGGAGGGGCGGGAAGGGGGGAGGATAGGGGAACCCATGGCTGATGTGTAAAATTAAAACACAAATATAATAATAATAATAAAATAAAAAATAAGAAAAAAATAAAGTATGAGGAAGAGGTCCAGAGAAATTGGACTCACCCAGTGGGGGGAAAAAAAGAAAGAAAGAAATGGATAGCCTATTTATTTTTCAGTGTTCAACATCTTTAGCCATCAGGGAAACAAAAATTTAAACTACTCTGAGATTCTGTCTCATCACTATCAGAATAACTATCATCAAAAAAAAAAAGTGGCAGCAAGGGCTAGCAAGGATGTGGGGAAAGAGAAACTTCTATTCAATGTTGATGGGGTGGATACAAGTGTGGAGGATCCTTGGAAAACCAAAACTAGGACTTCTATGTGACTCAGCTATTCCATGGTGGAAAATACACCCAAAAAACTTTACATTCTTCCACAGAGATATTAGCACATTCGAGATTTCTGGTAGTCTAGTCACAACAAGAAAATAGAATTAGCCTAGATCAGTGGTTCCCAATCTGTGGATCACGATTCCCCAAACAACATTAGAAAACCTAGATGTTTACATTAAGATTCATAACAGTAGCAAAATTACAGTTGTATAGTAGCAACAAAAATAATGTTATGGTTAGAGGTCACCACAACACAAGAAACTGTATTAAAGGGTCACAGCATTAGGAAGGTTGAGAACCACTGACCTAGATGATCATCCACATAGGAGGAGATACTGAAAACATGGCTCTTACAGCAGAATTTTGAGGAAAAATTAAATTAGTAAGAGAGTGGATGAAACTGAAAAATGTTAAATAAAGTAAAGTAACCCAGGCTCACAAATATAAGTGCTTCATGTTTGATTTGCATTATGCATTTGTTTGTTTTGAGACATGGTGTCACTATGTAGTTCTGACTGACCTAGAATTCACTTTGTAGAGAAGGCTGACTTTGAACTCATAAAGACCCACCTGCCTCTGCCACCTGAGTGCTAGAATTAAAGACATGCCACCACCTGGAGGTTTTTGTTTGCGTGTGTGTGTGTGTGTGTGTGTGTGTGTGTGTGTGTGTGTGTGTAAGTGGGTTTTGACAGAAACCAAGACACTAGAAAGGGGCCTATAAGAGGGAGAAAAGAGACTGTAAGGGAGGAAAGCAGAGAGAGTAAGAGAGCACATAGAACGTGAAAGCAGAAGGCAGAAGGGGGAATACTAGATGGTGAAGAACACAACTGGAACAGGTTTAAGGAGATGTGGGAAAAAGGCTTCGAGGATCAACCAAAACTAAATGGGAGTTAAAATGCTTTAGGAAAACCTTTTACCTTGCATGCTAATCTTAAAAAAAAAAAGTAATAATATGTAATCACTACCCTTACACAGGAACACTGTCTCCTATAGGAATCCGTCTGATATTTTGACCAATGTTAAAGGCTAAAGCACTGTAGAAGTCCAGCATGCCTCTGTTAGATACTGAAATTTATATTTGTCACATTATGGTAAAATTACACAGTCTCTGTCCTCAGAAGGTAAGCTCCCAAAAGGAACCTGCTACCTCCTAGTGACTTCATTTCCAGAGTCCACCTCAATGTTTGGCATCCAGTATTGACATCCACTGTTGGGTAAGAACATCACCAAAGTAAAGTGATTTTTAAATTGAAAACAGTTCCACATGCTTCATTCAGATGCTCCATCCTCCTATTCTCTACTCATGCATAGATTGCACACAGACTTCTACCCTTCCAAAGAGTATAGGATGGAAAGTAAAAGGCTGAGAGACTTTGCAAACACTACTTTAGCCATATTATCAAGGTCAACATAAGCATTTACACTCCGTGTTGACACTAGGCACTCTTCAGACAATGTGTGTTCTCCCAACCCAAACCTAGAACTCTAGCCTAATCTTGAGGGAAACAGCCCTACATCCATGTTGATGGACACTCCATGACATAGCTAGGATTCCTTAAAGATCATTAAAACAAAAGGAAGTTGAAGTAGAAAGCAACAAAGCCGAGAGGAGCCTACAGAGATAGGATGATTCCATGGGATCTGGTGTCCTAGATGAGACTTTGGAGTATAAAGAACCTCAAAGAAAATGACATTAGTGGCATCTGAATAGAGTAAGAAAAATATGAACTGTAGTAAAATGATAACATATTATTATGTCTTCATTTACAAATGCACTCTACAAAGGTAGGATTTCAGTAGAAGGTAAACATTGTGAAATAGAGAATTCTCCGGACTATCTGTATGTTTTCCCAAGGCAACAACTGCCTTAAAAGAAGGTTGTTTCAAACATGCATCTATTAACAAGGAAAACTGAGGCTGACCTCTGGACAGGAAGCTGGCGGTGTTTTCAAGATCTGGAGCTCTTTCACAAATTCAATAATAACTCAACTTCTTGAAATCTGTTTTTCCTACTTACTACAAAAATGCTAGTTAACATTGTGGGGGACTTCATGAGCTCTGGAATTCTCTCTTGCATATCTCTGTATCCCCAGTGCCAAGAGCGTCATAAATCTGTGTAACTATATACTGGATGGATGAGTGATGGAAAGAAGGCTGGAAGGACTTTCAGTCTGTCAGTCACTGTGCCCTGTGCTTCTCACTCGTTGTTTTGGGTACCACAATGAATGATCCTTAGTACTATAATCCAACACATGATGTATGGACTATTGTTGCAGGGGGCATGTGTATGTAGATGTCACAAGGCAACCTTTTGTATTCATATTGTTACTCAGGTGCCATTCACCTTGGGTCTGTTTTGTTTGATATAGTTTCTCTCAATGGGCTGGGCTTCAACAACTAGGCTAAGCTGTCTGACCAGCAAGCCCCAGGGATCATTCTGTCTCCATCTTCCCAGCAATGGGATTTCAAGAACAAGCCACCACATTCAGCTTATTTATTTATTTGGTTTGTGGAGGATTGAACAGCATTCCCCTACTTGCAAGGCAAGCACTTTATTGGCTAAGTTATTCCCAAGCCCCTAGACTATTGGTCTTGGCCATTTAACATGTAAGGCACTGTAGCATAGAGAAATTGTAGTTCTTTCCCATATCAAACTAACAAGAAACACAAGAAAGACTCAAACCAAACAGCCTGATCCCAGACCCCTCATGCTTGACCTGTGCTCCTGTGGCCCTGAACCTTCTAAGGTAACAACAGAATGACAGGAATTTGCACTTTCCTAAATATCTCCTGCCTCACTTGCTTCCATGCCCTGGTGGAGTGCCAATAGATTGCTTCTAGAGACCCTTCTATGGTGCCAATTATAAAACTCAATGCAAGAGAACCCCCACCTGTCAAAATGTTTCTCTAGCACAGTTCTGTTTCTCTTTGCCCCCACCCCAGAGTCATTTATCTCCATTCCAGCGTGGCTTGGATAAAAGCGGGTCATCCATAATTTGTCTTGCTCTGGGTTCTGCGGAGGAGGCAAAGAGACAGAGATAAATGCATGACCTCCAGTTCATTTTTCTAATAACAGTATCTTGTCTTGACACAAGCGGGCCTGGGACTACTCACCAGGTTCAAGGAAAAAAAGAGTAATATGATGGGGGATGGGCAAGGCGGCAGAAGCAGGAACTTTCTCTGAAAACCCCTAAGACAATAAAAGCACTCACCTCAAATAGCACCAGAAGAGTACCACAGAGGACCCCGCAGGTTCTTAGGGGAGGGCTTGTTGTTGTTGTTGTTGTTTTATCCCTAAGTCAGACTTAATTGTGAGATAATGGCTCTAAAAGTAAGATTAAAGACATAGCAAGAAAGTTAGACTCTGGAGGAGAGAGCTTTTGTTCTAATTAAACAGCTTTGATGTTATGAAAAAAATATATACAGGGCAGATGTCACTTGCTATTTTATAGCAGCCATGTAATTGCTACATTCTTGAAGCATAGAGGAATATTTTTGGGACATGAGTGTGGAAGCAAGTTCTTCTCAGAAAATATTCCCAACCATCTCTAAGCCATCTTCCGTGTTGGAAAACAAGCAGACATTTTAGAAGAAAAATAGACTTCCTCTGTGTTGCTCCAGACCAAAGCTCTCAAACAGGTCTGTGAACTCAGTTCCATTTAATGTCTTGTTACATTTTTTCTAGTTTTTAGAGTGATAGAGAGAAAGCCACACTCTCTCCTCCTAAGTAATAAAGCTGGGGAGGGGATTGCAAGGCATAATGTTCCATAAATGGGTCTAAATTTATTGCTGCATTATAAACTATATTAGGCAATCCAAAGCCTGCTTATTTCTTGGGAGTCTATAAATTAGGCAGTTATGCCCCGTAAACAGCAAATGAACAGCCACAGAATCACTCTGGGACAAGATGCACACCCAGACTCTGCAGAGCACTCTGTGTCTCCTTGCTTGCAGGCATTTTTAAATAAATCACCAGTAGAATGAAGTCCAGGCCCCTTCTTTAAAAGGCACCCAGCAGACAAATGGACTCTTATGTCACATTCCAACCAGCTAACAAGGATGACTAAGGAGGCCCATATGGTAGAGCAAGTTTATCATGTAACAAATATCATCCTCAAGATATGACTGAGATTCCATCAGGGATCTCTGTGCGCAGGACATGAGGCAGTCTTGCAGAACAATAACAAAAATAAGTGTGCTTCCTTTGGTCATTGTTATTGTACAATGGAAATTGTACAAGGCCCAGCCATGATGTTAAGCCCAATGCCTCAATTATGTGTTTGTCTGATAGCCCTCTAAAGCTTGCTAAATAGGGAAACTGAGGCTCAGAGTTGAAATCTGAAATTATCTCCTCCCCAGTAAAACAGCTAAGTCTCTCTGTTTCTTAAGCCAAGCTATTACTTAGTCTATAATCTGTTATTTCTAGACAAGTTGTGACCCTGTTATGCCTAAGCAGGTGATAAGATGCCCTGGGTCAGATTCTGTGCATTTTATTACTCATTATAAATTCACTTTAGTCAAAGCAAGAGCAATGATATCATAACAGGAAGGAGAAGAGAGAAGAACTCTCAGCTTCATTGAGTAAATTCTGTGTGCCAGGCACTGGGTTAGGTAGTATGAGAAGGGTTTTGATTGATCTCTATCAAGCTGCCCAAGCTAGACCCCTCTAGCCCCTAGATTTTGTTGTTGTTTATTTTTTAACTAGCATAGAAAAGATTTCATTATAATATTTTCATAAAAACTGTTTTAGTTGGGTCCTCCCCCAGCTCCCCTCCCCACTTCCCTCCTCCCTCACCTTCTTGTCTCCTCCTCTCCCTCCCCCCCCCCCCCCCAGTAGTCCCCTTTCTGATTTCACATCACATGGAGTCTACTACCCTCTTTTAAAAATTGCTTTTCTGTCCCTTCCTGAATATTTGTTTTTCAGAGGCTGGGAAGCTAACCCACTGGGTTAACTGGCCACTGAGGACCCGAGTTCAGAGTCCCAGCACCTAAGTGAAAGCCTGGGTATAGAGGCCACCAGCTTGAGGGACAGAGATGGGAAGTCTGTGGGGCTCATAGGCAAGACAAGTTAGCTGTGGGCTCAGCAGACACAGTGTCTTAAAAAGCAAGATAGAGAGGGTCTCTAGATACATGCATGTGAGCCACTTATGTGCACACACACACACATACACACACACACACACACACACACACACACACACACACACACCACCTGGGTGTGGCAGAATGTATTTGTGAACTTTGTGCACTTGTAATCCCAGTGCTGGGGAGGTAGAGGAAGGAAGACATCTGGAGTTTATTGGGTTAGCCTCCTTGGTGAGCTACAAGACTGTGAGAGAACCTGTCTCAAAAAAATAAAACAAAAGGTACCCACCAAGGTAAGCAGTTTCTGAGGAACAGCACCCCCCCCACACACACACACACACAGATACACACATGCACACATGTGTGCAAGAGGGAGAGGATGGTGGGGAGACTTGGTTTTTCTCCCCTCATGGCCTTCTTTCAAGTTTCATGCATAGTAACAAGTAAACAAATTAGCCCCTTGCTGTGGATAAGAAATCTGGCAGTGAGAGTGGGATGATTTGGAGGATCACATAGCCTAGCAGTGGACAGAACTGTGGTTTGAAACCTCACCAGGGAGCCTATGAGACACACTCCCTTTCTATAGCCAAGTGTAGATACCAGAGTTACAAATGTGACAAGATAAGACGCCTAACCATACACTCTGTATATTCCCAAATCAAAGCTCTCCTATACCTCATGTATGTGGCATGTGGTGCAATGGAACAGGGGTGTCCTGGTTGTTTGGACAAACTTTTGCCATGCTGACTAGCCATTTCCACTCTTCTCCAACTATACGTGGAATTTTCTAGTTTGTGTGTTATTTATATTTCTCTCTTTACTTAAACTCCATTGCCTGGCTGTTGCCATCTTTGTTGTTTTGTTTTAAATACTAAGGCAAGGGGTGGAAATGGTCCCTTTCCCTTCTCCTCTTGTCCTGCTCTGAGAAATATACATTTCCTCTACCTCCCCTTCACTTCTTACCCCCAAACAGGTAACATTTGTGGAATAACTCTGACCTAAATCTTAATACATTCTCAAAAACCTAAAGTGGGCCCTGTGGGTTTTTAAAAGGGAGCACATAAAATTGGGTGAATAGTGTTGAGGGGAAGGGGAGGAATTCAATAAAAATATATGCATGTATGAAATTCTCAAGAAAAAATTTCTAAACAAACAAAGTAAAACCTAAGGAAATACCTCCACAATTTCATTTCATTCTTGGATCAGCCCTGTATGAAGTGAATCTTTTCCCTTTGTGCTGTGGGAGACAAGAAATGCCCCTTCTTGCTTATGCCAATTTGATCTGGGACTTGTTGCCTATAAGCATGATCCCAAGCTTTTCCAGCGCACAATTTCAGCTGAGAGATTGAAATTATTCCCTATCTCAACTGCTCCCATCTTCCAATGTCCTACTTAGCATTTCCAAGCAGTTGGCACAAGAGTGTACATCTTTCATAAGAGGCACTCTTATTTGTTGTGTTTGGCAGACTCTGAAACACTTTAGAACCATCCACAGTGAGTCCCATCAAGACCAGATCACCAATACTGCTTTTCTTCTTCCTGTTGCTGGTAACTAGATCCCTTGCACCTGTCTGTACCCTTGAACCCCGCTATTGTCCCAGGGATTAAGGACTGCCCGTGGAGTGTGCTCAACATTAGTAGTTGTGGTTATGATGAGTACCATGTTCAAATGTTGAAAAGGATAGAATAGTCAGCATAGGTGTGCCTCTATTATGAAAAACAAAGACTAGTGGATAAAATCCAGGTGAGATTTTCTAACAAACATAGCAATTATACTTTGAAGAAATCTTCCTAGGTGATAAAGTTGAGAAATTTCACAGTAATGGTCAAACCCCACAGATAGTATGACAGAGGGAAGGTGGTGGACTCATGGACAAGCTGCTTGAGTCAGTGACTGTTAACAATATCATGAAATCTGCAACACTGCAAATTCATCCAAGTGAGTATCAGCAGGGCAAAAATCTTCAGAATACTCCAAACTCATATGACAAATTGCCTGCCTGATATCATTTGAATAAACATCTTATGAGAACTATAGACTGCACTGTTCGTGCTCACATGTCTCCCAATTCATGAGCACCAACCAGTACTCACCCGGTATTCAAAACCAACATTAAAGCCACAGCTCTTTAGCCCTTCCCTTTTCCTCACACCCATATCCACTCCAAGAGCAAGCTCTTCCACCATACCTTCCAAGTTTATACATCATCTGACCCATTGCCCACACACTTTCTGGAAGCTTCTCTAATGCAGAATGCCATCATTGCTTATGGACAAGAGGCCCCAATTTTTTCTCCCAGTATCCTTCCCTGTGCTTGAAAATCTGTCCTACACCCAAAAGACAACATAATCTTTGTAAGTTCCCAATCACGTGATTCTCCTTTGACTGCTAATCTTTAATTTGCTTCCCATCAAAGCCCCGAATTCTCTATGCAGACATGTGTGACGTGTGCCCTACCTACTTATCCTGCCTCTGTGGTTCCTTCACCCAGCATTCCTCCTCTGAGATTCTATCTCAGGCAGTTCACTTCTGTTTCACAACTCTGTACTCACTCTTCTCTCTTCCTGGAAATTGTCTCCTCAATTTTTTGCATGGCTGGTATCCAGCTCCAAAGCTCTGTTCACAAGTCACCCCATCAGAGAGTAGTACCCCATCTGTACTCTTAAAACAGACCCAAGTGTCTACCACATGCTGTGAATATGTGTAATTATTCTCAGTCCCTACTGAATTTCATTTATTGTTTTTCATAGACCATATTATGTTATATCTTTCTTTTCAAGATCTATTTATCTATCCCCCTCATGAAACACAAGCTCTGTGAGATCAGGGTAGTTGTTTTGTACAGTACTGGATCTTCCAGGTCCCACAAAACCTGTACAAAGCAGGGATCAATAAACATTTGTTGAAATAGTCAGCAAATAAACAAGCACCAACTTCAGCTCCAATGCCCTCCAAGACCCCATGTTTATCCTCTTCTCCCAATGCCTTTGGAAAAATACATCATTGACCCAACATCTCTTAAAGGATAGGCATGTTCACCTTAGTTTCCTAGGTAACACATTGGAGTTCGCAAGCTGAGCATTGCTGTAGCAGCTGCTACAGCAGGCTGTTCTGCAAAATCTCATGAACTCACAGAACAATCTATGAGGAAGGCCAATGCATTTCTCTCATCTTGGTGATGAGAAAGCTAAACATAAAAAGAGACGCTGCATCTAAGGCTTAGGATGTGAAGTCACAGTGAACCCTAGCATAAAGAATTCTATTGCCATCCTTCTTTATTTCCTTCATCTCTAACATGTTAAGCAAGTTCCTCTGAGTCATAAAAAATGAACAGCAACACAGGATAGTCTCCATTTTTTAAAGTTATCAGTGTGTTTTGTTGGCTTTTCCACGAAATGACAAAGGAGAGTGGAAAATGTAGAATCTTTAAAGTGTGTTCACTTGAAATCTCCCCTTTACCATGTAACACAGAGAAACCACAGTGAACTATAAATGCACTGTTTACAAGGTGCTAATAGGATTATTAAAAGAAGGTGGCAATTTCAGTAATCTACATGCAGGGACGTGCAATTATGGGACCATGTGGATGGCCTCATTAATGGTCATAATTTGATACATTGGGTTGATGGAAGGCTCATGCTAAACAGCCCTTCCTCCTGCATTCCAGATTTCAGTAGACCTGACAGTGATGGAGACACCTTAACTAAGAAGCCAATAGCACCAGAGGCAGGCACAAAGGCAACAGTCACAACTAATGATTGAGTTCCACATCCCCATCACTGGTCTTTCTCCACTATTAAAACTGTACCGTCCCAACACGGGAACACACACACCAGAACAAAAGGCCTCATTCTTTGAGTTCTTACTTGTCCAACCACATAGCCAAGCCTCTGTGGCCACAGCTCATTCAGACTTCAGCCACACCCAATCCTGTTCCACACAGGGAAATGCTAAGAGAAGAAAATTTTAAGGTTTCCCTTCATTATGACTCATGCATTCCATAATTTTCTCTGTCTGCCCTTTCTCAATTATTTTCAGTTAAGTCAGGAGTTCACCAAGAATTCGAGAGTTGCATACTGCACACTCTGAGCATCATTCATGACTCCTGCAGTGGGTGTCTGTAGTTCTGGGTGTGGTGTTTTGTTGCCTTTTAAGCTCTGGAGCCTCACTGTTTCATTTGAATATGGAGATGAAACCAGCTTTATGTGTTTCCCATAGTTGTTTGGAGTGTAGTGGAGTAACATGGGAAAGCATGCCTTATAAATTAGGAAGTGACTTAGAGAATGTATGCAAGTAAATGTGTTGGGTGAGAAGATTGATCAGCTACTTTTGAATAAGCAGAACTTCCCTGGGATATGTGTCTTGACCTCTTGTTGCCTTATGATAGAGGTCCTGAGACCCCCCCTCTTCCCACACCAGGGGCATGCTTACCCAGACTTAGAATCAATCTAAAGAAGTGACATTTGCATACCACGCAGGCCCCCAAAAAAAATGTATGCTAGATAAGATTAAATAGAGTAGGCCTGCCTCAATGATTGACGCTAAACCAAATGCTCAAATGGCGTACTCAGAACTCTGAGAGATCTTGGAGCGGGCAGGTCCATGTCCCACAAAACGATTCTAACATGCTAATCAAGGAAATGTCTCTTTCAGTGCGATTATTTTTAACAGTAAAATAAATGTTTTCAGAATGCATTTGATGAAACGGATATACTAATCAGAAGAAAAGTGAAATAGCCAAGCAAATCAGACATTCCATCTTAGCCCAGGCAAAACCTGCCCAGAAGCAATGATAGGGTTCTGCCAGCAAACCTGATGTTATCACTAGGGAAATAAAAATTTCTTGAGCCCATGTTTTGACTCTCCCCATGGAAGAAAGAGCAGTGTGTTGTACCCAGGAAATGATTCAATGCTAGGCTTTGGCCATCTGTGTGAGTTTTAAAAAACAAAAGTGCTCTAAAATTACGTGAACACAGTCACATTTTGAGCTGCCGTGCCTTAGTATTTTCAATTAGTGAAAGAGCGGATGATTTCAGCTGCTCAGAGTTCTCTGCTCAATAAAGGCAATTCAGAGTTACATTATTTTTTTAATTGATCTTCATTCATTAGTGCCAAATGAGAGAAATAATTGGGCTCTAATTACCCTGGCATCTGAGTAAGTAGTAGTATGATTTTCCATTTGGCTCCAAAGTGTTCTCAATAATTAAGTCATGTCTTTCCTGCTATTTAATATAGGAAGTGGAGTGGAATCAAAAAGAGGTGAAGGAGTAAAAAAAAGGACAAAAACGTAATCACCGCTCTAATCGATGTGCAACTTCTTTCCTCTCCGCAGCTTCATCTTGGTTTTAATCAGTAATAAGGCACAGGGCCAAGTTCAAGGAAGTTCAGGGAAGATAGCATACCACATCCAATGAGAGGGTTCCTCAAGTGCTCATTGGAGATGGAAATTTAATGCTCATAACATCTAATGCTAAGATGGACAGAAAAACAGATACCACCCCACAGCATGCCTACTTGTTTCTGTTTTGATTAACATCAATTTGATTGTAATCCAATCCCTTCAGAAACCTGGATGAAGATGTAACACAAACAATTAGGATAGTTATTAACTTATATTTATATAACCCTATATGGTTCTCAAATAACTTTAATGTGCATTATCTCATAGGGGCCAGAAGCATAAAGGAAGCATAACTTTATGCTTAGGATGCCAACCTTGGGTTCAGAAGGCCTGTTGTTGAAATTAGAGTCTACTGTCTCCTAGTTAAGTACAACCTTGAGCAAAGTAGTTCATCTCTCTGGTTTGTTGTATTCATCTAGTAAATAGAAGTGGTGCTAGGACCTCCTTCATATGGTGTCTGTGACTATCACAGTAGTCAACATGCAAAAAATAGTTCACCACATATTATAGAAAATGGTTGAGCCTTCCTGAAAATTTACAAACCTAAAATCAAATATATAGAACAAGGGTTGGCAAATTTTGACCCAGGAACCAAATTGGTCTTCTTCCTGCTTTTGTACAGCTCATGAGCTAAGAATGGTTTTACATTCTTTTAATGATTGGGAACACAACACAAAAGAATAAGAGTAATTAGAGACACATGAAAATAATAAAAATTCAAATTCTGTGTCTATGAACAAGGGGTACTAAAACACAGCTGTCCCTATCACATATGTGCGACCCATGGCTTTTCAAGTCCATGTAGCAATGATGTTGTGACAGAGTTTTCTTGTCCTGAGAAACTTAAAGTATCTACTACCAGGCCCTTTGCAGAAAAATCTTAATGACTCCAATATGTATGTTAAAGTTGATGCAAGAACAGAATCACCTAAATGCAATTACAAGCAGGAAAAAGAAACCTGGGTAATAATACTCTGTGGAGCCAGACAGACCTGGCTAAGATTCTAATTCCACCCATACACAATCTATGTAGCCTTGGACAAGTTCCCTAAACCTATTAGTGTCCAGCCTCCTCATCTGTAAATTACATAATTGTTATTATCCTAATAATAACACTCCTACCTCACAAGATAGTTTTAAGGATTATACTAGATAACATATGTAAAAAACACTGAATACTCAGTAACTCTTTGGCAACCCTTCATTGTGATGGTCTTATCAAGCTAAGAACAGGTACATAGTTCAAGGTCAAGCATAACTGTAGGACAAGAAAATAGAAGTCAAGTTCAGAAATTTGGGTCTGAGATCCAGAGAACCAGGTTACATTTGAAAAGAGACAGAACTTGGGGTTAGGAAGTAGAGACAAGGTACAGGGAAGCTGATGTAAGCTGAACTAGACTCATGACAGAGAGGCAAAATTTTCCTGGACGGTCTCACAATGTAGCCTCCACCTCACCCTGAAGCTATTTCCCTACTTAGGTGTGACATGTGTGAGTGGTTTCAGCTGTTTCTATTATCCATGTTTGTCTCCAAGGGTGTAGTCCAGATGAGGAGCCTGGAGAGAGGGAATGGCTAAATACATGTGTTCTACCTAAGATCTCTTGGGCTATAGGTGCCAACCAGACTATCAAGGATACTTGAGCAGCAGACAGATGGAAATACAGGACTGAGACAGAACTGCAGATGGAATCTACTGAGGAATTGGGGCTGAGGTCCTGAAAGGTCCTATGAAACAGAAAGCATGTTTTGAGAAGAAGTTTCAAGAAGCCAAGAAGAGAACAGGGACCGACGGTTGCTGGACACATAAAAGCCATTCCCAGCATCTGGTGGTCTACTGCTATAAAGTTTGGAAAGCTATGCTCAGGTTCTGAGTTTTGGAGAATTCTGAACTCCCCAGACAAAAACCAACTTCCAGGTAAAAGAAGTTAAAATAGGGAAGCCTGATAAACAGAAGTCCTTCCTAATCTCTGAACCAACTGAGAGATCAGATCAGATAATTAGTAATTCAAAGACCAGTGATCAACATCTGTTCACATCATCCTCCAAGCCTAGCATGGAATCAAACACATAGGCGAAATTCAGAATCTATTCATTCCATTTGAATGTTAAGTATAGAAATTAATAACATTTTTGTTATACTAGGAAAGAAGTGCTTTTTAATGTAAAAGAGTAAAGATTTGAAAGATCAACACCTAAGAACTAGTAGCAAGTAAGGAGTACAATAAACTTCACTTCCCCTCACTCCATTGTACTTCTATAGTATGCATGCACATGTGTGTGTTGAGTTTTTAGCAATAGAATGACTACTTGACTAGATCTCCATAAAGTTAAAAAGTTCATTAACATAGAAGTTGGGTCTGTTTTGATCATCAGAAGAGTGTAAATATTTTCATCTTAGACTATCCCAACTACTTCCATAGCTACAGTAGGACAAATGAAAATGTAGAACATACTCAGTGAATGACTGTGGCTGTGTTCCAAAAAGCTATATTAATAAAAACAGGAAGTGATACATACCTAGTCTATGTGCAGACCCCTGAATTAGAAGCATCTGAGAACCTTGATAAGGAATATAGACAGAGGTGAATAAGACTTACTGAGTGAATATTCCATGTTAGCTTAGGAAGAACCATCCCATGTCCCAACAGGAAACAGTGGAAATGGGGTCTTACTCCTTCATTCTCTACCTCAAACCACATCAGAACTTCCTGTTTCATTACTAAATTTTTAAATGTAATGTCCATTTAGGAAGAGGACAGAGAAAAATAAAATAAAAATTCATGTCAGGTTAGATGACCTACTTCTAGACCACCATTAAAGCAGAGCTTAAACCAAATGTGAGAGAATCATTTGGACCCTGAGGTCTGAAAGCCTAAGTTGAATCCCTTCCTGCTACTTCCTAGCTGTGTGAACTAGTGGCTTCCCAGCTGAGCTATCCCTGGGTCTGTACTATAGAAGTCTTGAGGCCTTCCTTACAATAAGTCGTGAGGACCAGGCAGTATCATAGGTGTTTAACTCTTCTGGATAGACTACCAAAATATGCTTGACAAGTGACACCCCTGTTACTGCTGCTGTTATGTTTTCTGTTCTGTTCTGAAACCCTTTTGGGAAAATAGATTTGTTCTTCTCCTCAAGATCTGTAAAATGCCATTTGGCCTCAACCAACTTTCATGAAAAATTCAAGACTTCTATTCTCAATGTCCACGTCTCCTTTGCCATCTCTCCACAATGCAGACCATGTGTGTAGTTACAAAGGAACAAACAAAGCATGGTGGCATAAATTATTGATATGTTTGGGAGCATATGCAAAATGAGACATGGGGGAGGGAAGGGAAGTGAATAAAGAGATGGATTTGAAAGAAACTCGATTTATAAGCACAATTAAATCCCTATGCAATGATCTGGGCCAAGTAACAATAATTTAAACAGGCTGACTATAAATTAAAGGAAAGTAAGTTCACTGCACTTGTTTATTGGCAAGAGCAAGTGGGTCTGATTGCTTTAAAGCCATGTACTTCATGTTATCTTTAACATTTGGGGGGAAAAAAAGGCCTTATCTTTAGCATAAAATAGCACTGATGTAATTCAGCATGTCTTATTGGAGAAGGAAAGGGTATTTGCCTTTTGGGTTTTTGCAGGAGCAAGCCAAACTATAAATGGTAAGAAAATAAGGCATCATTTGGCTAATCCCACCCATACAGGCACACAAACACACACATTTTATTGTTGTAATTAACAAGCTATGTTGTTTCCCTGGAGCTCCTTTTGCTATAGAGTGTCTCAATTAGCAGCAGCTCCCGGGACGAACACGATAGGCAACTCTTACAGGAGTTATGCCACCCTCCAGCAGGCTCGCTGCCCTTCCAATTGTACATTTCAACGACCTTTAGCAACAAATTTCCAAGCGGAGCCACAGACATGCTTCTCCCTAACATAGACCTTTCTCCCCAGCTGGGAATAAGTGAATCACACCAAAACAAATGGATCTTCAAATAAGAACTGAATTACTAGTCCTACAGAATTTGGAATGTTGTTCATCTTAGTTTTGTTTTCATCATTTCCTGGTTTTCCTTTTGCTTGGAATCTGAGTGACAACATAGGGAAGTGCTCCTGGGACTTTTTAGCCTGAAATGGTGAGAAAGAAGCTCACACGGTGTGTGACACACTGATGGGAAGGGAATGTCCCTTTGTTTTCCCACGATTCTAAAACTGCTCAGAACTCATGCCCAGGGAGACTGACTCAGAATTACTAGGTTCTATGCTGCGTTGACTCTTTATTATAATCAGCAGCATTTCTATATGCAAGGAGTTCTAAGCTGAAGAATTTGTCATTTGGCTTCATGAGTATGGATGTTGCTGTTTTGCTCCCCAAAAGAGGACCTCACAGTCAAAGGCCTACTGGGCCAGCAGAATGTAATATGGTAGGATGTGAACACAAAGACATCCTCTTCACTTCTTTAAATAGATTCTCGTCCATCTTTCTTGAAAACTTTTGTTGTCTCTGTTTTATTTTGATACTTGTGAGTCACAGATACAGGAAGTATTTCTGTAGTCGGCACTAAAGATTTTCACAATCTGGGTGCAAATGGGGGCTTGTGCTGGGCTGTGGGACCGGCAATGAGGAGTGAAGGGCTCCTTGGAAAGCCCAACCAGAGCATGGCCTTACCCAAGGAAGGCAATAGCTGTGTATAAAGCAGGCTAATAAAGCAGACTGGAAGCCTTGGGCCAAGGATGGTGAGAGGTTCCCTAGTTACAGCTACAACTGGTATAAAGAAATCAATCAGAATTAGCTGTTATTATGGCTGTTATCATAGTCACTGGTTCAGAATTGGTGGGTTGGTGATGAATCAGGGCTGAGTTTGGTCAGGGTCTGTGATTGATTTCCAATAAAGAAACCATTCACTGACTCCTTCCATTCATGTACAAGTTCTTTATCCTCTGAGGCCTTGACCTGATTTTCTTTCTTGAGAAGACTCTTCACTTCTCCTCCCCAGTGTCAAGAAGCTAGATCCTGCATATGCATTTAAGACTAACTGAGGAACCCAACGGCATCCTTCTGGCATATCCCATTATCAATCTCAAATCTGTACTCTCATAGCCCCTTATCCAGCCAGATACTTGATGAAGCTTATATCAGTTTCAAAATAGCACTGCAAATCTTCTAATTTTTCTAAGCATTTAGTTAAACATAACATTATTAAAAATCAAATTACATAAATGTAGAGCTTTATGAATGATATTAAAACCAAAGTTGTTAATGTGATTCTTCTTTATTTGCTAGTTTATTCCTGTGTTCCTGGAACTATTAAGAGAAACTATGTAGCTAAAATGTATATAACAGACCACAGCATTGTTTCTCCTCAGCTCTGTGTTCAGTGATTTCAGATTAGAAGCTGGAAATTGGCCCTAATCGGAATATTTTCGTCTTGAGAATTGGCCAGGCTTCAAACTGGGGCTTCCTCTCACCATGCAGAAGAGAAGCAGTCAATAGAGGCACACTGAACAGCACTGCTTGTTGGGAATACTTACATTCATCTATCTGTGTTCACGTGTCTGCATGCACATGGAGATCAGAAATCAATGTCAAGCATCTTCTTCAATTGCACTTCATTTTGTTTGTTGAGACGGGGTCTCTGACTGAAGCGGAAGCTTACTGATTTGGCTAGCCTAGCTGGGCAGCAAGCCTTAGTGAGCCTCCCAACACTGAGATACTGCCACACCCAAATTTGTATCTGTGCACTGTAATTGAACTCAGATCCCTCAATCTTGCCTAGCAAGCACCTTTCTGACTAAGCCATCTCCCTAGTGCTAGATACTTTACATGTGTGTGTTCACGCGTGTGCGTGTGCGTGCGTGCGTGCGTGCGTGCGTGCGTGTGTGTGTGTGTGTGTGTGTGTGTGTTTGGCTTTCGTTTCAGAGAAAAGCTACACCTCTTTTAGAATACCATGTGTTATAGATTATCAGTTACAAATTCATAAAAGTCATTCTAAACTGAATTTGCTTTAAGGTCAAGATATATATATATACCTTGTGTAGATGAATTTCTAAATGGTCTTATTGAATAAGAAACACAGAGCCTTAGAGATCAGGGAAATAGTAAGAGACACAGCTAGCCTCAACTCACTATGCCACCATAGCATCCCAAGAGAGCTACTTCCTGTCTACCCAGGCTTTTATTACCTTGCTGTTCTGCCTTCCATTGGCTCTTAGCCCAGCTACCTCACTTCCTTGTTACTGCCTGTCTGTACAGACCTCCAGGTCTCTATGGTTAGTGCTGAGATTAAAGGTGTGTGTCATCACACTTGGCTGTTCCCTCATATGTCTTTGAACACACAGAGACAATGCCTGACATGTGATCAGATTAAGGGCATGTGCTACCACTGCCTGACTTCTATGTTTACTTAAAAATGGCTGGCTGTGTCCTCTGATCTCCAGGCAAGCTTTATTTATTAACATACAAATAAAATATTTTTTTAACAACCTTGCTTATGTTTTTATTTTCCAAAGCTTCTAGCATAATATGTGTTCTATGTTTGCTTATTGGTGGAAATTATCCTAAGTTATAACCCAGTTCTAGGGAAGTAAAAAATTGTACTCCAACATTACATTTAAATGAAATACAATTACATTGATGTCTGAGGGTAGTTGGTTCCACCCCTCCTAGGTTACCAAAATTTTCAGGTAATCAAGTGTCTTTTATAAAATAGTGGAAATTTGCTTCTAATCTTTGCACACAACCCATTACTTTACAGCACCCCTCCATTTCTCAAAATATTGGATACAATATAAATGTATGTGCATGGCCATGCTGTACTATAGAATAATAATGGGAAAAGGACTTATGTATGTTCAATCCAGAGGAAAACTTTAAATTATAATTTTCCATCCATTAAAATAGTATTTCCCATTGTGAATGGTACCAACTCTGGTCTGGAGGTCTTAGGTTCTATAAGAAAGCAGGCTGAGAAAGCCATGAGGAACAAGCCAGTAAGCAGCACTCCTCCCTGGCCTCTGTATCAGCCTCCAGGTTCCTGCCCTGTTTGAATTCCTACCCTTATTGCATTTGGTGGTGAACAATGATGTTGAAGTGTAAACCAAATAAACCCTTTCCTCCCCAGGTTGCTTCTGGTCATAGTGTTTCATCACAGCAATAGAAACCCTAACTAAAAGAGTTGGCTAGCTCTGCAGATACAGAGCGCATGAATTCAACAGACCAAGTACATAGTCCATTCCACGTACATGGACTGAGTCGGCAAACAAAGAGCTGCCTTCAAGAAGGCATGCAAGAAACTGTCACAAAGGAAGGATCTGTGCAGAAAGTTACAGGAGAACAGTGTTAAGTTCAGTGGTGCTTATTGATGGCAAATGGCAGAGGGAGAAAATGAATTCAAACAATATTACCTTGAGGGCTCTGATAATAGAGAAATCTTTGTTTTCTGTTTCTCCTGTATTGAGACAAAAATTATCCTTCATAGAGGACTATGGATACAGCTCCATCATAGGGTGCCCTGGGTTCCCTCCTCAGTAACATTACACTCTCTGCAAAAAGTCACAAGTCTCTTTGCTTCTTCAGCAAATACTTGTGTCTTCGGCATGATTGTGTTAATGTATGAGAATAGCAGCTGTTAGGATTTTCTCTGCCAATTCTCTCTCTTCAGATGTAATCTGACTTCAACTTCATCCTCATGGGAGTTACCCCATGTGACTCACTACTGCACTCAGTAATGTTTTATGTCATGTGACATTGCTTCCATAGCTACTTGGCTCAGGGATGGATATCTGGCCAGTACTGTGCCAAATCTGAAAGGACCAAGGAACCAGTCATGCCATTGCTTATAGGAATCTCACCTGGGATACACAGAGAGCTTAAGACAATTAAAACAGGTAGGAAGAGCCAAGGGTGCTGCAAAGATGCTGGAAGTTAAAAATGGTGTCCATAGCAAAGAGAAGCCATCTGGTAAAGCTGCAGGATGTTTGCGGAAGCAGAAAAGGCCATTTGATGGCTGTTGAAGTTTACAACAAAGAAAAATCAAAATGGGGTGGCAAGGAGAAGGGGGGCAGGTCATGGAGCTCCCTAGTTCCTTTGTTTAGCAGTTATATTGCATAGTGTTAGACACAGAGAATGTGATTTACCCAAGGTCGTATTTAGTAAGCAGTTAGACTTCTCAATCCCAGATGGGTGGTTTTCTAAAATAGATGTGATATATTTGTTTCTCTCCCACTCCGTGCCCACAATAAACATGGCTGATTAAACCAGAGACATGCATTACAAAACTTGAATTTAGTTTTTAAACTTTTCTCATACTGAGCTCTTGGTATCCCTTCCCTGTGGTTCAGAGTTAGTGACCCAGTCTGATAACTTAAGTGCATGTCTCCATGGAGACCTTTAAAGACATTGCTCAATACTATTTGTAATAAACTGTCTCTCAGAAGTCATAAGGAAATCAGTGAAATTAGTCACCTAAGATCCAAACTGAATGTCCAGCAAAGAGATGTAAGATTGTTTTAACAAGACTGGTCTTGTCATTTTGGTTTATCATAAACCGTTGAGTTGCATGTGTTAAAAAAGCAAAACTGTTTTTTGTTTGCAAGCACGGTAAAGAAATAAAGTTAAGTCATCATTACTAAAATGATACTAGAAAATCATCAGGAAAAAGCAAATTGTAAAAAAAACAAAAAAACAAAAAACAAAAACCAAAAAACAAAGAGCTTTAGCAAACCTCAGCAAACAGTCACCCACATAAGTGCTACTATATCGAAGATGAGATGACTCAAAAGAGTTATAAATTGGATAAAAGTTATAAATCTTTTAGCTTTAAATAATTTGTGTAAGACTGTGTATACTGTGTCTTAATGGACTTCCAAGTTTAAAAATAAATATCAAATCAAACAAAAACTTTAAACTTATTAGATATTTTTCAGCTTTTATTATTGCTAAGAAAGATTTTCAGCTAGATATGAAAAAATAGTTTCTCCCATGATGGATAATATTCCAGATAATTATATCCAAGGTTAATGCAATTTTAAATGTTTTTAGTGTATTGTATGTGCACATGCATGTGTGTGTGTGTGTGAATAAGTCTTGGTATATAAACATTCATATACACCAGTGTGTATGTTTATTGCCATTGAGAGTATGTAGATATTAAAAGATAACTTTCAGGAGTCACGTGGATCCCAAAGACTGAACTCAAATCAGCTGGCTTGATGACAGTTGCTGTTACCCACCAAGCCATCTCGCCAGCCCAGTTAGTGGTATTTCGAAGCAAGAAATGGCTGAAACCTGTGTTGATTTGTTCCGCTGTAAAATTTGTATCGAAAATATTTGTATTTAGTTTTTATTTCCTTTTTCAGAATAGGTATGTGTGCATGGTTTGCTTACAAGCATACATGTTTGCATATATGTGAACACATGTCAGCGGGATTCATATGCATGTGTGTATTGTGTACATGTGGTGGCCCAAGGTTGAAGCCAAGTCTCCTTTAAACTGCTCTCCTCCCTTACTGTGAGACAAGGTCTCTTGTTGTAGTCAAGACTTGCCATTTTGGCCAGTCTTGCTAGCTAGTTTGCTGTGAGGACTCCCTGCCTCTGCCTCCTGCTTTTAGATAACAGCTGCCTCCCAGGCCTCCCAGGTGAGCTCTGAATTCAATCTTTAGGACATGTTGGCACAGCAAGCACCTTACCCACTGAGCCATCTCCCAGCCCTGCTGCCATTTCACTAAAGCCAAGTCTTTGAAGTTATCATTGGTACATAACATCCAAGTACCATTTGAAACAGTAAATACATGTATAAGTTCTAGGTGTCAATGTCGGTTGAAACTACTGATGATAAGAGAAGAAAATAATAATTTCTAGTGGTCTTCAGTACGCCGCCAATTCATTGGTTAAGTCCCCAGAGAGCTTCACAAATATGTCACACCAATTCAAGATTTTCTTGAAACAAAATAAATGTTTTAGAAATTTTAATAATCAAAATCAAAAAGGTCACAGGATCATTCCTGGATTTTACTCATCTCATACTCTATATGAATGAGCTTAGTTTAGAAGTTGAAAAAGCAGTAAGATTTAAATAATAACTAGGCAGGCAGGAGAATTAATGGTGAGGTACAACTTTATAAAACAATGGCAATGATGATGTCACAGATTTTTTTTGACACTAATCACTGTGTAGAGCTTAGTCAGAGTAATTGTTAGCCTCAGATAAATTGCCAAGGGAAACACTAAGAAAAAATTAAAGACTATTTTATTGATATTGACGAAGTCTATAGTTGTCTTCCATTTATGGTGTATCCTTTAAAATGTGATGTTAACAGCCATGTCTTAGTTAAGGTTTTTATTGCTGTGAAGAGACACCATAACCACATCTACTCTTATAAAGAAAACATTTAATTGGGGTGGCTCACTTACAGTTTCAGAGGTTCAGACCATTATCATCATGGTGGGGAGCATGGTGACATGCAGGCCAGCAGGTGCTGGCTACACCTTGGCTTGCAGGCAATAGGAAGTTGACTGAGACACTGGGAGGTATCCTGAGCATAAGAAATCTCAAAGCCTGCTCCTACAGTGACACACCTCCTCTAACAAAGCCATACTCATTTCAACGAAGCCACACCTCCTAATAGTGCCACTCCCTATGAGATTATGGGAGTCAATTACATTCAAACTACAACAAGCCATAAATTGATCCCAAATGATGAATTTTTAAAATTTGGACAGACACAGTGATGACTGAATAATTTTGATCCAAAATCAAATATATGTCAAAAGGTATCAACCAATTCTATTTGAACACATGCAAATATTAGAGGATATATTCTTATATTAGGTACAGTATTTGGAAAATATCCAGGTATGTTGGATTAGGTATATATATATATATGAATCTGCTTATTAAAATATGAATTTTAATCAATCTACTCTAAATATAAGTCAAGAATTTTCATAGCCTGAGGATATAGTTCAGTGGAAGAGTACTGGCCCAGCATATCCTGCCATTTTTTTTTTAATTTCAAATAACAATATAGTATTTAAATTGAAATGTACTTTTAAATGCAAATATCAACATTCAAGGATTCGTTGTGAAAAAGAAATATTGGTATTGTTTTAGAAAGAAAGGAATCTAATTGGTAAGATTTTGTGTTGATTATGTAACCATTTGGTAAAAGTGTGGCTATCTATAAGAAAGCTAAATATATTTGGAAAATGAATGCTGCTTATTTCTCTTTGTGTCTTTGAAAATGGCTGCTAGGGAGTTTAAAATTATACCTATAAGTCCTATTATATTTCCATGACAGTGCTACCCTGGAGATACAACTTTCCCACAACTTTTTCATCTTCTAAGGCTCAAACTCATATATATCATGAATTCTCTGTTTCTATCTCGTCTAGCCCCTAGCAATTTCCATTCCAATTCCTGTCTCTATATGGCTCCTCACTGTACCTCATGCACTGTATGTCATCTTGTGTCTTTGAAGGTTTTAATTGTATCTTCTAGCGATATAGTTCAAAGTTTGATTACAATCCAATTTCCAATGGAGCATCCATGATTCTAAAGGAAAAAAATCTGTATCTGAGTAAATGTTTGTACCCAGTTTTCTGTGATACTTTTTTTTCACTACAAAGACTTTGGGTTTAAAGTCAGAAAAAAAAAATGCTACTATTTCTACAGTCATATAAGGGAATGGTGTTAGGTGGATCGACAGGGGTCTTAGAATTACAAATGGGCTCTTTAAGTTATGAAGCTCATTGAGCCCTTCTTACTTGTTATTGACCGCTTGGGTTGTGTATTGGACTTGACAGAAAAATCACATTACTTAGTCAAAATGAAGTTGGATGGTAACTCAAAGGGTTACAGACTATGAGTCAAAGTGTCCTGAGTCTCAGCAGATGCAGCTGTGAGGTCACATAGGGTTATAGTGCTTTGAATCCTTTGTGATAGCCGATGCTACCACACAGTCACATACATCTGTGTATTTTTTGTTAGACAGACAGGCAGGTGAAAGGACAGATTACACGAGATGTGAACCATATTCTGTCACATTTCTTTGTCCTCCCTCTTTGATTTCTTAGAGAGAAAAGTTACGTACCTTTAAATGTGTCAACAACCAATTCATTTTGACATTATGTCTTTTCTGGACTGTACGATAATGTTTTACATAGTTTCTGCCTGTAGACACTTAAATACTTGTCTGTAGATTTATAGACAAGAGACAGAAAGACAATGGACCAATATGAGGAAAAATCAATAAACCTCTAATTAAATGTCTCAGGGCAAACATTTAGGTTTGCTTTGAAAGTTCACCAAAAGGTAAAGGAAAACAAAGTTGAAGAAAGCGAGGTGATAGGGAAAAAATGGAACTGAGTTTCAAGCTAGTATACAATGACGTGTTCCTATTACTTCTGTTGGTTTGTATCTCTTATTTTTAATTAACATACAGAGTAAGAGGTTTCCTCATAGCATTTCATACATTTGACACAAGCTAGAGTTATCTGGCAAGAGGAACCGCCAATTGAGAAAATGTCTCTATCAGATGGCCTATAGGCAAATTTGTGAAGAATTTTATTTATTAATGATTAATGCCAGTAAACATGAATATACAAGTATCTCTGTTGTAGTTTGGGGTAGGGACAAAAGAATGATGTAGCTGAGTCGTATAATAATTCTGTGTTTATTTATTTATTTATTTAGCATGTCAGTTACTAAAGACCTGAAAATTGTAAGATAAAGCAGGGATTCCTTGTCATGATAACTTGTCCTGCTAGAAGAAACATCTTCACCCGTATGATGAGCTGCTTGTTATTTAGAGACATTGAGGCCAGGGTTGGGGGGAGTAGTTTACGTAACTCATCCCTGGTGCTAGAGAGGAGCTACAAGCCATTGTAGTCATCATTCACTCCATCCCACATGGCCTTCAGTCCGCACCTGGACCTGCAAAAACAAACAGCACTTTCCTTTATTTTTTTCCTTCATAAATGCAGGAAGTAGCAGCGTCTCCAAGTGAAATATTTATGTGTTTTTAAAGTGGCTTGCCAAACCAATGGAGCAAACAAATGAAAACAAACAAATGTATTTGCCTGTTAGCCAATGACTTTCTGAGGCTTCCATTTTAATATGCTTGTGAAAACAGACAAAAAAGGTTTGATTCTGATGAAAGACAGATAGTTGTGTATTTTATACTTTTGTTTTCACAGTAACGAATGCTCTTGTCTTCCCTTTATATTCTCCTCACACACTGTTATCCGCATTACACCAAGACAGGAATGCTTTGAAAACCCTAAAGTTTCTATCTCGGTTGTTGTTAAATGGAAAGTAGATGGGTGGGCCCTGAGCGTGTTAGGGTCCCATTTTTATTTCAATCCAGGATGGCAGACTTGTTAACCTACAGTGTCAGCAGAGATGCGGGAGAGCCATTTTTCACTGAAGAATGGCCAGCTTAGCTTTTTTCACGTTAATGGAACAATTACAAAAGCCCATCATGGGGCCAGGACAATAACAGCTCATTATCTCAGCACCATGTGACACCTTCAGGGCAATAACCAAAATAATCTTAAGAAATGAAAGAAAAGAATGACACCTCAGTGCACTTCACAAACATGATTAAAGCCAGGATAGGCAGGCATAGAATAAGTTTGAGGATAAGGTTTCCATATTTGAATAGACTGTTAACTTTGTAGCTGTGAGAACATGAGGTCCAGCATCTCCCCCATAGACATGTTGATTAATAGGGTAATGTAAATTCCTGTAAATTACAAAGAGTCTCAATAGATAGATTTTAAAAAAATAGCAGCAGGTCATGTTAAGCTTTAAATTAATTATGGAGCATATTCATCAGTTACAACCATGAAATTAATCTTTGTAATATTTTCCAAGGACCAAATACAATAAAGTGTAATAAACAAGAATCTATTATAAATATTTCAGGGTTGCCAGGCCTCATCCAGACAAGAGTAGAAATCTAAAAATACCCATTTAACTGATATTTGAGTGCTTTCTTTTCTTTGAACAAGCCTGGAGTCGCATAACTACTCCAGCATTAGCCCCTTTATTCTGTATGTATGCATTGTCACCTGGCTTCTACCAAATCAGGACAAAGGGTGTCCATCAATAACTTCTGTCATTGAGGCTTTAGCCGCAGCTGCAAGCTATGGTCTTTGCCTGACCCCACATACAAGGTTCATTCCTGGATGGCCTTGGTCAGCCTGAAACCTGCTCAGCAGAGTTTTCCTTGGTCTTGGCCATTAGGCTTCAGGCTCCAAAGCTGTTTGGGTCAGGGTCAAGAATTTGACACACTATTGGTGAAATTATTAAGGCCACTCCACGTAGTTAAAAGGGAGGTTTATTTTGTGGGGTAACTTACAAATGAAGGGGTAGGTCGCAGAGTCTGGCAAAGGTATAGGGTAGTTCGGCAGCATTCTCTGGAGAACTCTGCTCGGTCCACCTCTAGCGTCCCGCGTCCCGGAACCAAGAGAGCGAGTCCTTCCCGATCCTTCGTCTTCCGCTTCCTCCTCTGCCCCGCCTTGTGGGTGTGACCATTACCGAAGCCTCAGTGGGGGTTGGAACTTCCAGGCCAATGCTGGGATGCCTATCCACTACATCTCCCCCTTTTGTCTAAATAAGAAAGTTCTAACCTAATACAAGACTATATACAAAGAGATGGTTATCAAATATTGTCCAGGAGTAATGAGGGATAATGACCTAGATAAGTTGGAATTACAATAAGTACAAACAATATCAAGCAAAAAACACATAGTAAAATCCAGGGAAGTCTAGGGCATGGGTAGGTGGCGTGTTACAAAGATCATTCCAAAAGGTGTCCTATCCTAAAGAACCTGAGTCTAATACATAATATATCCTATCTAAGATATTATATATGTATATATACTAAGTTGTAACTATAACTGCTAATCTCCAACCTCATCAAAGACCTGAGGAATCTACAAGCAGCACTTTACTCTGCTGCGTGATGGATTTAGCCTTTGGTAGTTAAAAAAAAAAAAAAAAAAGTTTCTGGGCTATGCACTGCTTTGATTAAACTGCTTCTGATAGTTGATGGTACACATGGCTCCAGACCCAGAGCTGGCGGTAAACTGTACCACCACCATGTTGAAAAGCTTAGGTGGGTGGAGCCAGCAGCCACAGCGGCGTTTTAGTCTTACAAAGATGGATATTACACAGAGAATCTGGTTTGTCTTGTCTTTGGGATTTTTAACTACAAAAAAAGATTTGATCGTAAAAACTGTTGAGTTAAACAAATATGTAAATTTTAAAGGTACCTTGACTTCAAAATTTGGATATAAGGATATGTTGCTTTGGAAAGGAGTCTCTGCTTTTGTTTCCACAGAAAGCCAGAGGTTATGGATTTGTTCCAGATTAAGATATATCAGGTTTGATCAGCCAAGACCACCTGAAAGGTCTCCAATGACACCATGGCCCAGATGATCCGACATCCAGAATGGTTTCAAGACAACTGGCTCAGAGGTTCACCCTAATGGACTACTCCATAATCCTAAAATTTTCTTTGTATCCCCATAAGATACAGCGCCCCCCTCCAGCAGGAAGTAGTAAGAGAAACTACGCCCACATTCCCAAAATTATCAAGTTGGCTTTGGAGATGGAATTGGCTCACTCCTTCTCTAAACCCAGACATATTGCTAAAAGAAAGGGTTAAGAGATTCTTATGTCCCAAATCAGAAGAGCCCTCTGGTGTGGGACAGAGAAAAACCAATATTTTTCTTTAAAGTAGATTGATTATAAACACGATCTCTTTCTAAAGAAGAAAAGGGGATATGATACAGATATAATAGGATGAAAGGATAGATTAAGGAACTTACTTCTAAAGAGCAACAACTTGTTTAAAATGTTTTACATTGGTATAGATTTTAGTCTATTGATACAAACTTAAAGTTAATTTTGTTATAGTGTGTGTATATTTCTAATCGTGTTTAAGGTATTATGTTTATATAGCTCATTTTAAATTGAAATGGATAATTAAAAATAGATTAATAATTAGTCATCTATGATAATCATACTCGTAGCCATGTTAGTTAAGTCTTCTAGATATACATAGAGATATTTCAGATAGATAGGTAATCTTCAAATACTTCAAAGACCTACAGAATATGGCATTTAAAATATTTTTAAAATTTAGACTTTCTGGACTGTGAGACATGTCTGCTCCTGGCAGCACCGATTTACTTCAGAGAGGAGGATGGGGATTGAAGACACTTCATATGGAGTTTATCTTCACCTTGGCAAAAATAGCCATATGGGCAAGAAACTGTTCTTGCCTGGACTGCTTGATCAACTGTACGTGCAGGACCCATAAAAAGGTGACCACTGAACTTTGCTTGACAAAATGGTCCTCAGGCTCCTGCTTCGCAGAGGAAACTGCCAGACATTCTACAGGACACTGAGAGAAGTGACCAAGAGACTCTAGCCCTGTGGGCTGAAGACAAATGCCCCAACTTTACAAAGAAACATTAGGTGACTGTCCAGGCTGCCAGCTGTCTCTGTCTACCCTGCAAGATTCCCGAAAAAATGCTTACATCCTTCTCCCGGTTCTCAGGTAATATTATATCCTTCTGAGGTCTTTGATGTGGTTGAAGACTAGATAGTTATAATTTCCTCAGTTATGATAAAAGATAAGTTAGATATAAAACCTTAGACTCACAAATATAAGATAGATAGGATATCTTCTTTAATATTGTAACTGTAATTCTTGCTTGACAATTGTTTTATTATATGTAATTTTACTATGTAAAAGTTAAAACCTTCCTTAAAAAAAAAAAAAGGGGGAAGTGCTGTGGATATCGCTCTGTACAAATAAAATGCTGTTTGGCCAGTGGCCAGGCAGGAAGTATAGGCGGGACAAGAGAGAAGAGGATTCTGGGAAGTAGAAGCCTGGGAGGAGACACTGCCAGCCACCACTATGAGAAGCAACATGTAAAGACACTGGTAAGCCACAAGCCATGTGGCAAAGTATAGACTAACAGAAATGGGTTAATTTAAGATAGAAGAAGTAGATAACAAGAAGCCTGCCATGGCCATACAGTTTGTAAACAATGTAAGTTTCTGTGTGCTTACAAGTTATTCCTCTCACCAGCGTGGTTCCTCGAGCTTCCTCGAGCTTTACTTTGACTTGACAGGAAGCCATCTTGCAGGTGACAAACCAACTCTTTGATGTGATGGTTGTTAAGCTTCAGTCTTACTGCTTCTGTGTGCATAAAAATATCTCAGTTCTATTACTGCTTGAGCCTAGAGGGTTCAATACCTATCCCAATCTGATATCATCTCTCACATAAATGATCCAACAATTGACCTCCTTTCTCACTGGTCTTTTTGCTTACAGTACCTGAGTGTCTTTTATTGGCTTGGCCCTACTACCCCATTTCCCACCTCTGAGGCATTTGTTTAAGAATTAAGTCATTGCAGCATTTCTTTATGATGCTTTTAAAATATTGCAGTGGAAGGTGTTAATCATGCTTGTGATATGTCATGCTGTCGCATATCCATTGGCATGCTAGTGTTTGACTTACATCAGCCCACATTTCAGGATATACCATGATAATAGTTTTGCAGGGGAGGGAACAAAGGGTGAAGGAAATTAAGAAATTTAACCATTTGTCAATGGTGCAGCCAAATCCCTGCCAGCTGAGCTCCCAGGTCTCAGGTCTTTTCTCTGCTAGGGAGTACCTTCCAAGTCTGCACTTCTGGAAGGATGGTACTGAATGGCACTTGCTACCAAACCACCTAGGAGCTTGATGAAAGAACAGAGAAGCTTCCCGACTTCTAGAGAATCATATTCTTCATGCTAGGATCCAAAGTGTCAGGGCCTAGAAAGTCAAGGTCTAGGATGTCAGAAATTAGGGTTTGGGGGCCTAGGATGCCAGGGTCTAAAATTTTGAGGTTTAGGGTGTCAAGATGCAGGATGCTGGGTCTAGGGTGCTGGAGGACAAGAGAATCAGATCTAAGATAACTGTGTGTAGGATGATGGGGTCTAGAGTACCATGGTCTAAGGTGTTTATATACAGAGTGCTAGGGTCTAGGATGCTAGGGTCTGAGATGCCAGGGTCTAGGATGTCAGGATTAAGGTATCAAGATCTAGGATGCTGAAGATTTAAGGTGTCAGGATCTAAGGTGTCTGTGTGTAGGATGCTAGGGTCTAGAATGCTAGAGTCTGAGATATCAAGGTCTAAGATGTAATTATCTAAGATTTTTGGGTCTCGGATGTCAGGTTCTACATACTGGAGTCTAGAATGTCAGAGCTAGGGTGTCAGCATCTAGAATGCTGGGCTGTAGCATGTTATGATCTAAGGTATCTATATAGAAAGCTGAGATTTAAGATTTAAGAGACTAGGATATCCAGATCTAAGACTGTGATGTCTGAGGTATCAAGGTCTAATATGTAAGTATCAAGGATATTGTTGTCTGGGGTGTCAGGGTCTTAGATACTAAGAACATGGAGCTCTAGAGAACTAGTCAAAATCTAGGAGTCTATAATGGTAGGGGTCTGTGGAATTGGAGACTATAGTACTGGGTTCTGGGATACTGTTAATAAGATACTGGGGTCTAAGATATCATAGTCTAGGATGTTAGGTCTGGGATGTCAAAATCAAGAATGCAGGATATAGGGTGTCAGTTTAGGATGTTAAGGTCCAAAACGCTAAAGTCTAAGATACCGGGCCTCCCAAGTGAATCTTGTACAAAATAGTTTGAAAATGTCTGTGTCTTCTTTATCCATTTGCTTTCCTAAAGAATGTTCCTCTTATCTGATTCTTTCTTGAGGTAGTTCAGTTCCCTGTGTTAATGAACTTTCTTTCACTCTACCAATAGCTGATGTAATCTGCTTGGGAAGAGAATGTGTCTGTATTGGTTCTGTTTGGAGAGGCTCCTAACTACTACTACTTTTAGAACCTGTGATAAAGCCCTTCAGTGAGCTATGTAGTGGAGTAAGAAATTTACCTTATTGCACCCAGAAAGAAAAAATAAAGGCAAAAGTAAAGGGTAAGATAAGGGTAAGATTCACTATTCCCTTCAAGCGCTTGGTACCTATGACCAGCAGCTCTGCCACACACTTTTTTTTTAGGTTTCTACCATCTCCCAATAGCACCAGGCTATGGACTAAGCTTTAAATATATAGACTTTGGGGGGAACCTTATATAGAGAAATGGCAGCATTTGTCTTCCTTCAACCTTAGCTTAAGGATAGGAGACAGTTCAGCAAATAATTAGCACGGATTCCATGGTAGTAAGCTGTACTATTCAACCAGATGCACAGTGATCAACATTCCCTAATCCTTTACAACAGAACCAAAGGAGATCATTTTCCCACACATGCTATGAAGCAAAATATGCAAAAATATCTTTAAGGCAATGATGTGCTCTTTGCATCTGCTTCCGTTCACAGACAGTCATTTGTTATAACACATGTGACATTCTACAGTACAGCCCAGGGCTCTGATGACCATGGGCAGAATGGCAGAGTGAATCCAAGAAGGTGATACAAAACAGGCACTGAGATAAGAGCAGTTTCTGACCCCCGGGCTGTCCACAGCATTTCGAGATCAGCTGCAAGTTCATAAGTCATGCCAAGCTTCCATGAAGTTTGAAATACTGCCTCCTGCCACTGTGGCAGTCTGCAGCCTGTGCTTTCCTTCACCTCATCACTCCTTGTCATTAGACCCCAGTCTTGATGAACTTTCTAACTACTATGGCCTGATGTCATGACACTACAAGTACATTCTATTTTAATTGGTCACCCCATTTCACCTATATTTCTTTCTCAGGATTCAGTTGGATCTTGTCTTCTAGGTGAACTACATACAAGTTTTGATTACCTCTTAACTTAAATGAGAATGAAGAAAGAGGACCATTTTCCAGAATGGCCATCTGACTTGTAAAGTCAGAGGAGAAAGACAAGTAATGGAATCTGGCTCTGAGGTATTCAAAAACTAGTATCAAGGGGAAATAAAAACATTGTCTTGATCCAACATTATGAGCACACCTTGTGAGGTCAGGATTTATTCAAGAACAAATAACAAATACGTAAGAGAGACGTATTATCAGGTTTACATTTGTTAATGAGAATTGAGAACATAGAAAGCTCTGAGAAGATCTAGAGTCATTTCTGTGTTCAAGAAGAGACTGGGGTGAACTTGTCCAGTCTCTTTGCAGGAGGAACTTCACTCTCTCAAAGGCCATGGTTTACTTTACAGAATTCTTTTCCATGGTTCAGCCAACATTGTGGGTCTCCCTATTTCTGCACTGTAGTATTTGCATGTTCTGTCCTAAAATCGCTCTTGTCACACTTTACACTTATCTCAAGAAGGATAGAAACCAGAGGTCCCAGCAAATGTTTAAGAATGGAACAAATCTCACTTGACCAGAGCTCAGGAATGGGGAATTTCAGAGCTGGGGGAAAATGTCTGCTATAGAAGGCATTTGCTCTGAGCTCTCATTCCTACATTCAAACTTTCTCTTAGTCTATTAAAGACCAATTAGGACCATGATCATTTTCCTTTGAGGAGCAAGGGAGTGTTTGGGACACAATAATCTTTAATTGTTTCTCAAAGGCCGCATTGCCTGACTCAAAGATGCATGCAATTAGAAAACCAAATATAGCCTGTTGACTTTGGTAACTTCAGAGAACATTGTTTTTTGACCAGAACAAAAATGGCACTCACTCTCCTTGAAGGCAAAAATACAATAAACATTGGTATAAAAGATTTCTGGGAACGACATAAACATTTATTATGGCATAAGAAATAAACTTAGAGCCTGACGATGGTGGAGTACACCTTTTATCCCAGCACTCAGAGGCAGACAGAGAGGCAAACAGATCTCTGTGAGTTTGAGGCCAAACTGACTAGTCTACAGAGTGAGTTCCAGGACAGCCAGAGCTACACAGAAAAACTCTGTCTCAAAAAACAAAACAAAAAAGAAAAGAAATTTAAATGATACCTACAATATCAGATAGTAGTCCTAGGTTCAGTACCCATGACTTTAAATACACCTACATAATATTTTAGTATGCTGAAGCATATATATTTTGTTTTAATATAGTGAAGTGCATCACATTGGAATGCGAAGAATTGCCATGCTAAGGAGACAGGTTTACAAACCTGTGAAAGGGTGAAAGACATTTTCTCAGCAAGCATATGTCATCCAAATATTCTTCACAGAGTATCAGTGTTTTGCATGGTTTCTTCATAAAAGGCTAGAATTACATAACTAATATTACCCCACAGCTCTAACCAGAGCTCTTCACATAAATCTATTGTCATAGCTCTTGCTGGGACCATGACTATGTCAAGTAGAGATACTGCATTGTTGACAATCAGATAATGTAAATTACATTTGCTCTGAAATAGCACTGGCCATTGCTTTTGAAGCTAACCAAGGTCAAACTTACAGGATGGGGAACATATGCACATTGGCTCACGCACTGGAAAAATGTCTCTTTAGCATCTCAGTTCCTTGAACCTATCAAGAAGACTGATGCTAATGGGAAACCCCCTTCCTCTAAAGTCCTTAAATCTGCCTGCTTTGGGAAGTAGTGCAACATTATCTCACCTAGTGACCTGGAGCTAGGAGGAAAGGGTTTGCCATAAGACAAGAAAATGACACTACCCTGCACTGCTGGCATCCCTCAATACTTAGATACCAAGACAGCACCTTTCTTTGGTTTTACACTTCACTGTTCCAAAGGAAGCGCCTTAATTTCTCTTGTAGTCTTAGTTTATACTTGAATAATAAGTATGCTGGTAATACAACACTTGTAAGATAAGATCCATATCAAGCTCTGTTAAACCTCAATGGGTCCCATCAAACAAGACTGGGTACCATCAGGTAAGTATTAGTGCCAATTAGCTATGTTATCTGAGACAAGGATTCATGAATTGGCTAGAGGAGAGCTGTGAAACACTGTCTTCTGGACATGGCATGGCCATTGCTTCCATGGACTCCAAATAGCTGTGATTATCTGCACAGTAATGATGCAGGATGGGGTCCATCACTATCCCATCATGGATGGCAAAGGACTCATGAAACCCCACTTTTCACTGAGAAGCTGTTGACAGCTGGAGTAGAAGTCATTTTCTTCACTGGTGTTACTAGTGCCAAGTTTTCCATGCTTCAGCAAAGCAAGCCTACAGAAACACCTCTGTAGTTGGAGTTTTCCTGCCTGGCCCAGTCAGGACAAATCTCTCTTACCCGCCAGTCCCACAGTCGCTCAGACCTAACCAAGAAAGCACATAGAAACTTACATTGTTTACAAACTGTATGGCTGTGGCAGGCTTCTTGTTATCTACTTTTTCTATCTTAAATTAACCCATTTCTGCTTAACTATACTTTGCCACATGGCTTGTGGCTTACCAGTGTCTTTACATGTTGCTTTTCATGGCGGCGGCTGGCGGTGTCTCTCCCCAGCCTTCTACTTCCCAGAATTCTCTTCTCTCTTGTCCCGTCTATACTTCCTGCCTGGCCACTGGCCAATCAGAACTTTATTTACACAGAACGATATCCACAGCATACCTCTTCCAGGAATTTGAATCACCAGTGAAGTACAAGGACATAAAATAATAGAGCATTAATACCACTGCTGTGCTGATATAATGACATGGTCACACCGCTCTGGTTCCCCATGAGCTTCTTTGTGCTAAACTTTCTGGGGTCTCATTTTTCCCATCATATTCCTTGTTTAGTCTCAAAGTTTCTACTATGTAATGATGAATCTATATTATTATAATTCCATTTAGTTAGATTGCTATTACTTACTACTCAAAAACTGGGATCAAGGGACTACAAATGAGTGATGTGAACCAAAGATGACAAACCTTACAGATAGCTTCAGAACATTCTCTCAGTACTTGCATGGTTACCAGATAGCTGGAAAGCTAAATTGAAGTTTTCAGTGCATGGAAGTTCTTCATATACAAAGGTATATGAGCTGGTTAGGGAAATAGGATGAAAATAACCCAACTTCCAGGAAAACTAGAAACAAGAAGAGCTTACAGATCAAAGCAATTGGGGCATTTCCTCAAAGCAGTATATTTGGGGGTTGGTCTTCTCAGCTCACTGCTTTATGTGCTTTTCGTGATGCTCTGCTTGTGAGAACAAAAGGAAGAGTGGGGTGGAAGTGTTTTATGGGGAGCCAGGATAGAAACGGATGGTTTATTCTGGGAAGAGATTGGTGTAGAGATAAGAAAATATCTTTGGGGAACAGAACATTCTTGTGGGGAAAAGAATAAAGAGGGTCTCCATTTGTTTATTTGTTGCTTTGGCAACATGATTTTATTGAGATTCTTTTTCAGACACTAAAATTGCAGACATGAATAAAAGGAAACACTGAAACTCTTAGAACTTTTATTCTGCGATAAATACCTGGTAGAAATAAATAAATGAAATTGCAAATGATAAGCACTCTGAAGGTAAGCTAGGTGGCCATGAAGACCTCTCTTAATATAGTCAGACACGTGAAGTAATGTATAGAAAAGACAGGATCCCACCATGACATAACCTGGAGAAAGATCATTACAGGCAGAGAGAATGGAAAGTGCAGAGGCTTTTATACAGGGTATCCAGGCCTGATTAGAGAATAGTCAGAGAGAGAGTCAGGAAATCTGTTGGAAGGCAATTCAATTGCAGGGCTCCAAAGTGGGTGGGCTAAGATGAATTGACATGTTTTAACTGATGGAATAGCATAATAGAATCTATTCATTGTTTTTATTAAACACAATCATTTTTTATTCAAGTGTATCCCATACTTTTGAAGCATCTCTTTTGTGTATTTCATAGACAGCAGGTGAAGCAGGCAGAGATGAATGCATGGACCCCAACTAGATTATTGCTGTAGTCCTGGCATGAGAATGGGGTTGGCTCATACTAGGGTGCCAGACATAGATGAGGATTTATGAAGTTTGGTGTGTTAGTTACTTCTCTTCTTGGTGTTTTGTTGTTGTTGTTGTTGTTGTTCATTGGTTTGGTTTAGTTTTTCAAGACAGGGTTTCTCTGTGCAGCTTTGGCTATCCTGGAACTTGCTCTGTAGACCAGGCTGACCTGAAACTCACAGAGATCCACTTGCCTCTGCCTCCCACATGCTGGGATTGAAAGCGTAAATGACCACCACCCAGTTGTCTTGTTGGTGTGTTAAAAAAATACCCCAGACAACGGCAGTTTAAGAGACAAAAGGTGGTTGGGGATTTAGCTCAGTGGTAGAGCGCTTGCCTAGCAAGTAGAAGGCCGTGGGTTTGATCCTCAGCTAAAAAAAAATTAAATTAAAATTAAGAGACAAAAGATTTCTTCTGGCTCACAGTTTCTAGGTGCAGTCCATCATGGTGGGGAAGTAAGGCAGCAAGAACATAAGGCAGCTGGTCATATTTCATCTGTCATCAGGAAGCAGAGAGTGATTAATGCTGATTCTCCACTTGCTTTCTCCTTTATATGTAGTCCAAGACTCAAATCCAAGAAATGGTGCTGCTATTTTTAGGGTAGGTCTCCCCATTTCAACTAAGCTACTCAAGATAATGCCTTACAGATGTGGCCAGAGGCTTGTCTCCTTGGTAGTTAGATCCTGTCAAGTTGGCAATCAATATTAATCATCCCATATAGTGATATTTTATTTGTATTGAAATGTGATTTTATTTGTATGTCAATAAAGTTGCCTTGAGGTCAGAGCAAGCCAGAGCAGAAGCTGAGCAGGAGTGGGGCACGCCTTTAATCCCAGCACTTGGGAGGCAGAGCTAGGTGGATCTCTGTGTGTTCAAGGACACAGCCAGTGGGGCAGACACATGCTTTTAATCTCAATACCAACCATAGAAGACCTGGAGGTCTGTACAAACAGGCAGTGACGAGGAGGTCATGTGGCTGGGTTTACAACCAATGAGAAAACAGAACAGAAAGTCTTTAAATAGACAGGACACACAGAAGTAGGTCTCTTGCGGAGAGGAAGAACAGCAGAAGCAGTGAAGGGTAAGGTTTTCCGCTCTTGCTCTGACCTCGTGGTTTTTAACTCTGCAATCGGTTCTGTGTTTCTTATTTAACAAGCCGGTTACATCTACAATCCCATTTGGTGGAAATGTTGCATATAGATCCAGTGCTATCTGTGGACAGATTGGAGAAGAGGAAACAACTCAGTGAGTCTCCCATTTCTAATCTGAGCAGCTGGAGAGGTGATGGTTTCTGTCACTGAATGGTCCAATAGAGTAAACCTAGATTGATGGTGGGTGAACTGGGATCCTGTGGTCTTCTCAGAAGCCATGCCTGGCATGGAGGGAATGTATTGTATCTCCAAATGAAGAGCTACACACACAGGAGTTGTCACACAGAAGCTAGCTGACAGTTGATGGAAGCTTCTGAAAGAGAATGAGATATCAGTAAGCTATGGAATTGAGTGATCTGACCCTTCTAATGGGGGAAATTCTACTAAAGATGCAGTTTACAGAACTGATAAGTAACTCATCATCTATTATTATAGCCCATCCCTGTAAACAGGAATAAAAATACAGCTAAGTAGTGTTTTTCTTGTTTCAATTATGGGCCAGCTGGAGAACAATGGTTGGTACATCTGTCTCACAACACACTGTTTATTACTTAGACAGAAGACAATTCCTTTTCAAGTCAGAGCATCCTAGAGAAACCACAGGGTATGGTTTGCTGTTTTTTCCCCTTTGGTGTCCTCAGTATGAAGCTAGAAAATTTTATGCATCTGTGTAGTCTGCTTTTGTGAAGGTGGTGGACTATAAAAAGCAGTAGCCAGGTTCTGGTTATGCTTCAGCCCTATGTCAGCCATCCTTAGAACTGGAGATTATATAGAACATCCCAGACTAATGAAAGGGAAGAAATAAGAACCAGGCCTGCTGACTGCACTTTTTTTTTTTCAAAAGACATGCCTTTTATAAACTTGACAAATAGTATCTAGGATTCTGTAGGACACACTTAAAGATGATTCCATTTATCCGGGGATGGGGTCAAGAAACTAAACTCTATTTCCCATGGATTCAGTCAGTTTTTCCAAGTTTACATTTCCCTCTATAGACATCCATGTATACCATTCCCCTCAGAGCAAACCTCACAGTAACATGTGCTCTCTACTCCAACTCATCCATTTCATGGCTCTGGACAGAAGAAATCAATGGATACGCATGTGCCATGATTCAGTGTGATTTCTGACTGTTACAGTACCCAGTTCTCTCTTCTTGCTTCTGACTAACACACAAGCCTGTATCCATCTCTCCTTGGCTCTCCTTGGGACCATCACTTACCACCCATTCTCCCTGACTCCTTTGCATTCCATTCACCTTGTGTCCAGTCCTTTTGAACCTCTAGTCATGACTTGCACTGCACTGAGGTGTATAACAACAGAGCCACCTCTCCTCCTTCTCCACAGCCTCCCTTGTGTGGTGGCTGAAGAACTGATTCCAGTTTGAGTGTGTGAGTGTGTGACGTCTATGTGTGATACTCCTAGTTGCTTTTCAGAAGATAAGGCTAAGTACACATGCACACCCAGTGTCAATGGTCCTTGGTAGAGTGTCTGTAGGAATTTTAGACCTGCAAAGTAAAGACTAGCTATGAAGTAGAGAGGTGAGAGAGCTCACTTGATAGGCATAAAACATAAGTAGAATTTGGGAACAGATTTAGTACTGGGGTGTTTGTTCAACTGTGATCAGGCATACAGTTTCCCAGGGTGTTGAGTGGTCAGTAAGGGCAGGGACATCAGACACTGAATCTGGAGCCTTCTCTGCCTACATTCTGGGTCACCAAAAACATCTATGAAAATAAGTATCTTCCCATATTTTCCCCCTAAATTCTTTGAGAGAAAATAGAAAAGGGTCCTGTCCAGGTGAGAGATGACAGAGTGAAAGATAACACTAGATTCAGCAGCAAAAGAACAAATCATAGACAGGTACTTTCTGCCTCTTGGGTTATCATTTCATTTCATCCATTCATAATCCTGTCCCCTCAGGCAGCCCTTAATTCCTATACATGTTTAACTGTGCCAGGAATTCCCTGAGAGCAAGATTAGTTATTCATTTAAGAAGCACTTACTATATGCCTACTGTATACTAAGCACAGAGATAGCCTCTGGTTGTATAAAGATGAAGAAGATCAAAAGTCCAAATTGATATTTGGTGAGCTTCTAATCTCAAAGAAAATTGAAAGAATATAAATGTTCTTCTCATTTCTGGTGTCTGTATCTATATGGGTTCATATGTTCATGAATGTATGTACGCATATACTCACATTCATAGAAAGGCAAGATGTCAACCTTAGATATAATTCTAGAGGAAGTGGTCATCTTGCTTATAGAGTCAGGGTCTCTTATTGGCCTAGAACTCACCAAGTAAGGCTAAGATGGCTGGCCAATAACCATGAGGGATCTGCCCACCTATCTCTGCCTTCCCAGCACTGGCACTGAATGCACACCATCAAGCCCGGCTTTTTCAGAGGTTCTGGGGCTCCAACTCAGATCCCGGTGCTTGTGTGACAGGCACAGCGCTGACTAAGCACTCTCTCCAGACCTCTCCTCATGGCTTTATGTGCTGGAAGAAGGTGCAACCACAATAAATACTGAAGTGACTCTAACGAAATGGGTGTGTGAGGGGCAAAACTCCATACAGAAAGAGGAATCACTAAAGATAAAACAAATGAATAGAGTACACTGGCTTCTCTTCTTTGGTGGTGTGTAGGGGGTTACCTTGTTTGCAGAAGCTAATCTGTGAATGTTTTACATGTTCTTAATGTCATTTTCATAATTCCTGAGACAATCTCGCATCTTCATTTCTGTTCTAAATATCACCCTCAAGAGACCCCAAAGTCATATTTTCTATATTCATTTTTAAAAACATCCAAGACAACAATGAAAATAAACAATTTAAAACTCTGCATGGAATAGATGACATCATGCTACCAAATCAATGAAAATTTAATAAAGAGAACGGGACAAGCTTCTTCCCCAGCTACTGTGACTTGGCTCTCTCTGAAAAAGTTTTACTCACATCTTTAATGAGAGTATTTTCCCTCTCTCTTGTAGCTGTAATCCCAAGATTCCAAGATGCTCAGTATTATAAACCAGATGAATTGAATCTGGACCACATTATATGGTCCAAAAGAAATGAGGAATGCAAGAAAAGTTTAAGAAATAGTAGAGTTATTAATGAACAGTATTTAAAAAAAAAAAAAAAAAAGACCACTAAAGCAAACATGCAGGTCATTGTCTGTGTTTTCCCAAGGGTCTTTCAGTGTTGATTGTGGTTCAGTGACTGGATACCCTCGAGGCCAGGACTGAATGAAAAGGAGCATCACCAGGCATGGTCCAGTTCTCCAGCTCTGGCACACTAGGTAGGTTCTTGGTTACAGACAACAAAAATCCCTTCTGGTTAGCTGATTCTGAGAAGACATTTATTGGAAGGATATTTGATAACTCAAAGCATCATAGAGAGCAGAGACACAGCCCAGTCAGCCAAGCTCAGCCAGGGGAATGATTACTTAGAGAAGTCCACACAGGTCATCACTGCTACCACGAGAGGTGCTGCCACTGGTGTCTGCCTCCATGCATCGAGGCTCTCAATACTGGGACATGTCATCTCTATCAGATGCTATAGCCCATGAGACCCTGCTACAGTGTCAGGGAACAAGAAAAGATATGTCTCACACTTCAGTCCTTATTTTGCTCTTATTCTGGGATCTTCTAAAATAGAATATCTAGTGTTCTACCTGCAAAATGTCAGTTCCTTCTCCCAGATCACTATTGTGTCTGAAAAAGGGCAAAGGCTGTACAAAGAGGAGGTTGGAGCTAGTCTATGCCTGTTCAGGAACACAAGACTTGATAAATGAGAGCAAATGGTCTTGTAGTTAAAACAAATAACCAGTGAAAGTCATGATCAGGAGTTGGGACATACTGTACGGCCAAGACCAAAGACAGCTACTCAATGATTATGAACACTATTTGTGCTAGTCTCAGGTATTTTAGAGTAGATACTGGTGTGTGTGTGTGTGTGTGTGTGTGTGTGTGTGTGTGTGTGTGTGTGTGGTGTGCAGGTGCCCACAGAGGCCAGAAGAGGACATCAGGTCCCTTGAATATGGAGTTACAGGCAGTTGAAAGTGGCCCAACATGGGTGCTGAAAATTGAACTCAGGTCCTCTAGAAGAGCAGAAAGTACTTTTGAATGCTGAGCCATCCATCTCTCTAGCTTTAATCCTGAACATTTCAAGAGACAAAATACACTGTTGTCTATTTTCTTTACACTTCCATGCATGCCAGCACAGCATGTTCTCCCAGGGCACTGTCTCCTAGCTGCAGTGTGGCACCATGGGTGCTATTAGTACCAATGTTTAGGCCATTGTTGGGTAAACTCCTGTTAGGCCTTTGCTTTTATAGCATTCAGAGCTAGACCAATAGAATAGGAAATGGCATTGAGTCCATCTATGCACACTCAGCATCACTTACTCTTCCCAACAACCAGATGAAGTGACCGTTCTTATTATCCACACTATAACAAAACCAAGACCCAAAGAGGTTCAATGTCATGGGTAGTGATGGAGGGAATGAGGACATCCACATGGGTGGACTGCCTGTAGAACCCTTGATCTCTGTGCCACGGAGAAGGCCTTTACTGTAAGCTTAGTAGCTATGGTGAAAAGGCTGTAATTTATTCTTTTTCTTTTTAATAAATACAAAACTTTCTCTTCACCAACAGCCAGTGAGAGTGACAGGATCTAGTACTGACCTCGGTGTTGAAAGCCATGCCAGGCACTGCCACAAGCAATACATTTATAGTCAGTCTCAACCCTGAGGCTAAGGCTCTCACCATTTTTATTTCCTGGAGCAGAAACTGAAGCGAGGAGGTGTAGCTGCAAGCTGAAGTAATACAGAATACGTGACAGGAAGTGGCAGAGCCAGGCTAGGAGTCGTGGTTGTCTGTCTTCAGAGTCTGGCCTTTTGCCCATGTCACGTATATTGCCTCGTTAACTGAGTGCCTTGGGGATTGGAGGTATAACGATGACCACATTGTGTAGATAAGCAAAATAGATTGTCCTGGGTCAGGAATTGGCAAAATTTCCTCTAGAACACTAAACAGTAAAGACTTTCTAGCCAATTGAACCTTCAGTCTCTGTCCTAACAATGTAACTCTGCTACTATAGCACAAAATTAGCTTCGAACAATGCACAAATGAATGGGCTTGTTATGCTACAGTCAAACCTCATGTGTAGACACTAGAATATGAATTTCATTTAATTTTCACATGTGACAGATTATAGCTCTTCTTTTGACTTCCTTCTAATTATTTAAATATGTAAAAGTCTATTATTAGCTTAGGCCATACAAACACAGGAGACAGACAAGACTGCCCACAGGTCATAGCCTATGGACTCTTGGCCCAGGTCACATGGCTGAATACAAATATGAATGTAAGCCAAGGGCTTTTCTGCTTTGTTTTGCTTTGTTGTTGTTGTCGTTGTCATTGTTGTTGTTGTTTCATTGTAATAAATTTACAGAGAAAGAAAAAGAAGAAATGCCCCTTCATCTAGGGACAAGTGAGAGGCTACACAATGACAGTCCCTTGCTGGCCTGTAGCTTCTCTAGGACTAGCTGTTTGTAGTCATAAGAGTTGAAGCATTGTGGTGGATGGAAAGAAAATGCCATGGGCTACACCAACCCAGTCAAGAAGACTGTAAATTTCTATCTAGCTAGAGCAGATTGTGAAAACAAGATATAAGACCTACAAGTAAGTATATCTTTGGTCTGTGTTGTATAAAACACCATCTAAATCACAGAAGTATTGAAAATGGTTTTCAGAGTCATGATGAAATGGAGAGTTTTGAACCATAGTCTGCGCTCTCCCCTTTGACTCCAAAGCAAATCAAACTGTAAAGGCATGACTTTCCCCAAGAGAGCTCTTTGCCCATTCAGCCAGATCTTCCAGGGGGGTTGGCTTATTGAAAAATAGAAACTACTTGTGGTTGTAAAACCAGTGAACCTCTTCCCTTCATTTAACCTCTTGCCCTTGAACATTTGCTTTTTTATGGTGTGCCCGTGACCTAAGCATGCCTAGACCCAGCTCTCCTTATCATGCATGAGCTCTATATAGAAGCACTTCAAAGAAAAGGCAGAATGCTGCAGAAATACAAAGTGGCCGTGTAGCTCAGATACAATAGGAAGTCATGACAGTGTATTCCACTACCAAGCGCAGGAAGTTACTGAGACAGGAGGTCCTCAGTGTGTGTTGTGCCATGCTTCCTTTCCCTCTTGATCACTTTGCCATGTTTGTGCAGGAAGAGTCTCCCCTTGTGCCCCAAACTCAGCACCTGTCATTGTTAGCAAGTGTCCCTGGGCTAGGTGTGAAGGCTCTGCCTACCTGTCAAACAGCAGAAATAGCTGGGAATTTATGCATTTCTCTTTAGGGAGCAAGACTCAGTTGATGACCAATAGGTATGAGTCCATAAACACTTCTTGCAGGGACCACCAGAGATATTTGGCACAATGTATTCAGTGCTACTCCTTAAATTTGTGCAAGATTTGGCAGAAGGATGTGTCATGTGCCAAACTTATTTGATCACCTCTCATTTTATTCCCCCACTGATTTTTTTTCTTTCTTTTAAGTATTTCCTTATAAATTGTTTTCACATAAATCATCCTCAAATGTTTTGTTTCTGGAGAATCAGCCAATGCCACGGATCTTCAAGTATTTTAAAGTTATACCTTCAAATATATATATTCTAATTAAAAACCACTAATTTACATAGTACAAAATTGCTTGCTGGGCGGTGGTGGCGCACGCCTTTAATCCCAGCACTTGGGACGCAGAGCCAGGTGGATCTCTATGAGTTCAAGGCCAGCCTGGTCTACAAAGCAAGTTCCAGGAAAGGCGCAAAGCTACACAGAGAAACCCTGTCTCGAAAAAAAAAATTGCTTATCAAGTTCTTCCGTTTCACCTCTGACTAGCCCTTGTGATGCAGGTGGAAAAAAACAGGCTCAGACAGAATCAAAGACCTCCTCAGGTCATTCTGACAGGAACTATGGGACCTAAAAGGCTTCTGGGAATGGCACTGTGGTAACCGGTTACCAGATCGCTGCTGCTGAAACAGTGATTGGCACTGCAATGTTTCAGCAGAGCGTTTTATTAGATATATATAAAATGTGTGCATAAGGCAAAAGAAAAGAAATACTGCGTGTTGATAGCTTTCATTCCTTCCACACATATTTCTTAAGGCACAGGTCGTTCCCAGACTATGGCTGCCCAAGAGAAACAGAATGTTTTGCAAGTTGTGTGTGGAATATGGAAGTTTCTAGAAGTTGTACTTTTTAAGTAAAAATAGGTGAAATTTATTTTCATAATAATTTTTCAGCCTAATATATTTTAAAATAGCACTTTTGATAAGGAATCAATTGAAATTAGAGGAGGGGATATCTTCCTTTTTATCCTGAATCTTCAAAATGCAGTATGCTATATATTTGATACATTAATTTCAGTCATTCTGCATATTTCAAAATAACAGCACATATGTTTGTTGGCTACCATTTGGGGAAGCCTACTTCTAGATAACAAAAATGTATTATAGTTGTGAAACTATGATGTCACAGCAGTTCTTGGGGCAGAGTTTTCATGTTCCCATCTCCATAAATGGAAAAAAATCACAATCATTTGCAACATAATAAAATAACCAAGGGAATATAAAATTGGCTATGTGGAGTGTGAACATAGAAAGTCAATTTATTCCCTCTTCAGGGGGCAAAGTTTTCATTTATTTCCCCTGTCAAGATACACAAGGAAGCCAATAAATAAAAATGGAGGCTTTTGTATGACATGGCTGAAGTTCAGCCTTCCATCCCCCTTTTTCACCTCATTCAAGTCTCCCTTCCAATATCACTTCCTCAGCAAGGTCACCACCTCACACTTAAACTCTCTGCTTGATGTGGGACACAGATGTCTGCTCCATCTTTGCGGTTTCAGTCATGTGGTTTCTTCTTGCTAACTGACCACCTGGAGACTCCATCAACATAAAAGTTTCTTCCTTTCTGGCAATTTCTCAAGGGCTGTGTGTCCCTGATGCTTCAATCATCTGCAGGAGTTCTGCTCTGGGTGTCTTCCTCCTTCCTTCTTTTCCCCACCAGGCTCAAAATTCACAGAATTTGGTACCAGCATTCCCAAGTCTCAAGACACAGAAGATGAAACTGCCTTTTGTTGACGTTGTTGGTGCTCTGGATAACACACTGTTGCAGGCCTTCTAACTTTCCCTGTATTCAGTGCTCTAATAGAATACTCTGAGACCTTGGTTTCCTAACTCATAAAATGAGAATGTTGGATCTGTTTCTTTACTAATGGGATGAGCCAGCTGTTACCAGTATTTTTAGGGATGGGGTGTCCCAAGCCACATTTTAAAAATTAATCAGTTTAGGACTGGGGAGATGGCAAGCCAGTCTAATCACTTGCTGAGCACTGAGATCAGTGAGAGACCCAGTCTCAAAAGATCAAGTGGAAGCTGGGTGGTGGTGGTGGTGGTGGTGGTGGTGGTGGTGGTGGTGGTGGTGCACACCTTTAATCCTAGCACTCAGGAGGCAGAGGCAGGCAGTTCTCTGTGAGTTCAAGGCTAGCTTGGTCTACAGAGCAAGTTCCAGACAGCCGGAGATGTTATACAGAGAAACCTTGTCTCAAAAACAAATAAATAAAATGGAAAGTGATGAATGAAGACATCTGATCTAGACCTCAGGCTTCCACATGCTTACAGACACATGTTCACAGGCAATAAGTGCACAGATACACATACACACATAGACACATACACAATAGTAATAACAACAATAATTTCAAAGCATATAAAACAACAGAGTTACATACAAAATTTACATTATACCCCCAAATCAGCCCAAATTCTCAGCAGTAACCATCTAACACCCATTACACAATTCCATGCAATATTCCTCTTGGTCTTGAATGAAACGGCCTGGAGGTAGAATGAGAAGGAAAATGGAAAATGAAGAAGTGAGGAGGGAGGAGTAGAAAGCAGGAGTAAAGAAGGAAAATCCATTACAAATGAAAAGCCAGCTCTGACAGTGGCCACGAAGAGCAAAGATCCTGAGTCCAGTATGCTATCACTGCCTTGGGAAGTCAGCCCATGCTAAGGTCCCACTTGCTTCTAGTACAGAAGTTCTCAACTGTGGCTTTGTAGTGGAACATAGTGGGGTACAAAATTGTGTCATCATGAATTCTGAAGTTCCTTGCTTAGTTGTGTTGGACGCAGCCTCTGAGGAGTGATTGCTTGAAGCCGCTAATGTGATTCTGATATGTAGCCAAGGTCCTTGATAAAAGCAAGTCCCCAACCAGGTAAACCAGCATTTCTCCAACTGCAATACCCTTCTGAACTGCCAGGGAACCACATTCAAATGCACATTTTGATACCATGTAACCAGAGTCAGACCCAGAGGCCTGCAGTTTAAACAAGCTCCCAGGTGAGACTGATGAGGCTGTTGCTGGGTCTCACTCTCCCAGTAGAGCGGTTGTGAGCTGCTTTGAACAGTTTCTGTGCCCTGAAACTGAAACCAGCCAGAGACAACACTTCCCAGCTTGTTTCTTGGTCTTTCCACTCAGGATGCCTACATTTGTGTTTTAAATGTTTAAATAGAGGCCAGTGAGATGGCTGAATGAGTAAAGGTGCTTATTGTCAAGCCAGCACAGTCACAGAGGGTCTCGAAACTCCATACTTGCACTATGGCATTTGACAGATAGAGGGGGCTAGATAGACTGAGAGATGAAAGGAAAATTAATGATAACCCTTCTCTGTACAGAATATCTCTGTAACTGCTATACTCTGGTTGTACAATCAGTTAGCTCTAACACAGAGCATGTAGATAGATTTTTGGTTCATTGTAAAATATTATTCATCTAAGAAGAGTGTGACCTTTTGTCTCCTGGTCCATGTGTATATATCTGTACTTTCTTGCTTGTCTCTAAATGTGCACACTTGTGCACTTCCTGTCTCTCTCTCTCTGGCTTCCTCAATTATCATATTCTGTGTCTCCTTTGTCTTCTGAACCCACCATCTTTTAACTGCAGCCATCTTTATACCATTGCTATGTTTTCATTTCATCATACAGAATTGTCCACGCCTATTACTAGATTAGAGTTGTGATATTGTGTGTGTGTGTGTGTGTGTGTGTGTGTGTGTGTTCTGATGTGAACTTCATTTTCTTTTTGCCTCTGTTATTGTCTTCCCCATTTCTCAACTCCCCTCTTATGCCTGTAATCCTAGCTCTGAGGAGGTTTGAAGCAGGAGGATCAGAAGTTCAAGGTCTTCCTTAGTTAAGCAATAAATTCAAGGCTGATCTGGACTACAGGAGACTTTGATCACCCCTCTTCCCAAAACCCCTCAAAATCAAACCAAACCAAACAACAACAACAACAACAACAAAACTGTATTCTAGCTGAAGTAGTGCTAAAATAATATGCTATCTCAGGTCTATCATCTGTTGTACTTTCTTACCTAATCTGTAATTTTCATTTCATGGGGACTCATCTTTATTTTGACATTCTCAAGTGGGAAATTCATCATGATGAACAATGTTTTCCATGAAAGAAAACAGATGGGTGGTAGTCCCAGGGCTATAGGCTTGTACACATTACCTAGACTTGCTGGTGAAGCTGGAAAGACTGCATGTAAGTAAACTCAGTATTAAAAAAAAAAAATAGCAAAACTCAAATGCCAATGTAATTCATTAACATGGTAATGACTTAAGCTTTGATGCCTTCACTAACATCTGCAGATTTTGACAAAGGGATTGTGTACATGCCACACATGCTATTATTGTGTCTATAGAAATTGTCCTGGAGTTCCACATGTCCACATTATTCAGTTATATTATCAGGTGCTCACCATGTGCTTGCATGGCATTTGGTTGAGTGGTGAGACAGAGAGCCAACTCTCTTGCTGTGACAAGATACTAACAAAATTAACTTGAGGAAACCATGGGATACTTTGGCTCCTGGTTGGAAGAGATACAGTCCATCACGGTGGAGATGGCAGGGCGACAGGAAGGAAAGGTGTCTGCTGGCATTTCAGTCAGTCAGGAAGCAGAGAGAAATGGATGCTGCTGCTCATCTGGCCTTCTTACTCTTTCCCCAGTTTTATTCAGTGTCCAGGTTCCCAGTTCATGTTAAGGGCATATCTTCCTGCTTCATTTAAACCTCACTGAAAATGCCCTCCAAGACACATCAAAATGTGTCTTCTAGATGATTGCAAATCCGATCAAGCTGGCAATGAAGATTAGCCACCCCATCTGCCAGTGTTATCTCAAATGGGCAGGTGGAAGCCAGGTGGCAAAGCCTCCTGGGGACTGGAGAGCAAAAGAGCATAGCCATGTTTATCCCCTGCTCAAACGTCAAAGGTGCCTGTGGCCTATCCCAGGGCCCTAGGGAAGTCAGAGTGAATGGATCACAGATCCAGATAACATTTATCAAATTCTACAATGTGCAAAGAGCAGTGTTATCCAACATGCCTGTCACCTCAGGGCAAAGATCATCAGTTCCATTGAAAATACAAAGAAATTGATGTTTGAAGAAATGTGACTTCTTACAGCTGTCCCAGCATTTTTAAACTAATAAAAATAAGTCTTCAAAATCAGTTCTGATTTCTGAACACATGTTCTTGGTTTATTGGTAAAGTATCTTTTGTAAACAAACACACCTAGAGTAGATCCTATTAAGTGAAGGCAAGGAAGACCCCTCTGTTCTTATACAGATGTGGAGAAAGGGAGGGAGACCAGAGAAAACTCTGACTGACTGGCCAGAAAGTAAGTAACATGAGAGAAGTGGGTGGCACACCCCTGTTCCTCAGAGCTTGCGCTGAGGTAGCATGGAATCCTGTCTGAAAGGCTGCCCTCTGACCTCAGGTGGTAGGAGAGGCTGGAGGACATAAAGGCACCTATCTGTCTGCATGCAAATTTAAAATGTGGTCACAGAAATTATTTTTAACTTCACTTAGAGGAGAATATTACAGGGTCAATAAATCACCTCACATACCATTTAGCCTGCAAAGTACAGGGTTAAGAAGCAAATGATTTTGAAATGAAAGGCAGAGTATAAATCCATATGTTTCTCTGGAATATAGAAATGTACTAACTTGAGCAGATGTTTGGTCTCTATGGAATGAACGCAAGTCTCTTGGCTTCTGGGAAGTCTGGGAAGAAAACCCATTTCTCCCCGGTTGCTTCTCCTTAGTTCTCTAATCTGCACCACGAGTTCCTCTCTGACTGTCTGGACCACAGTGAGTCCTGAGTTTATTCCCTCTGTAATTACAAATGTCTGCTTACTCTTCAAATGTTCACTATCACTGCAGCCAGCCAGTCATCAGACAAACCCTGCCTGAATGCCTTGACACTGGTCGTCTATGCAAGTAGGCGATAGTGAAGTGAGGAAGGACCCAGAACGATCTACAGTAGAGTAAGGGAGAGCTGGGGAGGTGGCTGTAGTGCATAGCCATTCCAGCTTTGACCTGGAAGTTCCAACCCCCATTGAGGCTTCAGTAATTGTCACACCTACAAAGCGGGGGGCCAGGAGAGGACCCTGAACACCCGAGATCCTGATGCACTGGCTCTTGGTTCCTGGACCCTGGACACTGAGGTAGACTGAGCAGAGTTCTCCAGAGAACACTGTCGGACTGCGCCACACCTTTCCCAGACCCTGTTACCTATCCTTTCACTTGTAAGTTACCCCACAAAATAAACCTCCCTTTTAACTATGTGGAGTGGCCTTAATAATTTCACCAATATCAGGCCCCTGGTTCCATCAGTAAAGTGTTTGTTGTACAAGCATAAGGAGCAAGCTGAGTTTAATGCCAGATGAATTCATTTACAATGAAGTTTTGGTCTAGTGCTGTGTATTTATAATCCCAATGCTGGGGAGATGCCTACTGCTCACTGAGTAGACAGTTTAGGCTACTCATCCACTCCAGGCCAATGAAGGAGCCTGTCTTAAAAAATAAGATATACAGTGCTTGAAGAACAACAGCTGAGATTGTCCTCTCACCTCTGAAAACATGTGCATACATGTGTATAAACACACACACACACACACACACACACACACACACACACACACACACACCAGTGAGCAAGTGTGAGTCCTTATCATAGCTCTGGCAGGTATGAGGAAACAAACATTTTTTTTTTATTTTTTTTGTTATTTATTATATTTGTGTTTTAATTTTACACATCAGCCATGGGTTCCTCTGTCTTCCCCCCTCCCATCCCCACCCCCACCTTCCCCCCAGCCCCTCCCCTCCATTCCCATGTCCTCCAGGATCAAGGCACCCTTAGGGATTCATTTAAACCTGGTGGATTCAGTACAGGCAGGTCCAGTCCCCTCCTTCCAGGCTGAGCAAAGTGTCCCTGTGTAAGCCCAAGGTTCCAAACAGCCAGCTCATGCACTAAGGACAGGTCCCAGTCCCACAGCCTGGATGCCTCCCAAACAGTTCAAGCTATTCAATTGTCTCACTTATCTAGAGGGCCTGATCCAGCTGGGGGCTCCACAGCCTTTGGTTCATAATTCATGTGCTTCCATTCGATTGGCTATTTGTCCCTGTACTTTTTGCAATCTTGGGCTCAACAATTCACACTCTTACAGTCCCTCCTCTTTCTTGACAATTGGACTTCTGGAGCTCCACCTGGGGCCTGGCTGAGGATCTCTGCGTCCACTTCCATCAGTTATTGGATGAGAGTTCCAGCATGACCGTTAGGGTGTTTGGCCATCTGATCACCAGACTAGGTCAGATCAGGCTTTCTCTCGACCATTGCCAGCAGTCTACAGAGGATGTATCATTGTGGATTTCTGGGGACCTCTCCAGCACTCTGCCTATTCCTGTTGTCATGTGGTCATCATTTATCATGGTCTGTTATTCCTTGTTCTCCCTTTCTGTTCTTGATCCAGCTGGGATCTCCTGCTCCCCTAAGCTTTCTTTCCCTCAAACCTTGCCCTTCATTACTCCCACTGTCGTCTAGGTTGTTCATTAATATCTCATCCGTTTCTCTGTCTTTGGGTGATCCCTGTGTCTTTCCTAGGGTCCCATTTTCTAGGTAGCCTCCCTGGAGTTGTGTAGCAGTCTAGTCATCTTTGTTTTACATCTAGTGTCCTCCTATGAGTGAGTACATACCATGTTTGTCCTTCTGAGTCTGGGTTACCTCACTCAGGATGATTTTTTCTAGATCCATCCATTTGCCTGCAAACCTCATGAAGTCATTGTTTTTCTCTGCTGAGTAGTACTCCATTGTGTATATGTACCATATTTTCTTTATTCATTCTTCAGGTGAAGGGCATCTAGGTTGTTTCCAGGTTCTGGCTATTACAAACAATGCTGATATGAGCATAGCTGAGCAAATGCCCTTGTGGTATGACTGAGAATTTATTGGGTATATGCCCAAGAGTGCTACAGCTGGGTCTTGAGGGAGATGAATTCCCAATTTTCTAAGGAAGCACCATAATGATTTCCAAAGTGGCTGTACAAGCTTGCATTCCCACCAGCAGTGGCGGAGAGTTCCCCTTGCTCCACATCCTCTCCAGCATAAGCTAAGACAGGCTTATTTTCTATATGTAACCCCCAAATGGGTTCATTTGACTGAAAAGGCCATCTCTGTAGTGATATGAACCTCTATCCCTGCATCTTGATGTGTATGCCCCTGCCCCACCCACACAAAACATACAACCAGGACAGGAAGTGACAGAATTTTCCAACATAGCTTTGCTGGTCATAGGGAATCCATTTAATCTTCTCAGGTTTAAACAGCATTCTGTAACTGTAGCCATGGTGGTACTGGGGTAAAGAGGGTAAATGCCCTACTCACATAAACAGAGAATGGACTGAGTTGGGTCTACAGGCTGCTGTTGGGGCCCTGCCTGGCCAAAAGGATTTGGTCTACATAGGAGACAGTGGAAATACAGAGGAAGCCTTCTTACTTTTAAGAGAGAACACAGGAGTTGCTTGCATCCATCACATCTGTGTGTGTCCTACTGGCCAGAACTCAGAAAAATGGGACATATAGTTTGAAGCTAGTTATCATAGTTAGGGAAAACTCAGATGCTGTTCCTTTTTTATTTATCTGATTTTTCAAGACAGGATTTTGCAATACAGATTTCTCTGGCCTACAACTTGCTATGTAGTCTGGGATATCCTCAGAGGTCACAGTCCAAGGTACTCTCAAAATGCAAGGGATCCCTCTGCCTCTGTCTCCCCAAGTGCAGCGATTATGGGGCATGCACTCTCACACCTGGTCTCCTGTTTATCTTCTAAAAGAGGGAAGAATGGCTATTAAGGGACAAATATCAGTGTCTTTAATCAGCAGAATGTGGAAGTAGGAGATGCTCGAGAAACACCAAATGATGCTGGCGACAGAGGAGAGTGGAATACATCCAGCCTTTGAAGTGACATGTGCAGTTACAATTTCTCTCTTACAGACATAAACCGCTCTGTAGTTTTTAGTGTCAGGACCAGTGCTTCATTTTTAAGGAGATTCCCATTGCATCAATATGCAGAGTAAAATGGAATTGCCAGGCTGGGATGAGGCAGGGTGGGGAAACATCTTTGGAAAACACCACCATATTGTTGGTGAAGGAGAGGACAGCTTGGATAAACATGGTGGGAGGGAAATGAAGTCACTGAACAGAGGAGAAATTTAGAAGGGAGAATGGATGGACAGAGAAGGCATGCTACAGATTAAACTTACTTGAGGAATTTAGGGGAGGCAGAATTTATTAATAGTAACAAAAATATAAATGAAATAATAGAATAATACACTTCTGTCACCATTGTGGCCCTGGGTTAGCCTACACTATTTTCTCTTCCTCTTTCTGGTCTTCAGCACAAGGAAACATCACCATTCTTCACAAAAAGCCATCTGCTTCTCTGAAGAGGGCAACCCAGAGCTTAAGTGGCTAGAGGTAGATGCAGCATTTGCAAGCTCCAGTTGTAATGAGTGGGCAACCCCAGTGCTCAAGAGAAGCATACTGAGGAAGTGGCATGTATTTTGAGACTGGCTGGCACCAAGGGAGACAAAAGCCCATGGTGTAATTATGCCGAGTGGAGTATACAATATGATGCAATCAGGAACTGTCTCCAATATGCCCTGCAGTGCTGTGAAAGGGCTTTGAATAACAGAATGCTCTGGAGCTGTGAGGTTGTGTCCCTGGGAGCCTGAGAAAGCTGTCTCAGCCAGCATCTTCTCTTCCTTCAGCCAACAGTGCCCATGGCCATTTATTGAACATCTTCTGGATGCCAGGGTCTATGTTCAGTCTTAGGGACGCAGAGAATAAGACATGAGCTTTCAACTTTCTCAAAGAAAGATTCTGTAGCTGCTGTAACCAGAGCCAGTGAACAAAGGCGGGACAAATACTTCTTTGATTTGCTTAAAGCCCAATTTCTAGTAATGAGAGTGTCTTCTTGGTGACGGTGACAAGGTTTCTGCAAAGTTCCTTTTGCATTTAGTGTGCTGGACACTTTCAGGCTTAAAGACGTGCTTTCAAGGAATTGTCTGAAAACTGTTGGCACCATTTTTTCCTAAAGAGAAAAGACAGTGTGTTCTTTGTTGTCTGTCTTCAGTTGTTTACGTGTTGTCAAAATCGCTATGGTGACGAGCTGGCTAGTTCTCTAAATAATAAATAACTCCAGGCGGGAGGTGGCTCATGTGGAGCACAGATAGAGCCACTTCTTACTCTAATTTGCTTCTGCTAAAGTTTGTCAACAGACTGTTTCTGGAACCTCTCCATAGCCATCATCTTTATGTACTTTCAGATCATCTTTAGTTCTGGGCCTCAGGAGCTAGGGCTGGGTTTGTGGGCACTTCTTCCAGAAGCACCAGCAATGCTGATCTCTCTCTCTCTCTCTCTCTCTCTCTCTCTCTCTCTCTCTCTCTCTCTCTCTCTCTCTCATACTCTCTTTAAAGCCATTCATTCATTCCTAACACTATTTATCTCAGAAAGTTCTGGTAGGGTGCCAAACAGTTTGTGCATGTGTCCTCATTTAAATGTTACAACATTCAACCAACCTACATTCGCTCTGTGAAGCAGTATGAATAAGAATAAGGCATAGAGAACGTCTCCAGGTACCAGTGAAGAAATCTGAATGAAATGAGTGACCTTCAAGACTGTGTCATTGGTAATTGAGAGAATAAACACTTGATGCAGGCTTTTATGATTCACAGCACATATACTCTATGACTCTACCAAGTAGGTTTTTTTTTTTTCTTTCTACAATACTTTGAATTGCTATTGTGTATGTGAGTGCATGATTTGGGGAGGAGTGTGCACAAATGGAGGTCAGTTCTTTCTTTACACCTTTACCTAGGTTCTGGAGATCAAACTCAGATTACTAGACTCCTCTGTAAGTACTTTACTTACTAAGCCATATCTATTTTTTTCCAATAAGATCTTTATAGCTCTTTTTCATGATGATAGCCTTAATGTCAAACATTCAGTTGGTTTTATGCTTGCCAAAAACCCAGTATGTTCATCTATAACCACTTTTGGCAAACTAATACCTATGGGTCAAATCCAGTCTTTTAGAAAATAAAGTTTTATTGGCACATACCTACACCCATTCATTTACATATTGGCTCCTGCCTCCTTGGCATTGAGTACTCCTGATAGACTTTGCATGGCTCACAAAATCAAAAGTATTTACTGGCTGCATCTTTATATAAAGTTGTTGCCAATCCCTGCTGAGAGCACAATCATATGTATTGTTTCTTTCTTGAAGTTGTTTCTACTGCCTAGATGAGTGCTCTTCATGATTGTAATTAGCTTAGCTATAAAATGAATATATATTAATTTAGTTCAATACATTGTTCAAGTTTTCCAAGTTTTGATGTGTGTATGTATGTGTGTGTGTGTTCTTCTCCTTTATATCCCCCATTTTTTCTTTTTTCATGTCTCTCTTTTCCCATTGGTCTTCTTTCTCATCTTAGACAGTTATATTTTCCTCTCTCTCTCTCTCTCTCTCTCTCTCTCTCTCACTCTCTCTCACACACACACACACACACACACACACACACAGGTAAATATAATTTAATGAACAAAGTTATGTCATTTGTAGAAAATCAGAGGTGTAACTGAAGGTAATCACACTGAGTGAACTAAGCCAATTACAGAAAGAAAAATATTGTATATATTTCTCATTTCTAGATTTTTATAGATGTGCATAAAATCAATACTTTTTATCAAATGCCAAAAAACAAAACAAACAAACAAACAACAACAACAAAAAAAACAAAAAACAATGTCAGGAGTCCATCCAAAGAAAGAAATGCACCATGATGTACATTTTGTTTTGACCCTTCCCAGAAGCACAAGGACTCGGCTAGCCTTAGGAATTGTGTTGTTGGTCCCATTTCATTTACAAACCCGAGCGTTCTTACCATGTCTAGTCAGTGATGGATCCTCCAGGAGAAAAAGCTAAAAATAAAAATACAAAGCATATTAAAAAGTGAGAAACACACTTTCCCTTATCCTCCGCAGCTTAAAGAAGTCCACAAGACTTTGTAGCTCAGTGTGGGCTCTTCAGGCCCGGCTTTATCTTCATCTTTAAGCTTACATAACCCACAGATAAATTATAAGTTACTACAAAGATTCCCACCAATGACAGACTGAGTCACTGTCCTCCGAGTCCTTTCATCTCTCTGGATTCCACTTCTAAGCCTCTTTATATTCTGTCAAAATGGAGTATGCTTTTGCCAACATCACGCAGTGTATGCCAGCACTTGGACACATTTTCCATTTTACCTGGATAGAAAAACATGACCATGGGTGAAGTTGTTCCACCATTACTTTTTTGTCCCCGTCTCCCAAAGTTCTGAGCCAGCTCTGGGAAACCTTTCATGTCTATACTTGTGCAACAGTGGAGAGAGAATGAAAGGTTAAAGTGGCTTTTGTTTTCTGAAACATAACAAAAGCTTATCCTTAGAAATGCCATGCCGTTTGAGAACGATTCTGGTGAGTGTTTTGTTTTGACTTTTGAAACGCCCAGTGTCCATTTGATCTGGGGATTGAGACCACAGCTTCAGGACAAGATTTCAAAGAACACTGATGCCCCAGTTTTCTTGGCTGGCTGATGTCTCCAAACTCATTTGCCCAAAGCCATCCCAGAAGAATAGAAATATTTTCATTAAAAAAAAAATGATCTTTTGCCAGGCGGTGGTGGTACATGCCTGTAATCCCAGCACTCAGGAGGCAGAGGCAGGTGGATCTCTGTGAGTTCGAGGCCAGCCTGGTCTACAGAGCTAGTCCAGTACAGGCTCCAAAGCTAAAGAGAAACCCTGTCTCAAAAAACCAAAAAAAAAAAAAAAATCTTTTAAAATCCCTAAGAAATAAAGCTAACAGTAAGCCTTTCTCTGAGCATGTGTGTGTGCATGTAAAGAGATTAACACTGGATGTCTCCCACAACCATGCACCATTTATTTATTTATTTATTTATTTAAAAAAATTTTTTTTAAGACAAGGTCTCTCATGGAATCTGGAGCTCACTGATTCAGCTAGACTTGCTGACCAGAGAGCCTTAGGGGTCCACCTGTCTTCAACTCCCCAACACTGGAATTGCACCAGGCCTTTCCCTTGGGTACTGGGGGAGGTGAACCCAGAGCCTCACCCATGACAAGCACTTTACACCTTTCCAAGGGAGCCTTCTCCCAGGCTTTGAATAGCATTTATAGTAAGATGATTGTGTACTGTTCTCAAAGAACAGGCGGTTCTTCAGAGAGCTGCAACTTTGCATCATTGATGTTTTGATCCCTGCTGATGCCCAGACCAGAGCAAGGGACATTCTGCTGCAGAGTTCCTAATTGTCAAAACACTGGCCACAGGGCTGGCTGTGGCAGGCTCTTTGGCAAGTTCCACCTTACTGCAGGATTTTTCTTGTCAAACTAATCGTCGAGGAGATGATGCAGGCTTATAAGCTTCCATTCCCATGGAGGGAGTAGACAGACCTGAAAGCATTCTCCCTCAAACTGAACAGCGTTCCTCCTCACCACCAGACTATAATAATGCCTAGCACCTGTGTAATGTCTTCACGGGTTTCTACATATAAAAATTAGTTAATTAGCAATTATTACCATATGCTAGGTAAGCAATGATTAACATTATCATAATTTTATGGACTGAGTAGATGAGAGTGGAGGAGAAAGTGCCAAGAGAAAAATTAAAATTAATAAGTTCCTAGATCACAGGCTCGAGCTGCAGGGCTTTCACGAGGGTTTTTGTTTGTTTGTTTGTTTGTTTGTTTTGTTTTTTGCAAAGAAATAACTGGGGGATAACACTAGAAAGAAGGTTGGAAAAAAAATCATCTTCCAAATAGAAATTTTCCCGTTTATTAATAGCTCCTGGGATTCTGGGTTTTGTTTTTAGTTCTGAATCTTCACATGCAAACTGTGTTGCATTTTTTATTGAGGAACCCTTGTAATTGTGGATCTCACTCTTGATGTCCCTTACCTGAGTCCCCCCCCCCCCCCCCCCCAAACACACACATACACTTTAGAAACAGCAATGTGTCTCTCAGATGATCTTAGAAACCTGAAAAATACATACTTGGAACAGCAATCAGTGGAGTGATTGCAATGAATGAGTCTAACTTGTTTCACCCATGAACCAGTTATCGGCTGAGCCCTGGGGATGGAACACTCACCCATGTCATTAATGCCTTTTCACACTTTAAAATGGGAAAAGCGTGAATATGCCTTAAGAAACTGTACCATCCTATGATTTAACTGAAGAAAGAGGGCCCATTATGTATTATGTAGTTTTGTATGTATTTAGAAGAGCATTAAGCTGTGTTATTTTGTAATTATTTTCCTGTACAGAGATCATTGCTTGCTTAGGGTCAAGTAACTAATAATGGTTAGAGAAACCAATACTTGTTTTTTGAGATACATTCCATTGTGCTTGGCATAATCATAAACATGGGCGCACACACGTTTTACAGGTAGTGATACCCCCCTCCCCCAGGATGCTTTGCCAGAGCACCTCTTTGGGAAACACTCTCTTCTACCTTCATTCCATTGTCTGGCTTGAAAATAGGCAGACAAAAGGAGGCCAGCTAGGATCCACACAGTAGACATACCACCCTGAATGCCTGATCTCAGAAGCCATACAGAGTCAAACCTGGTTAGGACTTGGATGGGAGAGAGCACAGAATAAGGTTATAAAAAGAAAGGTGATGGTAGAGATGGAGAAAACTATAAAGATTTGCAAAGTAACCAATCTATCTGTCCAGGATTGTCCATGTTCCAACACTCGGATGCTTCTGAGACAGTTGAGTGTGTAATCCAGGTCAGAAAAACCGGATTCTTTTCTCAGGAGGCTTGGCATGCCTCGTGTTCATCTTCCTGTAGGTTTGCTGAGTGTTTGCTACCATGAAGCCTCCACTCCTCAGTGTGGCACTCACTTCTCACTGTGCTGCCACGTGATTCTCCAGCCAGCTGAGGATGCCTTTCTGGCAGTGCCTGGCTTTAGAACAATGACAAGGTTGCCCTCAAACACTGCAGTGGTTCTCATACTGGGGCAGTTTTTCCTCAGGGGACACTGGCGAGTGACTGGATGTCACACATGGTGGGTTAGAGTGGTGCTTTGCCACTGCCTCTAAGGGCATCACCAAGAGACCAGACACTTTGTTAACTACCCCGGAGTGCTAGAGGGCAACCCCACAACAAAGGATGGCCCCATCTGAATGTGTCACTAATGAAAACCAAACCAAACAAAACAACAACAAAAACCTGAAGGATACCCTGATTTCTTCCTTTTCTCAATAGTTTTGTCTCTTGTTCTTCCTGGCTGTTCAATGCAGCCAGGGAACAATATGTGTGCCCCTCCCCCTCAGCTCTCACATTCCAGGAGGTTTATTTGGCTTGTTTTTTTGCTGACCTCCAGAGAATTTTAATACTAAAGTTAACTAATGAGAAGAGGCTCTCTGAAGACTTTGCCTTTGTCTGAAGGGGCAGAGGACAGATCCCCTCATCTGTGTCTCTTCCTCTGCAGCCCTTGCCCTCCAAGTCTGTCACCAGGGGCCAAAGATGGGTCAAGGGTCAGCTCTGAACTGAAGTTCAGAGTAACTCAGGTAAGTGTTAATTTCCTGTGTATGGTGTATTGTGGAGTTTTCCCTGTTGCTCAAAACCAGTTTGGTTTGAAGATTATCACTCTGTTGACACTAGCTTGTCTATGAAACTGACAAGCCCACACACCTTGGCCAAAAGAATCTGATTCTTACCTTTATGTGAGAGCCCGTGAGTAGCTTAATAAACAGACCAATACAGGATTTCCCCTGCTGGAGCTTATCGGAGCAAAGGTCATGAATATTTCACTTCACCTGGAATCCTAGAAAAGAAATACATTAATTGATTAAAGCAATGAAGCGGAAAGCATCACAACTAGACACCAAATGCCATCAGTAAGGATTAAGGAACACCATTGGAGGACCTCAACTGTGCACTGAGCAATCTGGCTAGCAATAGCTAGCAACAGCTTTGCAGATGTCTGTTCAGAACACTAATCCTTATAGACATCAAGGCAATTCTTTCCCTCCAATGAAGCAGTTCAATAGTGAAGGTCATGGGTCTTTAGCAGCTCTGTAAAGGACAGAAGTAAAAGTAATTAGACAAGAGGAATACTGTAATCCCATATTCTTGGGTCCACACCAAACACAAAACTCTTAGCTGTTCCCAGATTCTCTCAAGGATCTGGCAGCAGATTCCAAATGAGAATTCCAGAACTTGACTTCACTCTCACCAGGACTGACTGCGTGTTTCTTAGGAATGTCTACAGCCTTGGAAGTTTAAAGAGAGAAAAAAAAAAAAGGAGAGAGAAAGAAAGAAGGAAGGAAGGAGAGAGAGAGAAAGAAAGGAAGGAAGGAAGGAAGGAAGAAAAAATAAAGAAAGAAAAAAGAAAGAAAGAGAGAGAGAGAAAGAGAGAGAGAAAGAAAAAGAAAAAAAGAAACTATGAAATGCATGGCAGTGTTAGGAACTTTCCTACTTGGGGTGGAATCCCGAGAGTGGTGTCTCACAAGGGTTGCTGCAGACTACTACGTCAGGCTTGCAAACTCTGTTTGAGAAGCTGCCCTGGAGTAAAAGAGAACTGTCCCCCCGCCCGGATGGCCAGGGTTTTTCAAATAAGTTGAAATCCAGGGTGTCTATAGAACAGCAGCTTCTGCATGGCTGGTAGGTTCTTTCATCTTGGACACAGGCTCCATGTGGACCACTGGATCACAATCTGAAACTACATACAATTCTCAAAAGAGCTTGTCGGCAATATCCTCTGCAGCAGTTCTTTGAACTTCTCCAGTGGAAGATGGAGATAAAATCGAAAAGAAAAATGCACTTAAGAAAAACCAAACAACAAAAACATGCTGAGGGATGTAGTTGCCGAGATGACTGGGTGGGCGTTGTTACAGGGACTCTGAGTTCTAAGCTCCCCCAGCTCTCCTACCGCCAGAGTCAAGGCTTTCGTAATCGGGGCAAATAGTTTTCAAGTGGAGCTAATGTGCGCTCTCACAACACTGCCTCGCCGGTTTTTAAAGGGACTGATTTAGAAGCTCCCAGCCAAACGCATGCCATACTGTAGTGCCCTCTTTTCAGAGGTGTTAAGAGAAGTGGACCCAGCCAACCACTCTGGCCTGTCCCACCCAGACAGCTGGAGGGGAGGTTTAATTCCTGCAATTTCGCCCTCTGGTCCTAGAAACCTCCGGCTGATAAACTCTGCAGTTCGCAGATCCTTTGGTTGCGACCAAAGTTTCAGCAGGAGCGTCCTGCAGCGGCTGTAACTTTCCCCCTAGAGAAATAAATAAATAAAGACCGTAAATACAGAGATAGCGGGGTCTTGGATATTTTTCTGCTCTTAAAAGTAGACACAAGAGGAAGGAGGAGGTGAGGAGTGAAAAGTCCTGATGGGTTGCCAGAAACTTAGTGCGAAAGCCACAGATGTAGCTCCAAACCCAGAGAGATGCTCTCTGCTGCCGTATTTTGTCAGTTTAACGAAGCCTCCAAGAGAGCGGAGAGAAGACCCCCCCCCTAAGAGGGGGTCCATCTCGCGTTTCTGGCCAGTCTCCTTGCTTTGTGATCTCCTCAGCTTCTTCTGCCTCGCGGCCCCCTCCCTTTGGCAGAAGGAGGGTCGCAAGGCCGCTGAGGCAGGATGTGAGTGCGCTCGCGCTCGAGCCAATACGGCCGGAGGAGTCCTGTTCCTCGGGCATTTTCCGAGGAAGTCTGGAGCAATTAGGCTCAGTCCTGGGAGAGCTAGCTGGAGAGCGGGCGGCGTAGCCGGCGTGTCTGGGCCGCCTCGCAGGGAGGGAGGGGGAGGCGGCCGGTCGCCCGGCGACGACACCGGGGCCCCGGCCGCCACCATGGGTTTCGAGTTGGACCGCTTCGACGGAGACGTGGACCCCGATCTGAAGTGCGCGCTGTGTCACAAGGTCCTGGAGGACCCGCTGACCACCCCGTGCGGCCACGTATTCTGCGCCGGTTGCGTGCTGCCCTGGGTCGTACAGGAGGGCAGCTGCCCCGCGCGTTGTCGCGGTCGCCTGTCGGCCAAGGAGCTCAACCACGTCCTGCCGCTTAAGCGCCTCATCCTCAAGTTGGACATCAAGTGCGCGCACGCGGCGCGGGGCTGCGGCCGGGTGGTCAAGTTGCAGGAGCTGCCGGAGCACCTGGAGCGCTGCGACTTCGCGCCCGCGCGCTGCCGCCACGCGGGCTGCGGCCAGCTGCTGCTGCGACGCGACGTGGAGGCCCACATGCGCGACGCGTGCGACGCGCGGCCCGTGGGCCGCTGCCAGGAGGGCTGCGGGCTGCCGCTGACGCACGGCGAGCAGCGCGCGGGCGGCCACTGCTGCGCGGGGGCTCTGCGGGCTCACAACGGCGCGCTGCAGGCCCGCCTGGGCGCGCTGCACAAGGCGCTCAAGAAGGAGGCGCTGCGGGCCGGCAAGCGCGAGAAGTCGCTGGTGGCGCAGCTGGCCGCCGCGCAGCTCGAACTGCAGATGACCGCGCTGCGCTACCAGAAGAAGTTCACCGAGTACAGCGCGCGCCTCGACTCGCTCAGCCGCTGCGTGGCCGCGCCGCCCGGCGGCAAGGTAAGGCAAGCTCTCCCTGTGGCCTCCGGCCTGATCCGGCACCTTAGCTGACCCCGCAGCCCGGTCCTTTGAGCACAGGGGTGCCAGGGTCTTCCTGGGTGCATCTCTGACACCTTCTTGTTGGCTGTGCCTGCCAGCTGTATCACTCCGCGAGGAGTTACTTATCTGAACTGAGAAAGTATGATTCCCAACATGCAGGACATATAGGGCGAGGTGGAGCTATAGCAGTTTTGAGGGGTTGAGGGAGCCTCTGGAAAGTGTCTGCAAACACCTAAAGGAACCCACAACCCAGTGTGGGGAAGTGTGGCTTCAGAGTGCCACAGAGTGCAAGCTGGCCTGGTGATCCTGGGGAAGCTGCTCAGCCTGTCTCAAGATCGGAGCCATGTATGGTCCTTGTGAACGTGTCACTGCATGGTGACCTGGATCCATGGATCTGCTGCGATTCCAAAAATAATGAGGGGAACCCAGAGCCATTGTGGTGCAGCTTAAAAAGGATGCCAGGAGAGAGGCCCCAGTGTAAAGGTTGGATTCAAACGTGTGCTTTCCTGCCAACTCACTGGCTGACCTTGAGCAAGCAGCTTAACCCCTCTAAAGTTGGAAACTGCGGTTCCTAAAGGTTTAAAGCAGGGAAACACAGGCAGACAGGCACCCTAGGAGTACTGATCTGGGAAATCCAGAAAGAAGCCAAGGACTCCCTTGTCCCAATAACTAGAAAGTGATAATTAAGAGCCAGCCCTCTGGAATTAGAACTGATTTCAGATCTCCACCTTTTGGTAACCAGCTTGCAGCTTAGCCTCCACATCTGCCTCAGTTTACCTCTAATGTAAAAGGAGGCTGTTTCCATCGAGGTGAGAATAAAGGAAATGGCCTGGCACGGTGCCCGTCAGAGTACCTGCAATTACCTTCAACTACTCCTGTGCCATTCCTCTGCACCGCTGACCAGGGTAATTATGTCAGCCTCCTCTCCTGCGGATTTACCCTCCTCAGCTCTTCCCAGTCATTTCATTTCTTTCTTCTTCCCCCCCCCCCTTACTGGAACATAGGTACAATGTTTGCCTTTTTGTAGTTGGAGAAACGAAGGCTTCTTGGAGGGACAATCTTATGCTTCGGTCAGGGCTTTACAGTTCAGAAGTGGGTTTTGACCACGTGTCTCTAGTACAGTGGTTCTCAACCTGTGGGTCACGACCCCCATGGGGGGGCGGTGTCACAGATTAGATATCCTGCCTATCAGGTATTTACATTACAATTATAACAGTAGCAAAATTCCAGCTCTGAAGTAGCAACGAGATCATTTTATGGTGGGTGGTTACCGTAACGTGAGTGTATTAAAGGGTCACAGGGTCACAGCTCTGGGAAGGATGAGAACCGCTGCTCCAGTCCCTGTTATGAACCACCTTTGGGATGTGTCTCAGTATCACTGCCAGTACCAGTTATTCTGTTAGTGACCAACGAACGACAGTGGGAGGTGAGATACTTGATGCTTCGTCTAACCCTTACAGATGAGGGAACTGACAGGGTGCGGGTCGGGGAATATATAATCTGTCTAGAGCAGTGGTCCTCACAAGAAAGGAGTGGATTCGGGTTCTGCCTCCCCTGACAGGTTTTACTAGACTTTGGTTCAGTCTAGGCGTGTGTTGACATCTGGGGGCTTGGTAGCTCTTTGTTGTTGGGGTGGTGTCCTGGGAACCTCTGTCAGCAGGCAGGTACCCTGTAGAACACTGAACAGTATTCCTGGCTGCAACCTCCTGATGCCGGTAGACTTTCCTCTCAAACCCCATCGCCCCCAAAACATGTCTCCAGATATTATCAGGTGTCCTCTCGGGGACTATGTCCCCCAACTTGGGAACTGCCTTCGAGCAAGAGTGCCACATTTTCAACAGCTGGGTGCTTCTACTTCCTGGTAAGGGGTGTAGACCCTGCCGCTGCCACACTGACTGCCTGCTCCAGATGGCCTGGCAGAGAGGGAGCATATTTGCCCAAGGGGGCCCCCAGGGACCTGTGTCTGCTCCATTTCTCCCCACTTCCCCTCCCCTGCTCTTTCTTCCATGCCTGCACACCGGGCCTGCAAGTTTCCACCCTTCACCCCCTTCCTGGCTTCTGGCCTGTCTGTCAGCTGCAGTCTCCACAGCTGGCCAGCTCTGGGAGAAGGGCAAATATTTACAGCTCTGAGGCTCACAGAGGACCGCACAGGCGCACAAAAGACTGGTGTGAGCTCGCAACTCACCCAAACAGAGAGTTGAGCTTGCTTTTCAGTCAGGCGCCAGGCATGGGGTGAAGGCTTTCCCAAGTGTCTCTTGTTTATGCTGTCATCTGGACTTCCTGTGTCGTTCTACGAGTGATGCTTATTTATAAATAAGCCATTCACTCCTTCTGAGTTCATACATCATTCATTGTTGAGATAGTTTATTATTTCTTCTTGCCTTTCTATTTTCTGTCTGGGATGTTTTGGGAAACTCTCTCTTAGAATCAAAAATATGATACTTGAATCAAAATTGTGGATGTGTTTTGGAGCTCTGTTGGGTAAGTGGGGCAAAGAATCAAGGGTGTTATGCTTAGGGACACGATGTTGATTTCAAGTGACAGAAAGCTCTGTCCTGGAGTTGGAGCCCTGCTCAGGACTTACACGAAACTCTGTGCCAGGCCTGGGGACAGCCAAGGGGGCCCTGATCCAAAAACTGCCCTAGCTGTCTTCTCTGGCTTCAGCCCTTAGCCAGCCTCAGCTGAAGTCTTAGGGGAGCTTGTTCATCTGTCCCCAAGCTAACCCTCCATGGCCTTTGTGGAGAGGGTCAGCAGTCCCTGTGGCAGCTATAATCCTCCCACTGGGAGCTGTTTAAGAACTTGTGTATTTCATTGGGCCAACTTTCTGTCCATCTTAGGTTCTGTTTACTCTTTACCAGAGGCAGAAGGATTTAGGTTGCCTGGAAACTCTCAGATACAAAATTTTTATTTCATATTTTTCTAAATCCCAGTGTTTGTTTCTCCGTTGTAAACTGGAGCATGCAATAAAACTTGCTTCATCAATGATCTGGTGTTCTTCATCTTGTCTTGAGATTCTGTGTTTGACAACACCTGAGCACCCTGGGTTTGGCCAGACTGTCCCATGTAGTTTGCTCTGGTTAAAGTGTTATTAGTGTTTTTTTCAGACCTCAGTGTGCTGGGAATCCTTGGAGAATGTGGTACTACCCATATCTCATGGTCTCACCCACTGAACAGTCTCAGGAACCCGCAGCCTTGTACATGCTAAGCAAGTATACTACCTCATACTTAGTACTGAGGTAGTACATCCTTAGTCTTAGACTGAGCTACATCTTCAGTCCTATTTTATGAATTTTTTCCCTCTGTACAGTGTTGGTAATGGAGTCTAGAGCCTCATAAATGCCGGATGAATTAATTTCTACCCTTCAGATCATTGTCTAAACATTTTAAGACGAGGACAATATTTTAAAACTGACATCAACAGCAGTGGTCTAAGAAGATACCTCTGACTTGCCTGAGGCCACATCTCTTGGTAGTAGGCCTGCAATGGGTTCCATACTTCAGTTAAAGAGATGTGCACTGTTGGTTAGATGGTGCTGCTGTGGCTGGCTGCTGCCCGTGGCGGCCATACCGACGGAGCAAGAGTGCTGGAGTCATGAGCCATAGTTACCTTTTTAGAGCTTTATTGGGAGAGAGGGGAAGAGAAAGAGGAAGAGAAGGAGAGGGAGGGAGAGGGGGGAGGAGTGGGGAGGGAGGGAGGGAGAGAGAGAGAGAGAGAGAGAGAGAGAGAGAGAGAGAGAAAGGGAGAGAGGACCAGAGAAACAGAGAGACCTAGCTCAGGGAAGAGAGCAGAAAGGGACAAAGGGAGACACACAGAGAGCCCGCCCTCTTTTTAATCTGGGCCGTCCCAGGCTGATGACATAATTAAGGTCAGAATCCTTATATGCACCCACCCTGAGTTTCCCACCCTGATCTACCTACCTATCTGTCAGAGCAAAAGCATTCTAGAGCAAGTTGGGTTTTGCTCTCTGGCAAAGGAGAAGCTCTTGGTAAAACTGTAGAGTCATTGAGAAACTTGAGGCTTATCCTTGTGCCTCTGCCCTTTGACTCCTGGTGTCTGGTCAGTCATGGAATTCTGTGGCTCTTACCTTTAGAACCCACCTTGCACCTAACTATTATTCACTCTTCTCTAGGTCATCCGGACAGTCTCTTCCACCTCAGTCAGACGTTCTCAACCTCAGCACAGCTGTTTGCACTGGCTGATTCACCTTGTGCCTATGATACTAGTGGTGGAGCGTGTGTAGTCACATGCCCTGGCATCAACACACACAGGAGAGCAGCATTCCCTAGGCTGTGACAGTCAAATCTACCTGCAGCTACTCCACAGTGAGGATCAAGACTGGCCTTTCTTTCAACCACTGCCATCCCAAAGTCATCTGCCTGGACTGGAAGTCCCTCTTTTTACCCTTTCCTTTCACACCATTCCTTACCTAGCACTGGCAATGACTTCTTACAAATGCAAATCTCCTCTCACTCTCCACTGTGCTGTCTTTGCCTTGGGTGGGAGGAGGCAAATGGTCCAGCAAACTGCATCCAACTGCTTCCACCAGTTGGAAGAGTCTTCCTTTCCCTTGTGTCCGCTTCCTCCTTTCTCTTGTGTCCACTTCTTCCTTTCTCTTGTGTCCACTTCCTCCTTTCTCTTGTGTCTGCTTCCTCCTTTCCCTTGTGTCTGCTTCCTCCTTTCTCTTGTGTCCACTTCACTGATTTCTGAGGACTCTGTGGGTAAGCCTCCAAGTTCCTAACTAACTACCCCTGGGCCTTTACTTTTTCTCTGCCTGAAATGATGGTTCCAGTTGCTTCACTGGGGAACCTGTTCATTTCTTACCTTTCTCCTCTTGCCCTGGGCCTTTCTGTCTACTTAGGTTTGTTTCTTGGTAAATAACTTACTCCCTTTCCTTTCTATCTTGGTCCAGTATCCCCACATTCAGAAGCTAGGCTTCTCTGATCTTCTAGATGATATCTGGTGTCCTAAAGCTCTGCCTTGTTCATGGAATGTAGTTATACCTCTATAATTAGAAGGGTCTGTCTGGTTGAGGGTGTCTCCTCCCTGTTAGAGTCCTCCTTGCTGGGTGCCTCATAAGTTCTCGATGTGCACTCTTATCAGCCATAAAATCCTTTCAGGTTGCTCATTAGGAATGGACTTGTTTTACAAACAATATGTTTTCCTATGTCATCCACCCCTCAAATTGTTTCCAGGTTTTTGGGAGACATCATTTTTCTTCTATGAGATCCACCCAGATCTAGTTGTATAAAGCTCCAAATCCCTGAAACTGCTTTGGCCATTTAGAAGTGGAGATAAGTTAATTTAACAAATAATTGTATCAGAAAGTATTACAGATGTGTGAAGGCTTTGAAATGAATCTATACAGTGTTGGCCGTTGAGTGTTCTTTATTTCTAACAAGTGTTAGAAAATAGCCATTCCTTAGTGTATTTAGCAAACAGCCTCTTTTAGCTGAAAGAAATGTGAGCTGACAGTTGTATTCTGTTTCAGTGATTTATAAAGAAGGTGAGGATTTGGTTTACAGATATATTAGCTATCCTGGAATCAGTATGTATAACTGGACAGTTGGGTTTGGATATCCTCCTGAGATTTATGTATGAGTGGATCCTTTAGTGTTCCGAGGTGATACTTGCCTCTCTGGGTAAGTATTTGATAAATGAGAATCTTTGTGTCAGGTAGTTCTCACTGTACTGGAACCCAGAATACTGAAAAGGGAAGAAAAGCATCCAGCAGTTTTCACTGGTTGCTGACACCTTAGGGTGCCATGTGCACAGACATGTGTTAATGTCTTGAGGCATCACCTTCATTAATTAGAATTCTCCTGCTGTCCTTCTCTTTTTTTAATGGAGAGAATATAAAACATTTTAAGCCAGGAACTGGGGAGATAGCTTGGCTGGTAAAGTGTTTGCAGTGTAAGTGTGAGGACCAGAGCTTGAATCCCCAGCACTCACATAAAAGGTGAACACTGACTGCAGTGTACACCTATAACGCCAGCATGACAGAGGCAGAGACTAGAGAATCCCTATTGCTTGATCGCCAGCCTAGTTGAATTGATGAGCTCCAGATTAAGTGAGAGCCTCCTCCCCCCCCCCCCCCCCCCAAGTGTGTGTGTGTGTGTGTGTGTGTGTGTGTGTGTGTGTGGTGGAGAAAGTAAGACACTGGACATTGACATCTGCCTCCACATACATGAGTACATACTTACATATATGTGCCACACACAGGAACAGGTACACACATGAGCATATACAAAACAAAATGAAAAACAAAAACAACAACAAATAAACAAAAAATGCTTCCCCCAAACAGAAACATTCTAAATCAGCATGGTTTAAAACTAGAAATGGGATTCTAAGGGCAAAGCCAAGTTTAAACCTAGTGTTTCCTAACTCATTCTCATGCACTTTTTTCAAAATAAGAATGCTTTATCCAATATCAATTAGTTGCTCCTGAAATCACATACATATATGCAATCCTAAGCAGGTCGTATTTATATATTTACACACACACAAAAAAAAAACAAACAAACAAACAAACAAAAAAACCAAACAATAATAGTTGCAAAAAAGGAGGCCATGCATTTGAGAGGGAGAAGGAGGCCAAAGGAGAGATTGGATGTAATTATATTTTAATTAAAATTTAGCAAATTAAAAAATAAGAATAGTTTATCATCCTGAGCAATACTCTTCCTGAAATCTCCTACAGGCTTTGGAAGGACTGTTATTATCTGTGCCTAGTACCATGTAGGATGGAGTATAGGTGCATCTTCTAGTTCATCCTCATGGAGACCTGGCCACTCCCTACTGTGGGCGGATCAGAGTCCAGACTGTTCAGCACCTTGCCCAATATGTTCCGCCTGGCTCCTTCTGGTGGTTTTCTTGGCTTCCAACCCCTGGATTTCTCCCTTGCAGGAATTTCCATGTTCCCAGATCCTGTGCTATGCATGGGAAGTCCAAAGCAAAACCAGAGCTTGGCTATCCAAGACACTCAGGCACAATAAATGAAAGGAAATACAAAGATACTGTCCAGGATGGGTTAGTACTTCATTTCTCTCATTTTATCCAAGTTACTTTAAGAGGGGTTCATGGTGGGAAGTGCATGAAATTCTTCCCAATATATTCCTTTGGTCAGTTCCTCACATCCTTGTATCCTGAGTACCAGGTACTGTGGTGGATGTTGATTGGTACAAAGGCAAAACTGAGCATCATTAGCTCAAGGGAACGGTCAGACATCTATGTATGAATTGAAAACACTCCTAACTCTCACTCTTTGCCTATACAAGCTTTGTATCTGTCAGGCCACCACTCTCCCCCTGCCTCCAGTAAAGGTGCCCTAATAAGCTAGTTCTAATAAGAATGGGATTGGTGTCACATAATGATTACTCTTGTAAAGAAAATAACTAACAGGTGGGTTTGGGTGGCTGTCTTTCTCACCATGCCACATGTATAATTACTGGTATGTAACAGGGTGAAGGCAGTGTGTAACCTTGGTGTGAGCATGGCCTGCAGCAACCACAGCCTTGGGAACAGGGGATGAGTGTACCAAGATGTGTCCTTGGCAGACAGTTTACCCTGTGTGCTAGCAGCTGGCTTTTTGTTGTTGTTGTTTGTTTGTTCTTGCTACCAGAGGTGGCCACAGCTCCTCTGCAGAACAATGAAGAGAGGAACTGAGGCTGACAGCCTGAGGACCAGATTGAGAGGGGGAGTTGGATGAAAGAGCTAGAGCTAGACAGAGCAGAGCTAGTGTGAGATGGCTATCAGACCTTAGACTATGATCTAAAGGACGACATGTGTCTTTTCCCCTGATGTTTAGGAACTCTGAGAGGAACTCCCAGTTTCTATAAACAAGAACATAATGGTCTTATAGCTGCTGAGCGAAGTAGACTTTTCTCTCTCTAATTTGGCAAAGAAATACTTTGGGATGGATCTTTGGATGTTTAAATTAAAAAAACAAAACAAAACAAACAAACAAAAAAAAACAACCTCTTACCATTGTACTCAGGAGCCTAAGGCAGGAGGATTGCTTTCAAGGCTTGTCCTATGCTGCATAATGAAGCCCAGTTAAAAACAAAATTTCACAAACTCTTAACCACCATGTCTTAGTCCATTTGAATTGCTATAACAAAAATGTCATAAATTAGGTAGTTTATAAACCGTAGAAATTGCTGTCTCAGCCTCTGGAGTCTGAAAAGCCCAAGAAAACGATTGCGGCACATTCCGTGTCAGATGAGGGCCTGGAGCAGCCTTGGTTCACAATCTTTTTCTCTTTCTTTCTCTGCCTTTATAGAAGAGGCAAGACCCTCTGGGGCCTCTGATGAGGGCACTGATTCCTAATCACATTTCAACATGTCTCCCCTCTTCCATTGATATAGAGACTTAGGATTTCAACAAAATGTATGTGTTTATACATATACATCTACGTGTGTAGAGGGGAAGTACAGGGCAGAGAACAATGTTCAGTATTATTCCTCGGGTGTGTCCATTTTGTTTTTTGAGGCAAGGTCTTTGAGTGGTGTGGAACTTAGTATGTATGGTAGACTGGATGGCCAGAGGACCCCAGGGATCTGCCAGTTTCCACATCTCCAGCTCTGGGATTACAAGTGGGCACCACTAGCCCTTGTAACCATCATTTTGCTTGCAAGGCAAGCACTTTACTGACTGAGCCCTCTCCCCACCACCTGACGTCTGAATATTGAGGGCAAACAAACATTCACAGCATAACACACTCTCAATGGACACATTAAGGATGTCGCACTTGAGGTTATGATGGTGGTGGTGGTTTACATTGCATTTGGTTATTTCCATGAATCATTGCTTGTGAATAGTCGCTGGGAAAACAAATGAGTCAGTGGCAAAAATTAGAGATATGGATTTGAAACTTAGCTTGTGGAAATACAAAATTAAACGCTCAGGGATTTTGCAGTTTGTTTAAATAATGTGGCAAACTTTTGAGTAGGGCAGAAGTGAGAACTCTGCCTCTGTTCCTTTATTTTGCAAACACATGCTGCTTGGCTTGCAGATGTGTGTGTGTGTGTGTGTGTGTGTGTGTGTGTGTGTGTGTGTGTGTGTGTGTGTTTCTACAGAACTTAAACCTCCGCAAAAGTTGTTCTTTGGTCCCATATACCAGTCTTCCTGGGCCCCTCATCTCTCTCTCTGTTCTCTCTACACCTGTCTTGGTAAGCCACACCTCCTGCTCTTGCTCCCATGCCGCCTTATCCAACTGAAACTTATATTCAAGTATCATGTCCGTGGTCCCTCCCCCCTCTGCCTTAGGCTCACACAGTGTCCCCTTCTGTTCTTTCTTCAAGAACCCTTTCTTTCAACTGGAATTTGAATCACAAGGAAGGGTGTAGTCTATGCTGCTTCATTGAGAATGGCAAAGTCTGAACTACAAAGAGGACAAAGACTCCAAGTGCAGGGAGTGAAGACATGCTCAGCCCTTCCTCCCAGAACTTCTGGCAGACAGCTCTGTCTCCTGGTCCCTCCAACCCCCAACTCTGCACATTCTTTGCTTGGCGACAGCCAAATATACAGACAGCACTTTCATGTCACTAGTCAACAGATGGGTCTGTTACCCAGCTGTGTGAACCTCAAGGAACATTGCTAATCTGAAGCCAGGAGGTGTCCTGTCACCCCAGGCAGCCTAGTGGTCAGTCAGTCAGTTCCATTTCCCCTATACTCACTGGGCAGCTTTCCAGTTCAGCAAACTCCATTCCACGGGGCCACAACTGCGCTGAGCCAGAAACAGCCATCACTTGGCAAAAAGGAGTTTTAGAAAGAGTTCACAGTGGCAGCAGCAGGGATGGATAGGAGAGCTGTACTGATTCATGATGGCTGGTGTCCAAGCTTCTGAAGCCAGAGAAGTGTGACAGAATCTGACTGAAGTGCATAGGGACTTTGTCCCTTGAGGGCAGGTCACACTCTTCAGTACTGAAGAGTGGCCCTTAGGAGAGTGTCTCTCAGACAATCAAAGTAGAGCAACACGTCACTTAACGAAGAGATGATCTGAGAAATGTGTTAGGCAGTTCTGTCACATGAAAACATCAGAAGGTCTATTTATACTCGGGTGATGCTAGGACATACCATGGGACCACTCATATATGTGGCCTGATTTTAAGTGAAAAGTCACTGGGTGAAAAACATCACTAAGAGGTTCACAGCAGTGTATGTCATGTGTAACTTCCACCATGAAGTTTCCTCCCCTCCCCAGATTCTTAAATAGCTGGAGTGAAAAGCTGAGCAGCTGTGATTCCAGATGTTCCAATAGGTCCATATTGGAAGAGGGTAGCAATGTGTATTTTAAGTGAAATCATCTTTATGTTACTGGGTGATTTCTTATTTCTATTTCTTATGACCTGCTGGCCTGGACTATTTGAGTGTTTCATGCCCTTGAGTCTGATAGCCACAGCCCCTTCTCTAAGGTTTATTAATCTGTGCCCTTTCTCTGTCCTAAAGATGTAAGGCTTTCCCAAGGAGACCTACATCATGCTAAGGACCTGTCTACCTCCTTGGATAGAGTTCTAGGATGGCAGTAACATGTCAGTGGTGTGTTAGAACTGTCTGTCAAGCTACAAGAAACAGTGATGTCACTGGGCTCCCTAATGACTGTAGTGGGAGTGCTCCTCTGCCTGTTGGGTTCTGGGAATTCCTCCAAGGGAGGAGACATGAGAACAGACATGAGCACAAGCAACTGAAGGCAACGCTCTTGAGCAGGGTTCTCTTCCCTTTTACTTGCTGCCATTTTCCTTCTCTTGTGTACTTCTCAACCTTAAGACTCGTGATATGGTGGACCTTGGTGCTGTCCAGAGTGTGCAGCCATCCCTAAAGCCCCTGCCTTCCTCTCTCCTCTGCCTCCACAGTCCATAGCCAAGCTCACAGTTCCTGGGTTTGTGCTGGTGTGAGTGGCATCTGCTTTCCATCCCCTTTGCTCCCCGGCCCCCATCTCCCCCTCTGCCTGGCCATGCCTTGTGTCCAATTGTCATTCAGCTGACCCACAACCTACCTTGTGTAACTGAAAAGTTTCTCTCCGGGTCCCACCAAGCCCCTCCTCCCCCCAGTCCCGCAGCCCACTTATAAAATAATCACTCAGAAGCTTATGTTACTTATAAACTCTTTGGCCGTGGCAGGCTTCTTGCTATCTAGTTCTTATATCTTAAATTAACCCATTTCTATAAATCTATACCTTGCCACCTGGCTCGTGGCTTACTGGTGTCTTACATCTTGCTACTCTTGGTGGTGGCTGGAAGCTTCTCTTTCTGCCTCAGCCTTCCACTTCCCAGAATTCTCCTCTCTCCTCGTCCCGCCTATACTTCCTGCCTTGCTACTGGCCAATCAGCACTTTAGCTATCAATCAATCATCCACAGCAACCTTGTTTTCTGCCAGATTAGTCTATGCTCTGCTCAGAGTCTGAGCTGCCTGCCCGATTTCTCTCATCACACCTGCCCCCTCCAGCGCTAAATGTGTCTGCCTGGCATTTCTTCCATTAGTATTCTAGAATTATTTTTTCCAGTCTTGGAAAAGAGAGAGAGAGAGATGCCAGAAAAATAGCATCTTTTTAAAATTCCTTTTATTTTAGGTGCCAATTCTCCAAGCTTACCTCAGTATTGACTAAGCTATTCTCCACTGAATGGATTTGGTGGCAGAGTGACAGATAGGGTAAAGAACATCCTAGCTTCAGTGCTGAGCCTGGTCCATCTCAACATTCAGCCTTGGTTGTGTCTTGAGCACTTAATATTGACCAGTATACTTCGGCATATATGTATCCTTGTGAGCTATTACCTGCATCACCCGTTGTCATGGTACCTGTGGTATGAGAAGAAACTGTTAGCCCTTTTCTGTGGATCAGGAAAATGACGTCAAGTCATGACTCATAAGTGGAAGATCTTATCTATGGTGCTCTTGGTGTCAGGGGCATAGTACTCTATGGATTTACCAAGCTATGAAAAACATTCTCAATTGTCATAGTTACTATTATAAAATCCATTTAATTTTACATGTGCCATGTCATAGAACCCAGGGGTGTCCAACCTTTTGACCTTGCTATATGGCATTGTCCTGTGCAACTATGTGGGGCCACATTGTAGCTATCCTGGGAGGTATGGAGCCCTCAGGTGTCAGATTGACATAGCTGGTGCACATGGATTTAGGGTGCAAACATCATCGTGCTGAGAACATGGGTGCTGGAGTTTCACAGACCTCAGTTCTAGTGTTCAGGCTCCCACGTTACTTCTCTTTAACCTTGAGCCTGTGTGCGATTGCTCCTGAGCCTGTTTCTACAGGTGTAATGTGCTAATGGGTTGCCTATGTTGAGAGGTGGATGCGTCATCCAGCTGTTCACATAAGTAGGACTCTTTCCCATGTCTGATCCCCCACATTGAATTTTGAAGAAAATTGCATAGCATGGCTTGTGATAAACTCCCAAATGATCTAGTACTGCTCAAATATTCCTTTGAATGAAAGATGTCACTGTAACAAAGTATGAAGTATCAGGAGGGCAGCATGGTTGAGAGTCCTTGCACTTCTCCCATGCATACTTCTCTGTAGTTGGTGAAATATAATTGAATGGGAACCATTTCCACAACTCTATTCTGAAGTGTTTTGAGCCCAGGAGCAAATTTTCTCAGAGATGAATGTTAGTATATCCAACGTATTGTGTGGCATCTGGTGTTGAAAACCACAATTCGTATTTCATCTGTAGACTGAGGGAGGGAAGGTTGTCGGAGAAGGCAATAGTAAAGGAAAAGCAGAATGAAGCTCTTGGGAAAAGAACAGAGAATGGCCTTTAGTAATTGGCTGGAGAAATGAAAGAATTCAGCTCGTACTGAAGTCCATCTTAGCCAGCTCAGCATCCCTGGTGAATCTTCAGCACATTAGATTACTGCTGTGACTCAGCCCTAGGAGATGAACTGCCATCTGAATCCAGTCTGGGCAGCGGACTAGTTCAAGGTGATTGTAAAGCATCCTTCTTACTTCCCTTGGATTGCCTCTGGCAAGGAAGTGTAGGGCAACTTGATCATTGGGAACGGTTCTTTGCAAGCTGCTGTTGGGCTCAGGAATACTGTATTTCTGGCATGGCTTTCTTAATCACTCAAAAGATACCCAAGGCCATGTCTCTGGATACCTCAGATAGCATCCTTTGGAGATACATGGTTCAATTCAGACAGGATTTTGTTCTGTTTCTGTCTCCTGGGCAAGCCTTCCTACAATGAATTCTTTTCCTGGAACTTTAGCAGTTGAATCATATGGGACGGGGTATAGATTTTGCAGACTTGCGTAGGATTGTCTTCTACATGCTACAGTGAAATAAAGAAATGTGAAAGATAGATAGAATTGAAGGATGTCCATCTAAATACAAGCTCAACTTAGTGTTAGCTCATTGATAGTTAACAACTTTGGGCAGTCTTCCACCAGTATTGAGAAGATGGTAATACATTTATAAAACTGTGTGGATTAGTCAATGAAATAAAGCATTTCACTTTGAGTATAGTTTCTGGCACATAGCAAAAGCTGAAAATATTAGCTGTTATCATTGGAAATGCAGCCTAATAAAATGCTTTGCTTTTTGCCCCTCTCCTTCCCCTTTCTCTTCGTCCATCCTTCCCCCTTCTCTCCCCCTCCTCCCCTTCTCTTCCAAGTTTCCACCATCCCTTGAGCCCTCCCTTCCTTCTCTCTCCATGATTCTCACATAGTAGATTTGAAAATAAACTGTGTTCATTTGATCATGCATTCTTCTTTGTACACTATTTGAGGTTGTCAAAGCACAACCATCTGCCTTGGATTAGTGTGTAACTGTACAGTTTCCATCACTGATTGTTATGAAAGCCAGGCATGTAAGCCATGTAAGATAACTTGTCCAAAGTACCATGTATTTCTAACTTTTCACCCTTCTAAGAGAGCACCGGAAGAAATGGATTTAGTGAACTTCCAGTGTCCAACACAGAAAGCTGTAAACTGTCTGACGAGAAAAAATTTCAAACTGTGTTAGTGAGCTTAATGTGTATGTCACAGAACAAGGAGTAACAGTTTGTGCATGAGATTGCATCTATTTTTACTTTTCTATCACGTGAGAGCGTTAGCTGAGGTGCCTGGCATCTCTGCCCCTTTGGACCGCTGTGTGTCCTGTCCTAGGTGACTTTAGCTTGTTGGATTTAAAGGTGTTGTGATGTCCAGCTCTGCCTCAGCATGTTTTGTGCTGAATGGTTCTACATTTCATGTACATCAGACAGTAATGACTCTGGAAATGAGCCCTCCCCTTTGTAGCTTGACCCGGGGTTTTCTCTTTTCACGCCACATTTTGTATCTGACAATTTCCTCCACGCATCCTCTCCCGGAGTCTCCCAAACAAAGATGGCTATTGACAGGCTATTGCATGTGCTCACATTTCTGAGAGGATTGCCATTTGACCCTCTGGTGACATGACATGAATGCTGTACTTGAGAGGCATAGAGAAACAAACAAGAGAGTGGCCGTCTAGACAGCCAGCATCCAGCGGGCCACTCAAAAGAAGACTGCATCATAGATGAAGGAATCATTGATAATGAATGCTTGGGGGCCTATCCAGACACCTCCAGCATTCTTCTGTGGTCATCCCAGGCTGAGACAGTATCCAGGCATGTCTGCAAGGTCTTAAAAGCAGGGCTGAATTTCAGATTGGGTTCTAGAATTTTCCTTGGCTGAACTTCTCAAGAAATAAAGGTTTATAAAGCAGATAGCTCAGTAGTCCCAAGTTTCCTGGTATACGGGGGGGGGGGGGGGGGGAGCCTACCCTCAATTTCCTGTTTGTAAATCAACATTTCAACTAATTTGTTGTCTTGCAGGGTGAAGAGACCAAAAGCCTGACTCTTGTCTTGCATCGGGACTCTGGCTCCCTGGGATTCAATATTATTGGCGGCAGGCCCTGTGTGGTATGTGAATTGCTAGACTGTCTTTTCCCTTTCTCTATGGTGGCTGGAAGAGAGGTTGAGGTCTGGGGGGTGAGACTGGACACTCACTAGTATTATTCTGCTTGCTTGCTTGCTTTCTTTCTTTCTTTCTTTCTTTCTTTCCTTCCTTCCTTCCTTCCTTCCTTCCTTCCTTCCTTCTTTCTTTCTTTCTTTTGAGCTGAGGATTGAACCCAGGGCCTTGTGTTTGCTAGGCAAGCACTCTACCACTGAGCTAAATCCCCATGTCTGATGTTTCACACTCGGGGCTGTTCTTGTTCATCAGTCTCATGAGCCTGATGTTTCTCACTCTTGTTTGACAGCATTAGCCGAGAGGTAGGTACCTCTCTTTCAAACTGCTGGCCTTTTGGGTTGCCTCACTGACTGTGTAGCAGGAAGGCTGAGTGAAGTTGTGTGCCATGGATGTAGTTAGAAATGGGTGACCAGTTACCTCCCAACTGAGCTGGATCGTGGGCTCCCCATGTGGAAATAACACCTTGAACTCTGTTCTGCTACCTTGGCATGACCCATGGACTAGGTTCCATCCCGTCCCCTTTTCTTATCAGGGCAGCTCTTTGGCCACCCCATCCCTCAACAGTCCCTCCTCTAAAGAAAAGAGACTAAATTCCCCTCTGTCAACCTAGCTTTGAAGAAAATGTCTGCAGGAGGAGTTCTGAGGAATAGCAAGGGATGTTTTTCAGGCTCTTATCATTCAAGGAGAATTAGCTGAGTGTCTGCTGTCGATTTTTCTCTTCTAGCACTGACCATTTCCTTTTTTACCAGCTAAAAATAGCTCAAGAAAACAAGGTTTGCTCATTCAACAAATGCATAGTAAACACAGTTATTTGCTAGGGATGGGTAAGTCCAGTAGAGGCCAAGGAGATTAGAGCTCTGTAGTCACAGAGTGTGATTGCTGGGCGGAGGTTTTGTCGGGCACAAAACAAGTCAGTGTGTGAGCTGTAGACTGGGAAAAGTGTGATGGTAAAGGGACCAGAAGGGCAGAAGCAGAGGTCGTCACTCATAATGGTTGTCAGGAAAGCCTAGAGAGGATGGTCTGCTGAATAACAAAGCAGAAGAAGGGGCCAGCTCTATAGAGATGGATAATAATCCACGAGCCCAGCCCTCCTAGAGCTCACATCTCCATGGAGAGACTGATGTGGTAGGAGAGGACTGCCACCAGAGATGCCCTGAAGGGGGAAGAGTTCTAGAGAAGGACCACTGGACTGAGTTTTGAAAGATGGATGGAACTTTGATCAATCAAAGGAACATTTAGCTTTATAGGCAGGTTCTTGCTGTGAGTCCACTCTAGCCTAGATCATGTGATCTTCTTGCCCCAACCTCCTGAGTGCTGGTTTTCTACTTATGCGCCAATGTGCCCCGGTTCACGATCTATTTTTTATCTCCACACACATGCACACACACACACACACACACACACACACACACACACACACACACACACATTTTTGAAACTATTCGAAGATCACTAAGCTAGCAAACAGTGGATTTGGCAGCGCTTACAAGACCTAGAGGAGGGCCAGGGGTGGGATTTGGGGCAACTAGACATAATCAAATGATTAGAGTTGAGGGATATGCAGAGACGTGATCAAAAGGGGCTGCAGTCAGTGCTGGATCTGGAGTCTGAAATAATGTGGGCAGTGACTTACTGCACCGTGTTTTCACTCAAGGGGAGTGACATGAGATTTATGGTGGAATTCCTGTAGCTTTTAGCCAAAACCACAGTTTCAAAAACAAAGCTTTGTTTTTAAAAACTGACAGCTTTGTCATAAACGATATGTAGTAGATAAAATGATGAACGTCATCTGTCTGAGACAACATTTTAAATGTTGGGTGGGGGCCGCAGACCTTCCCACTTTACCCAACCAGAGGAATGAGCTCATAGATTCCCATCATCTTTGTGGAAATCTTACCAAACTGGAGGGTAGAGCGCCTGAGGCTGGTGCTTTTACGTTTTTTCCTCTTGTAGATGATGATGACCCCAGGCTGTGTGTCCTCAGGTTGTTCTGATCTAGTCTCTGACAGCCGAGCCTCAGTATGTAAGTGTTTGACCTCGGCTAGCAACAAAGAGGGTCTTGAGAATGTGCCAATTTATAAAAGACCTACTTGTAAGGGTGAGGGGCGAGGGGGTTGGGGTATTGGTCAGTGCTAGAGCCCTTGGCCAGCATGAACAGTACCCTAAAGGAAAAGACAAAAACAGTAAGAAAGCATGTAAGCTACTGAGCACGGAGAATAGATGGGATTCCCTTTAATTGCATTTTTGATGAGGGTCCCTCCTCTGCCCACCTTCTGCTGTCAGTTTTAAAACAACCTCTGTAAACTAAGATCCACTTAGCTTACTAGATGTTTCAGAAGCTTCACAGTAGACAGAGCCTGAATTAGGAAGACCTTTTCCCTGCCCCAGGTGGAACCACATCAAAGCCCAGTGTTTACAAAATCTTGGTATGGAGAGGTGCTTCTATGGGTGGTGATTGCTGAGAAACCCAGTATGCTGGGTCCGGGAGGCTCTTTGGCAGGCTCACCCTGGGAAGGATGAAGGGTCATGCCTCCTTCCTGGGAAGACGGTGTCTGCTTTTGAGAGAGAGAGAGAGAGAGAGAGAGAGAGAGAGAGAGAGAGAGAGAGATTCCATTTTCCTTTTAAAAAGTTGATTTAAAAGCAAGCCCAACCTGATTTTGTAGCCTCCCTAAGAGTTCTCTATTGATTTGGTCTTGAATTAATGATATGCATGGGGACCTGAGTAGATGGCTGATCAGCTAAAGCACTTGCTGTGTGAGCATGAAGACTGGGGTTCAACCCCCAGCATCCACATAAAAAGTCAGAGGTTGTAGCCATAACGCTGGAAGATGGAGAGAGACAGGGATTCCAGGTTCTGTCTGTCCAGGACAAACAGCTTGGCTGAAATGACAAGCTCAGGTTCAGTGAGAGACTGTCTCAAAAAAAAAAAATTAGACAGAAAAGAAAATGAGATTTGGAGCTGCTGATGAGCTAGTCTAACGAGTAAAGGTGTTTGCTGCTGAGCCTGGTGACCTGAGTTTGGTCCCTAGGACTCACATGATGGAGAGACCTGAGTCCCACAAGTGGTCCCCTGACCTCCACGTTCACATCCATATAAAATAAAAATGTAACCATGTTTTTAAAATGTGGAAAGCAATAGAGGAAGACAACCAATGACCTCCTCTGGCCTTGTATACACACACACACACACACACACACACACACACACACACACACACACTCTTAACACGTAAGTGCACACAAATATAAACCACACATCCCAAATAGCAGAAACCAGAGGGAAGTTTCATTCCACATGGATGTGTTTACTGTAGTGTTGATTGTACATTTCCTGATTAGCAGAAAAAATTTATCAAAATCTAAATGTAGTCTGAACTTCACTGGGGGGTCTGGCAGATCTCTGAAAAGGCTCAGGAAAAGCTGAGCTGAATTCCAGGCACAGTGGCACATGTCTTTAATCCCAGCACTTGGGAAACAGAGTCAGATGGATCTCTGAGTTTGAGGCCAGCCTGGTCTACATAGTAAGCTTCCAGTCAATCAGAGCTGAGCAACCAGGCAAATACATGATCAGGCCTTGAAGTTGAAAGCAGTGTAAATGGTGAGTGTGTTTCTTAAGGAATTCCTGTGAGCTGCTCCTTTGGGCTGTGAAATAGCCCACTCAGAGACTCTGACATCAGGACTGTCATCTCACAAGGCTATATACAGTGCTGTCAGCCAAACCACATCACTTATTTATCAGTTCCATGTCCCCTAAGAAGTAGGAACTGGTCAGGTGTGTCCTGTCACCTAGGCCTTGGGCAAGTGCATTTTATATCTGGATACTTCTGGGATGAAAGCAACCCTTCTTGGTTTTCTTTGACTCAAGACAATAATACAAATCCCATGGTACATTAGTTCACCTTGATAAATAGATTTGACTTGGAGAATGTTGGGGAGGAGCCAGACAGACTAAGAGAGAAGACAGATACCCAAGGGGAAAATCTGGCTTCAGAAATAGACTCCAACTGGTTTTCTTTCATTTCATTTTTGTGCTTTCTATGTATATGTATTTGTGTGTGTGTGTGTGTGTGTGTGTGTGTGTGTGTGTGTGTGTGCCGCTGTGTGTTTTCAGGAGTTCCAGAGAATTAAACTCGGGTCCTCATGCTTGTAAGGCAAGCTCCTTCCCAAGCTGAAATATCACCCCAGCCTCTTGTTTATATTTTCTGCATCCTGGCCTCACCCTTCACACTGTCCTACACTAATTCTGGTGTTGGGTCTTGCTTGTTCCTATCAGATTTTTGCTTGAACTTTCTTACATCCCTTTATAGTAATTATTTAGACACAGTATAGTGTTTTGCAAAGCAAACCAAAGCCCAATTCCCATCCTGTCTCTTCTCTGGTCATGAAAGGTAAAGTGGGTAAACAAAGGTATGCCCTTTTCTTGCGAGATGTATCCGCATCTCCTCTGTGGGAAATCCAGCTTGCTTATAAACCTTTGGCTGCCCACTGAGACTCTTCAGCTACCTTCATTAGAATGTCATGTGGATGAGATGTTGGACCCTGTTTTTCTCATTGCCTTTGAAGATCTTCTAGCCTCTGTGAACTAATGATGCTTTTCAGCTGTGTGCATTTAGCCTTTCTGAATTCAGGCTTTCCTCTTGTGGGGTAGACGACAGTAGTTCTTGCTGCTGTGGTTATTGTGAGGATTAAGCAATGCAGGTGCCTGCCTGCTGCCTCATAAGTCTTTGGGAAATAGAAACCCTCATGCATCATTGTGCTGGCATTTGTGATGCTCATGTAGGAAGCTGGATTGGGATGCAGGCATAAGGCTGCTAAGAGTGAAAAGATACTTGTAGCTTTTTAGCTGGTGAAGGGTTAATGTGAGCTGAGTGCTGAGATGGTAGGCAGTGATGCCTGGTGAAGAGAACTAACCTCATGCAGCACCCATGCCAATGCTGACCCATCTTCTAAGAAAGCACTGATGGAACTGGGGTGGCACTCAGAGATATGTCTATGACATGCAGGGATGGAGAATGGAAGAACACTTAATGCTCATGTTAACTTGGTGTTTTTGCTTTGTTCTGGCATATATAACAAGAGCGAGAGACCAAGGATCAGACAGAGCAAGTGTGTGTGTGTGTGTGTGTGTGTGTGTGTGTGTGTGTGTGTGTGTGTGTGGTTGGTGTGGAGATAAAGTTAAAGAGAGAGAGATAAAAGGCAGAGAAAAAGATACATGGAAAAATGAAGAGATGCAAGGGGCATAGAAACAGAGATGGAGCCGGGTGGTGGTGGTACACGCCTTTGATCCAGCACTCGGGAGGCAGAGCCAGGCGGATCTCTGTGAGTTCGAGGCCATCCTGGTCTACAGAGCGAGTTCCAGGACAGACTCCAAAGCTACACAGAGAAGAAACCCCGTCTTGAAAAACCAAAAAAAGAAAAACGAAAGAAAGAAAAGAAACAGAGATGGAGAGTAAAGCCAAAAAGGGAGGGAGGGAGGGAGGGAGGAAGGGAGGGAGGGAGGGTTATAGAGAGGGGAGAAGAAGCTGTGGAGTACATTCTCTCAGCCTTAGTTAGTGTTCTTTAGAATTATCTCCCTCCCCCTCCCTCTTTAACTTTCTCTCCTCCCACTCTGTATTCCCCTCTACTCCCTTATCCCCATCTCTCTTTCCTGTTTGAAGAGGAAAATGTTATATTCTTATAGTTGTTTTGGGCCATGGCATTTTTATATACTTACACAGAGAGCATTATTAAAATAGATCTTCTGGCATTGTGGGAAGGAATTGAGCATGGTGCTTTTGGCTTCGAGTTCTCTGGAGTCCTCTGCTTGGTTTTCAAGTCATCTTGTTTTATTGGCCTTTTGGGTAAGATCAAGTATATTATCAGATGCTTTTGTTTGGAAACAGCACATGCATGTGCCATGTCATTTAAAAACCCATCTGTTAATCACTAGAACTTTCTAAACACTTGGAAAGGATTTGTTGCAGTGCTGTGTAGAAAGAAGTTCATGAACAAGCTGGGGCCAGAACGAGCAATAGGATCCTTTTCTAGTTAGGGGAAAGAGGGACTTTGAGAAATGAGCTGAGCACCTTCGTCTTTATTTGTCAGTGCCTCATTTCATAATTAGATTGTTACATAGGGACTCCTGTAGCAATTCTTTGTGTAGGTAACAACTGGGGAGAATGTCTAGTGAAATCTCAGGATTGTCTCTAGAGGGCCAGTCAGCAGTGTTTCTCTCTTGTATAAATTTGACCCAGTGGTTCACATTGCTAAGGGTTCTACCTTAGGTGCCTGTGAGCAAAGATGTTTTGGAATGCTCAATCAGAGGGGTTGTTATCACATGACCTTGTCTGATGGCAGGAGCTGCGAACATGGCCCGTCCTTCCGAAGCTTGTGTCCTGTTCAGTGTGGGGAACAGGGCAGTGCTGGGAAGTGGGGCTTAGTTGCTCCCAAAGCAGGGAAGAAAAGAGGCATGGAGGAAGGGGAAGAGACCAAAGAAGGAAGGAGGGGGGGTGGGGAGAGAAGAAAAGAAGGACTGAAGGATAGAGGAGACAGGAAGGATGGAAAGACGAGGGAGGGAGCAGAGAAAAGAGAGGAGGTAATGGAATAGAAAGTGGGGAGCAAAGGGAAATAAATGGAAACGAGAACGGGCTAACGAGTGGGCCTGGTGTGATCCTGCTTATGTGCGTGAAGAGGCGCAGACTCGTGTTGAGGTAGGTGATGTGTTGACATGTTTTGGACGGAATGCATGCGCTGAAATCGAAGCCTCGCGGAGAAAGAGGATGGCCGCTCAAAGATAGCACACTCCTCCTGTCCTCTCTGACTTTGGCTCCAGTTTGGAATATTTTTACAATACATAATGAGCCAGTTTCAGTTTAAAACAGAAACGAAAGGAAACACACAGCTTTTACCCTTAACTCCACGTCTGACAAGTTGGGGTCGCAGAGTGCAAAGTTTGTTTTTTATTTTTTATTTTTTTTTTCATGCCAGCTTCCATGCCTAGCATTCATGCCTGTGTTTTCTTAACCCAAAGGACAATCAAGATGGATCCTCCAGTGAAGGAATCTTTGTATCCAAAATAGTCGACAGTGGGCCGGCAGCCAAGGAAGGAGGCCTGCAAATTCACGACAGGATTATTGAGGTATGTGAACACTGGCTGGTGTCTGAATAGACCGGGCCTGCCGTCCACCTTTGCCTGGCTCGCAGAGGGTTGTTTAGGGGCTGGGGTTAGGGGTGCCTGGCGTGGGGATGGCTGGGCAGCAGTATGCTTCGCCGGTGGTGGTGGTGGTGTGTAACCTGATAGGGTGTTGATTGCCTTGGTGTGAAGTTTTGTTCAGCAAGGAGAGGCTGGGTTTGGAGGGGGCATGTTCACAATTTGGCTCTTTCCACGGGGACCTACATGTGTTTGCTATGCCTCTGTTCCAGCTCCGCGCAAGACAACCATTGTTGGGTTTGTATGCTAGTTAGAAACAGATGAGCAGGCCCTGGTTGGACGAACTGGGACTCTGCACGTATCGGGTGCGAGTGTGTCGGCCCCAGAGTCATTCTCTTTTCCTCCGTGCTCATAGCACAGTGCAACTTCTAGACAGCCTTTCACACGCCCCTCCTGGCTGCTCGCCTGAGGTCTGTGGTACGACTTGATTGCCTGGAGACATGCAGGTCAGAGTTGATGTTTGGATCCTCTCCCATCACACCCATGTAGCAGGCTTGTAGACTGTCTCTGGTAGATCTCACAGCAGCACTGTACAGTGCTTTGGAGTTAGAGTAGCGCACGGTAGAGTTCTAGGATGCAGAGAGGAAGCCGATTGCCTCTCACCTCATTGCGTGGGCTCTTGTTGCCAAATTTGAAAGACCCAGCTCCCTTTGGGTGCTGCTTTTTTGGATCATTCAGATTTCTTATTTAATGAACATTTCTGGGAACTCAATTGTTCAATCCCCTTTTAGAGAAAAAGTTAATATGAGATTCCAAGGTGACCTGCTAGATGCCACAGGAAGCTCCTCCGTGGCTATGTCTATTGCCATAATCACCAAACCAGAAATACCTGAGGAGTTTGCTGTCTCAGACACCTTTGCACAGCATCTATATTTCCTGGGCCTTTTTGTGTTATGCCATAAGTGAAGTTTACGCCACCTATGGGCATGTGACCACAGGTTTCTCCTGGGGGCGCAAAGTACAGAGAAGATGGAGAGCAGAATTCTCAATGTTTCAGTTTTACGTGAACCAGTTAAGCATTGTGTAGTGTCGTTTCCTTCTGGGTAATTTTATGTCCTCTGGGGAATAAAATTAATTAAAAAAATAGTTGAATTTTCCTGAGTAAACAAAGTGCCTGAGTTAAGGCTGAGAATAAGAGCCATGTGGTTGGTCACTTATGTATTTGGAAGAAGGATACTTGATTTTGTCTCAAGGATGCTATTAATATTGGTACAAATTGAGGCATTTGACCATCAGAAGCTTTCTGAACTTGGAGTTAAACCTTGTGCTTTGGACTTTCCAGCCTAGAGTAGTGGATTTCCCCTAAGAGCAGCTTGCTTGGGCAGCAGAGCTCAAATGCATTACCATAGCTTTTGAAAGCAAATACATTTTCTGAGATTACTGTTCAAAAAGATAAGTACAGCTCATGTTGCCAAGGCATCAGTGGGACAGCCAGTTTCTCCAAGTCCCGGAATTTCATTGCTCTTAAGTTTGGCGAATAAGAAATCTCCAGCTGTGCAGGATTTTCTCTTGGCAGAGGGTGATCTGTGTGTGAAATGTTCAGGATGGTTTCTGGGAAGTCACACTCCCACTTTGGACAGTATGTAAAATATTAATCATTGCCCCAGTGTTGAGACATAAAGAAGGGAGATCCTGGTAGAGAGCCGCCACATACATAACCACAACTGACACAGTGTGCCCTTCTCCACTGAGTTCTAATCCCTCCTGACATGATACAGTGATTCTCATGACTGCAGATATGTTCTCTGGTTCACTTCATCTGTGTCGGGGTTTCTTACCGGGAAACATGAGTTTGATGGTGTGTGTGTGTGTGTGTGTGTGTGTGTGTGTGTGTGTGTGTGTGTTCATGAGAAGAGTTAGGCGTCCTGCTTTCTTACCCTAAATCTCCCATCCCCAAGGCAGTGAGTAAGCTGGTAGCAGAACCTCACTGCCTTGAAACTTTAGTTCTTTCAGGAGGCTGCTGAGAGTGTTAAATCCAGAGAGGTGCAACCTCATCCATTCTGCAGGGTGAGTCTGCATTGTTCCCTGCCTGGAGTCTGTTTCTGAAATCAGAGCAGCGTCCTCAGCCACACACAACCAGATTTGCCCTCTTCTCCCAACACCACCTTTTACAACCATTGAGTTGAAGTGAAATCAATGCTGTCGTGAAGTAAAAAGCCACCAAACTATGTGTGCACACATCCACTTAAACTTGTAAAATGACAGTCGATAGTGTAAAAGAGAGTGGAAGATTATCTGTACTGAGGAGTTGCTATGCAAGCACCCAGGCACAGCAGCTTTAGAAGAGGTGGCCATGTTACTAGAAGCCGTGCATCTGTGTAGATGTGATGTGCCACACCAGCTGCAGGGTATCAGGGCATTGGTTACCATGACTGTGAGGGAACTGCCATCCTCCACGCAGATTTTCATGGTGTTGAATGGGTCACATTCGAGCTGCTCAGGGATAGAGCTGTCAGCTCCCATCTCTTCTCAGACTGCCCGAGTGACAGTCCCCAATGGAACCCTTGCTTTGCGTTGCCAAGGCCTGGTGAAGAAACTGGAGCTGGGTGTGTTGGGCTCCTTGCATTAAATGCCCTCCCAACACGTGTGGCAGGAGCACTTGCTGTGTGCAAGCACCATGTGTCCTCTGTTGGCTGGGGTGTGTATGGATACATTGCCAGTCTCGCTCACATCTGCCTCAGAGACACCGCAGTCTCCTGCCTTGTGCTGTGTTGGCTTCTGATTGTTTTGTTGTTGTTTGTTTGTTTGTTTGTTCGTTTTGTCTTCCCTATTCCTCCACCTCCGAACCTCCGGGGCGTTGTCAACTCCTGACTCTTCCTTGAATTGCTATAAGCTTGCTCTCATTAGGAGGCTACAATACAATTCTCTATATATCTTAGAGTCCTCTCATGAGACCCTAACTTCCCCAATGGTTTCAGTTTTCTGCCTCTGAGCTAGTTTTTTGAGTTGTCTGGTAAAGATAATTTAAGATCCAAACCTTAACATTCCCAAGGTTCTCAGAGGAACAGTACTCTTGTTGTTTCCAGCAGTTGAAAATCTTTAGAAGACTCTTCATAGCGCCCAAAGTGTGGGCTAGCTGATGGAGGCAGGGTCTTCACAACCAGAACACGTTTCTCTGGGATCTAGAGTTTAGACTTAATCAGATTCTACCCAAGTCTGATGTAGTTATGTAAGAAAGGGTAAAAGTGAAAAGTCACATAAGATCAATACCAGTCTCAGAAATGCCTCAGGGGTGTGCCAGACAGGGTACAAGCCATTTTTCTGTAGTCCAGCCAACATTGGGCCACCTCCTTGTTACCCCAGCTGTCACTACCACATGTAGTGTGTTTGGCAAGGTCTCTGAACACCTCCTGTGGCTGAACTATCCACTGAGAGAAAAGCATAAGAAAGCTGCAGAGTGGAGAGCCCCGCCAAGCTCACTTTGAAGCTTTGCTTATGCATTCTCTCCCTCCCTCGCTCCCTCCATTCCTCCCTCCCTCCTTCCCCCCTCTCTCATGTGTTTATGTGTATGTGTATCTATCTATATCTCTAATACATAAAGATTTTTTATATTTTTACATCTATCTTTAGTTAGGTGATAGATAGATGATAGATAGATAGATAGATAGATAGATAGATAGATAGATGATAAATAGATATAGTTATATTTTGAAGCTTTATAAATTGGAGGACTGAGCTCAATCTACTGTTGGTTAGGGCTTGTAACCAGTGGTGATAAAACCCTGTAGCAATTGTGTGGTTGAAACTGCTTTCTGTTCAAGCCATCAAATGTGATTCTGTAGGTGTAGAAAAAGTGCTCTCAGCTCCTCCGTTCCCAGAATTCATAAACACATGTTCATCTCAAGAGTGTTCTGACTTGGAAACCTGAGAGTAGTCAGAAACTCTGGAGCCCTGGAGGGTTTGGTGCAGACCCCTCCTCCTCTGCCTTTGTCTACTCTGCATGTATCAGTCTGTCATTACTAATCAGGTTGGGTTGAAAGCCAAGCAGGGTCTTCCCTCCCCAGCCGGTCTGCTTAGTTTGCAGAGCAAGAATCACCACTGTTTATTTTTATAAGAAAGATGTGTTCTGAGACCAGTGGAAGGGGGCAGCATGGCCTATGAATCAACATGATGGAGTCTTCTTTTTCTCTTTTCTTTAAAGACTGGAGGACAATTTTTTGTTTTATTCGTTTTCCTTGTGTGTTTACTGTAATTTCAGGCTCACAGGCACAAGTGTCTGTGCATTCTTTATCTCAATAGCAGCATCTCTACTGACTTCCTCCTTTGCTGGTTCCATTTGTTCATCTTTGCTTAAGCAGGTATACGGTGCCTCCTCCATGCAACTGACAGAGCCTCAGTCTCATAAATGCATCAGTATTTTTTTATATGTATTTGTGTGTCTGTGAGTGTGTTCATGCATGCATGCACATATGTGCCATAGTGCTTGTGTGGATGCCAGAGAACAACTTTCGGGAGGTGGTTCTCTCCTTCCCCATGCAGGGTTTCTCAGGGATTGAACACAGATTGCTAGGCTCGGTAGCAAGCACCTCTCCCTGCTGAACCATCTTGCAAGCTCTCCCCCCCCCCCCCGCCCTCCCCCAACTACCACCACGGTTTTGTTTTGTTTTTTTTAGAATTAAAATAAATTCTTACATAAATACAAAATGGTAATCTCAACCAGGAAATGAACAATGACACAGCACTGTCACGTCCAGAATTGATTCACATTTTGTTACTACTTTCTACAATGTTCTTTACACAGAGAGAAAATCCCCGTGCTATTCATTACTTTTCTTACTGCTTTGACAAAATATAACCCAAAAGAAACTTCAGGAAGCGCTTGCTTTGGCTTGCTGTGTAAGGTCACGGCATCAGAGTGGGGAAGGCATGGCGGCCACGAGTCACATGGCCTCCAGTCGGGAAACAGATAACTGCTGCCCTCAACTCAGTTTCCCTTTAAGTTCAGGACCCAACCCCAGTCAGAATGGTGCCTCCCACAGGTAGGGTGGCTCTTCCTGCCTCAGCTCATCTCCAGAAGTGCCGAACTGACAGAATTAACCAACACACCTGCCTTGAATGTCATTCAGTTTTTGTATTTCTTGAGTTTTCTTGACCTTAGAATAATTCTTTAATTTTGTCTTCCATACCAAAATAGTTTCTTGCATGATTATCTTCTTTATTTTTACTTTGGGTGAGAATGCTCAAAGTCTGCTCTCACAAACCTGTGTTTTGTTTTATTTTTTTTAATTTAAAATTTTTATTTGGTTTTAATTTTTTTAATTATTAAAAGATCATTTTTTTCATATAATATATTCTGATTATGGGTCTCCCTCCCTCAACTCCTCCCAGGTCCTCCCCACCCAAACAGGCATTTAAGAAAGAAAGGGAGGAAGGAAGGAAGGAAGAAAGGAAGGAAGGAAGAAGGAAGGAAAGAAGGAAAAGGAAGGAAAAGAAAAAAGTGATAAAATAAGATAAAAACAAATTTAAATGGAACAAAAACAAAGAAAAAGTTAACAGAAAAACAAAGAGGTAAAGAAAAAGCACAAGAAACACATATAGACACACACACATTGGCACACACAGAAATCTCCTGAAACCATAAAATCAGAAACCATAATATAAGCAAAGACACGTAGTAAGAAAAAAGAATAAAAAGGAAAAACCTTTTAAATATCACTGAGTTTGTTTTGTGTTAGCCATCTGCTGCTGGGCGTGGGGCCAGGCCTTAAGAGTGGTTTTTGTACCACTCCATCAGAGACTCTATCAGTGAAAACTAAATTTTCATTTGTGAGTGGTTATCGATTAGAAATAAGACTGCTACACAACTCCAGGGAGGCTACCTAGAAAACGGGACCCTAAGAAAGACACAGGGATCACCCAATAACAGAGAAATGGATGAGATCTATATGAACAACCTGGACAACAGTGGGAGAAATGAAGGGCAAGGTTTGAGGGAAGGGAGGCTTGGGGGAGCAGGAGATTCCAGCTGGATCAGGAACAGAAAGGGAGAACAAGGAATAACAGACCATGATAAATGAAGACCACATGAGAACAGGAAGAGGCAGAGTGCTGGACAGGTCCCCTAAAATCCACAGTGATGCATCCTCTGTAGACTGCTGGCAATGGTCAAGAGAAAGCCTGATCTGACCTAGTCTGGTGATCAGATGGCCAAACACCCTGACGGTCATGCTGGAACTCTCATCCAGTGACTGATGGAAGTGGATGCAGAGATCCTCAGCCAGGCCCCAGGTGGAGCTCCATGTGTCCAGTTGTTGAGAAGGAAGAGGGACTGTGGGAGCGTGAATTGTTGAGCCCAGGATTGGAAAAAGCACAGGGACGAAAGGCCAGATGAATGGAAGCACATGAATTGTGAACCAAAGGCTGTGGAGCCCCCAACTGGATCAGGCCCTCTGGATAAGTGAGACAGTTGAGTGGCTTGGACTGTTTGGGAGGCATCCAGGCTGTGGGTCCAGGATCTGTCCTTAGTGCATGAGCTGGCTGTTTGGAACCTGGAGCTTACACAGGGACACTTTGCTCAGCCTGGAAGGAGGGGACTGGACCTGCTTGTATTGAATCCACCAGGTTTAAATGAATCCCCAGGGGAGTCTTGGCCCTGGAGGAGATGGGGATGGAGGGGAGGGGATGGGGGAAAGGTGGGGGTGGGGGCGGGAGGGGGAGGACAGGGGAACCCATGGCTGATGTGTAAAATTAAAACACAAATATAATTTTTTTAAAAAAGGGAAAAAAAGATACACTTCCTACTAACCAAAAAGAAAGAAAGAAAGAAAGAAAGAAAGAAAGAAAGAAAGAAAGAAAGAAAGAAAGAAAGAAAGAAAGAACTTCTAGGTTAAGGATGTAGGTTTGTGTCCATTGCTACTTTTAGCACTGGAACGCCATCAGGCCCAAACCCATGCAGGCCCTGAGCATGCTGCCACAGCCTCTGTGAGTTCAATACGTGCATTGTCCCTGTTATCTTTGGAAGACCTTGTTTTCTTGGTGTTCTCCACAGCTCAGACCAAAATATGTCTAAAGAATACATATGAGATCTTTCATAGGATGTCCCTCACTTTGTCTTTCTCTGTTTCTTATAAACACATGTAGGTCATGCATTTGGGTCAAGAAGCCCACAGAAGAAAATGTGTATCTTTCTTGATCCACTATATAAGGGCCGACATATCCATTTGTCTTTGTATTGGTCATGTTAATTTAAACCACTAGTCTTGGGTCATATGTTTCTTTGTAATTAATAATTATCTCTGTAATATTCTGTAACTTGTCTCTGTACTTAATAAGTATCATGCAGAAAGACCCTCAAAGGCTGTGTACGTATCCTGCCCATTTCCAAGATGTTGTACACTGGTTTTTGCATTCATTAATGGGTTTTGATTGAGTCTGTTGTTACAGATGGTTGACACATAGTGGTTGTCTACAAGTCCCATTCCTAATCTATCTATTAGGTGGTCTTCCACTGTAAGAAGGTGCATTATTTTCTCTATTTAATCTACGCACTTGTCTGTTTCAATGGGATCTCATGCATCTTTACAATTTGGTGGTCACATGGTTGGTTCAGGCCAGATGTAGCTTTTATGAACTTTCAGCTTCTGTTCCTTTGACATGTTCCTGTCATGCATGATCATTTTTCCACCTTAGACTCCTTGCTCCATTTTTGCAATCTGGCATTCACTGAAATTTTGCAACTTGAAAGTCCTATTCACTTGGGAATTATTGGAAACTAAGATATAGGTGCCCATTATGCTAGACTCTCACTATGATTTCCTCTTTAATACTTTTTTATTTTTGATGATGGGAATTGAACCTAGGGTCTTAGAACTCTTAAGGAAATACTCTACTTGTAGGCTTATTTTTTTTAGTTAATTTGACAGTCTGACACATGTATGCAATGCAGTCTGAGGACTTTCACATCTGCCACCTTCCATCTCCCTGCCACCTCTGTCACACACACACACACACACACACACACACACACACCAGCCCATGTCCCACATTCATGTCTTCTCATTTTGTTTTGTGACCCACTGAACTCCACGAGGTTGTCTCTATGCATCGGTTGGGAACTATGTATTGGTTCCTAGTGGGCTCATCAATCTACCATGAAGCTTTTCCCAGAGCCCTATTTTATTTTATTTTATTTTATAATAGGGTACAATTAAGTTGCTGAGACTGGTTTTGAACTTGCACTTCTCCTCCCTTGGCATCCCAGGTAGCTAGGATTACAAGCATATGCTACCAGGTCCAGTGGATAGGAGTTTTCATTGCTTCCAATCATCCTTAGTTGACGGAGTTTTTTAAAAAAAAAAAAAAAAAAGAAAGGTCACTGTGCATGTGTAAACACACAGACACACCAGTTATTCACCCGGTTCTGCTTCTGCACTCATCCATATGCATGGCTTGAAAGCCATGCTGACGTCAATAAGGCTGATCTTAGCTCAAGTCCGTGTGGTTGACTTTATTCTTCTTCCTCTGTATAGATTTTCAGTTCTGGGGTGAGAACTGCTGGAAATAGTGAGCTGTGCACTTTTCTCTTTGAACTAAAGCTCTTGTCTTTCAGTGACGAAAACTGACTGATGAAAAATCCTTAAAATGTTTCTATTCAGAGTTTCATTTTAGAAAAAAAAAAAAAATTCTGTGACCCTAAATGACACTTTTGATTGTATTATTCATTAGAGAAGTGAGAAAGCTGGATATTCCTTATGCAAGAACATATAGCAAGCAAGCATCCTGGCTGAACAGATGCAAACAAAGGTGATCTATTTTTAGATAATGCCAGAAATAAAGTCATGGAGCTATACTGTTCTGCCCCACAGTGACAGATCCCCACTGACCACATTCAACAAGAAAATACGGAAAATTCAATGAGTTAGTCATTTTACAAAGTAAAAAATGAGGTAGGAGAGATGTAAAGCATTTGACATGCTGTGCTAGCACGGGGACCCATGTCCATTCCCTAGAACCCACCAATAAAGCCGGACATAGTGGTGGGCACATACAATTACAGTACTAAGGAGCTGGAGACTGAAGAGTTCTTGGAGCTCATGGGCAGGTAGTCTAGTCTGACATGCAAATAGCTGGCAAAAGAGAGACCTTGCTTCAAAACACAAGCCAGACAAGACAGCTCCTGTGAAAGAATAATACCCAAGGACACACACACACACACACACACACACACACACACACACACACACAAACTACCTGAGTATGGTGGTATCTGCCAGAAATCCAGAGTTCAGGAGACTAAAGCAGATAGGCTGTGAGCTGAAGGATAACTTGGGCTACAGGGCAAGATCCCATGTGCAAGCAAACAGAGTACACAGAACTGACTTGTGCAGCTTAGAAACCTTTATCCCCTGTGTTATCCACATATTCTATTTTGATGAAAGATATACAGTATAACCCAACTCGTGTTCAGATGATTCTCTGCCAGCTGCAAAGCAGGTGTGGTCTAAGGACCAGCTGTTAATATTCCAGCTGTTTCCAGAAGTCAGCTTTGGAACTTCATCTCATACTACACCAGCTTCTGTTGGTGGACAGTGACATCTGTGGATAGGATTACGAGTAGAAGAATCCTGAATTCATGCACGACTGCGTGTGTATGGGTGTGGTGACCATTCAGCAGTGTCGGCCATGGGTGTGAAGAAGAAGGTGGTCTAGTCTCTCTACTGTTTTACAGTCTTTAATGCTGATCCTTGGTTTCTATGATATCGAGAATGGAACACGTACTTACTACCTGTCATGCTGCCTGCACAGGGCAGGGAGATGATACAGGTCAAAAGATTCTTGCTATCCAAAACAAATGAGAATTATTAGTCCAGATTAATATTTTGGTATGGGTTATAAGAATTTATACCAAAGTTAAACGTAGGACTTTTAAAACACGCTTTGGTCTATTTTCCTCTGCATGTTTAAGCAGGAATGTGGTGCTGCTATTGGACTGTGGAGAAAACTCTGGACTATTTTAGAGAGTTACCCTTTCTAGAACCAACATATGACCAGTTAAAATAAACATTCCCCCTTTATTCTGCACTTTCCCTTTAGACAAACAGCATTGCATGGTACCCTTTGAGTATGCACTGAACTCTTAGTTCAAGTCTCTATATTTTAGTAACTATTTATTACTGTTGTTATTATTTTCTTATTATTTTGCTTCTAGATGAATGTCTTTGGAGCATACAGCATTTTATGCCAGCCATGTTAACAAGCATAAGAGGTAAAAATGGTATGTGTGGTATGAAGCAGTTATTCATTTTTAAGACATTTATGAAACTTAGCCTCTGCAAAGGAGACACAGTCTGAGTTAATAAACAGCTTTCCATTGATATACGGAGATTGGGGGGGGGGGTGTAGAAAGCTTAAAATATCCAAGAGCATATTTGTGTTGCTAAATTCTCTGAAGTATTCCTGCTCATATAATACAGAAAGTAGTAAAAGTAAAGAATTGGAGTATTGGAAGTTTCTTTTTAACTTTGTCACAGATAAATGTGGGTGTTTTCACTTGTTTCTGTTCACGTATTTCCTTGTGTGGGTTTTTAACTACTTAGATGGGTTGGTTCAAAGGTGGAGCACTTGGCTACTGTGATGGTTCATCTGCACTGTCCATGTGGTTGGATTTGGTTGGATTTGGAATCACCTGGGAGACACATTTCTCAGTGTGTCTCTGTGAGTTTCCAGAGAGGCTGAACGGAGGAGGGAAGGTCCAACCTGAATCTAGGTGACACTAGCCCACAGGGTTGAGGGAGGACAAGACAGAAGGGGAAGGGGAGAAAGCTGGCTGGGTGCTGGCACTAGCCCTCCTAACCGTCTTCCCGGTCCTCTAAGATGTGAAGAGCTCCAGCCACATGCTCCCACTGACAGGAATTCTGCTGTGCCTTCTCCACTGTGATGGACACTTCCCTCTCAAACTGGGGGCCAAACAAGTTTGTCTCCCCATACACTGTTTCTCTCAGAAGTTTGGTCACTTAGAAAAGTAATGCAGCTAGCATGCACAGGGCCTTCCAAAATAAAAGCTGCATTTTTGCTTGTCAAAACTCAACACACACATTGCATGTGAAGATGGAGGGATGTCCAACTCAGGCTGAAGCCCTGCGTCTGGGTGCCTTGCTGGAGGCTTTTCTCTCCCATCCTGTGCCCATTAATCAGTTTACTTCCTGTGTACAAGTTGTGCTTCCCAGGGAGTTCTGACTCAGTACCTCTTATTAATATCTTAATAAGATTTAATTAGATCCCAAGGCATATTTAAAACTAAGAATAAATCAGAAGTGATTAGTGTCCAATTAAATTTCTCAAGTGAATATTGGATCCAAGAATTAAATCTTAGATAATTTCCTAAGGACAAAAAAAGAAAGGAAGGAAGGAAGGAAGGAAGGAAGGAAGGAAGGAAGGAAGGAAAAGAAAGTATGACAAACCCTTGATGACTATACAGATAAAACACCTTTTACATTTATTCACCTCCTTTGCATATGCTAGCTATGTATTCATCTTCAAGTATGGAGGTTTTGAGAACAGTAACCAGCTTTTAAAAGTGTTGTTGCCTTTTAAATTTATTTGTGTATTTGCATGTGCACGAGCAGGTCACAGCACATGTGTGAAGATCAGAGGACAACTTTGAGTGGTCATTTCTCTCTTTCTGACATGTGGGTCCCAGGCATTGAAACCAGGTCATCAGACTTGGTAGTGTGTGCCTTTACCCACCCTATTAAGTTTTTGGGTTTTGTCTCTGTCTCTGTCTGTCTCTGTCTCTGTCTCTGTCTCTGTCTGTCTCTATCTCTGTCTCTGTCTCTGTTTCTGTCTCTCTCTCTCTCTCTCTCTCTCTCTCTCTCTCTCTCTCTCTCTCTGTGTGTGTGTGTGTGTGTGTGTGTGTGTGTGTGTGTGTGTGTATTGTGCTAGTGGGAGGAAATAAAGCTATGGACATTGGTATTAGATCTGAAGGGCATGTTTGGATGGTCAGACTGAGGAGAAGCCCCTTCAAAGCACTAGCTAGATGTGGTTTTGAAAGCCCAAGCTAAGCAGGATGCGACTGGGGCAGATTGTCTGATGTGGGTAGTGAGGAGGTGATGTTGACAATCAGAGCTGTCCATGGGAATTGCAATTAGGGAGAATTAGAGCACAATAGCAGCTGCCAGCACTGAGCAGAAGTTATGCCACTTTCCCTGGGCACACTGAGCACCCGCCCCAGGATGGTAGCTAACAGCATGATTCTTCTAATGAAGATTAATGATTCCCATGAGTGGTACAGGGATAGGCAGCTGGTATAGAGTTAGTCCACCATGCTGAGTGCCGTTCTGCTCAATGAAGACCTCTGACTTTGATCCTTCCTTTGTCTGTTTTGATAGAGACTGAACTTGGAGAAGGCCAGTCTGCTCTTTTCTCCTGATGGTTGTACACCATGCTGCTTTCTGGCTTCTTCAATTCTCTTCATTCCTATCTTTCATCATCTCTTTTTAAGAGGCAAGAGCTTGAGGGTCTTGGATTTCATAGGCACCCTCTCTCCCTTTAAAAGAAAACTCTTTTAAAAATGCTAAGTGTGTCTTATGATTTACTATTAGAGGAACTTGAGTGAGGCAGGATTTATGTACATGTCACTAATCAAAAGAGAGCAATTTTGTTCTTATCCTAGAACAGTTTTTGCTTGGAAGTGTATGTCTACAAGTATGTTGGCTTCTGAATTCATTAGCCCAATATATCTAACCTGCATTCTCTCAAAATATTATAAAAATATAGAGAGATGATTTATTGCTTTCTCTGGTTGGGACTTGTGTAATTTCCATAACTTATAAGTTGTTAAGGATAACAGCAGAAAAACATTTGTTCCTTTGTAGGATTAGCATTGAGTTCCATGTGATGGGAGGTAGGCCTGGATGGACAAGGTTGGGGATAGCATTGAGTTCCAGGTGATGGGAGGTAGGCCTGGATGGATAAGGTTGGGGATAGCATTGAGTTCCAGGTGATGGGAGGTAGGCCTGGATGGATAAGGTTGGGGATAGCATTGAGTTCCAGGTGATGGGAGGTAGGCCTGGATGGACAAGGTCTCAGCTGTGGGATGTTTACTTGTGAGAGAAGTTCAGTTTACATGCACAGAGGAGGACAGGTGACCTCAGACCCACTGGAAGATTGTTTAGTGGGTAGTGATGAAGAACCATAAACTCTGGAATAGACAAGCTTTTGAAGTAGAATTCTACTCTTTGTTGTCTTTTGGCCTGTATTACCTTCTGTGGCTATCTCTGAACTTGGCCTTCTTCTGTAAAATATGGATAACTTTACTTGCTCCCATGGCTGCTTTAAGAAAGAAAATACTGCATCTGTCTAAAGACTGTAATTTGGGCCCCAGAATAAATGCTAGCCAGGTTTTTTCCTGTAGGTCTTTGAGGCCAGCAGGAGGGGCCTTCCAGCAAGCCGGCACTTTGATGGTGGCTTTTGTGGCACCATTTCATAAACCTGAAATTACAGTCGTGAATAGACTGTTTTAATTTGTTTTACATTTCTTGTTTGAAATCAGTGACCCTCTGAATCTGGATTGAATAAGAGCTGTCACTTCCTCAGGCCATATAAATGATGATAATTGATCAATCAGAAGTAATTCTTAATTTACTTTTTAGTGTGAACAACGCAGTAATTCATCACATATGGGCCAACTTAAGTGTTCTAAAAATAAAGGAAAACAGTTGCGTGTTCAATATCAGCTATTTTTAAAGTGCCAGAGCAGATCAGGTCCTCCCATTATACATGACTCATGAGGAATATTGGTTTTTAATTTTGAGAAGTAGAGCTGGGGCCATGGTCAGCTCTTAGAGCACTTGCCTTGTGAGTCTGAGGACTAGAGTCCAGGTCCCCAGTACCTGTATAAATGCCAGCTGGGTTTGGTGACATGCCTGTAATTCTAGCACTGGGAAAGTAAAGAGAGGATTCCTGGAGCAAGCGGGCCAACGACACTCGCCTGTATTGGTAAATTCTAGGTTCATGGGCGAGACCCTGCTTCAGTAAGAAGCTGGAGAGTGACTGAGACAGACTCCTGATGTCGACCTCAGGCCTCCACTCACTTACACACACCTGCACATGCACATATGGGAACATGCATACCCTCTTGACAATGATGCAATTTGCCAATGTAGAAAATGTGAAAAATACAGGAAAAATGAAAACAGCAATACTTGCTGACATGAAGACTTGCTTTGACAAAAAGGCTTTTGGGTTGATTGTTTCAAAATGGGAATAGTGGCCTGTGGAAAGACTCTGACAGGGCATGGAAATTGCACATGGAACACATCTTTGCCCTGTCTGAAACTCTAGCTGAAATGAAATGGGAGACAATAGGATTAAGTCAGATTTTGCGGCAACAGCCGATTAGGTTCCTTATTCTTCCTGTCACTCTTGGAAATACCTGGACCCCTCAGTGCACAGGTAAGAAAGTTTAATGAGGCAATACTGACGTGCAATGGGGCGTTGGGTGAAATTCGCTGCCATCTGTAAAGTGAAGAAGACAGAGAGTTGAGGGGAAGAAAATCCTTCCTATTTGTATGGAAATCTTGAAGCCTCTGAGTGCTCTTAGTGTCCTTGCTATTAAAACAATTCTTTTGAGAAGTGCATAAAAAGTGCTTCTTCCCCCATTCACTTTAAATCTGTACCAGTGCTACTGAAGCCACTGAGGTGATGAGGGTGATGGGGTCTCTATTCCACTGCCCTTATAGGGTCCCTGGTATTAGCAGATGAATGTCCGTTTCTCCATGGAGCTGTGATAGAGAAACAAGATGCACAAAGGAGATATAGAAATGTAAAATCTGCTAGAATCACAGAGAATCTCACCCGGGTCTTACCATTTCCATTTTGATCACATTCCAAACCTTACCTCAGTAGTTATTTGCCAACCTTAAAATATGCTGTGTTTGAGCAAATAAGATTTTTTTCTTGATTGCTTGGAGTTAGAAAGTTTATTTTAAAAAAGTAGGTATGTCAGGGTGGGGCTGTAGAACAGTGGTAGAGTTCTTGCCTACCAATGCATAAGACCCTAGGTTCAATCCCTGGTACTGGGGTAGGGTGGGTGGGATGTAGGGTGGGTGGGATTTCTGTGACTATGCAAGTGAATCTGTGGTGGAATTTTCATACTTGTATACGTGGGGCTTGTTTGGGTTTTCACACGAGCAGCTTGTGAGGAACTAGATGACCCTGAGATGCTGAACGTGGCATATGCTTAGTAAGTTTTGTTCAAACTATGTCAGAAATGGAAGGAGACTCTTTGGGGCATGCAGTATTGTGTGAAGTGGTGGCAAGGAAGTCTTTGTCTTGACAAGAAGACTTCACTGCCCGTGAACTAATCATGGGGAAGTTGAGCTTAATTTGCCTGACATGTTAAAAACTTGGAAGTGAAATACAAAGGGCCTCAGGTTTACAAGATTTAGTAGCATATATTAGGGATTACACTGTGTCAGAGAGAGGAGAGGAAAGAAGGAAGTTGCTGTCTTTATTGAAATAGTATCTTCCTGTTCTTCCTTTGTTTGATTTGAAAGTTAAATCCATATTAAGTGTTTGATTCTTTTTTTTTTTTTTTTTTTTTTTTTTGGCCACAGTTAAAATATTGAAGGCATTTAGAAACACAAATGTAATGGGTGATATTATAGAACTTAATTAAGATTTAAGGAGAGAAATCTGGCCAGGTATGGTGGCCCATTCAGATGGCAGAGGGGAAAAAGAGTGCCAGCCTGGACTATAAAGTGCAGTTCTGGACAGTGGAGGGAGGGAGAGAAGGGAAGGGGAGAGAGGAAGAGGGAGAGGGATGGAGTCTTCGTCAGTGACAAGCCTTCATTTCATGTCTAGTCAGCTGTTCTCAGTCTGTGAGCATGGTGTGTGAGAAATACATGCTGGAGGGACAGGAATGTAGTACTACACCGTCACTGACCATTACACCAGAGAGACTGTGAAAAGAAAGCTTGGTTCTTCCAGCTCTTCCTCTGTAGACTGGGGTGAGAGTGGGAAGGTGGCTGAGTGAGGGGTGGTTAGTTATCTTCACTGGCTCTTTCCACAAATCAGCAAACTGGAACAAGTCATTCTTCCCATTTCAGGCAGTCATAGACATCCTGCTCAGTTTTGGCTATCTATGTACATCACCTGTTTTGCTAATACTTAACATTTTTCCTGAAGCAACATTCTTTTTACTTAAATTTGTTTTAGAAGGAAATTGAGTCAGTATCTAGGCAGAAAGCTTCTTTTCACGTTCTATAAATAAAAGACAGCAGTAAAAAATAAAACCATAAATACAGATTTCTGAAATACATTGCCTGCTGAGGACTGTGATCCTCAGGCCTTGATTTTTTTTTTTTTTTTGAGAAGTAAATTAATTTTGTGGGGTTAGAAGTGAGGCTGGTGATGGGGAACTTTTGGTGTGAGGACTTCATTCCATGCATCTTCTAGGTGATAGTTCAAGGTGCCAAAACTGCACAGATGGACCAAGGTGTGTACTGGTGGTCTGCTCACTGCCTGAAAAATGTGACAGTTCATCCTTAAAAATGATACCATGAACATGGAGCTTCACATCTGGCTTGCACACTGGATATAAAGCCAGGATGTTTGGAGATGGGCAGAATAAGGACTTGACCATTTTGTCAATCAAACTTCCTGATAGCATACTCCTCAGGCACCTAAGCAATGTGGAGCTGTGTGAATGTCCAGTGCTCCCTGGCTCTGTCTTGGGGGTTGCCACCATGTAGCAGTCTGAGCTGAAAGCTTTGTGTAGCAACTTTGATTTCTCTGGTCAAGGATGAAACTTTTCAAGATGAGGATCCATACAGAAAGGAAGAATACCACTGCTGCCGAAGAGTTCTAGATGCAGGGGGCTGGCTGGAGAGGTGGTTCAATGTTCAAGAGAACTTGCTGCTCTTGCAAAGGACCTGGGTTCTGGGTTCCATTCCCAGCACCCACATTGGGCAGCTCATAATTGCCTGTAACTCCAGTTCCAGGAAGATCTGACACCATCTCCTGGACTCCACTGACCTATTGCACACATACAGATGAGCAGGACGCAGGAAGGGAACTATTGGTGTCATAAACCAGAAGTCAAAAGATTGTATTGTTTCTAAAATTAGACTTACATTAATTTTTTTAAACTTATGTGCTGTGTGGGATGAATATGTGTGATTCATGTTTACTGTGTTTACAGGGCACATACCTCTGCATGCATGTCAGGGGTCCTGCTCCGTCACTTGCCATCTTATTCCCAGAATCTGTAGCTCTGTTGGCAGCTAGGAAATCCCAGAATCCTTTTGTGTACCCCCTCAGTGCTGGGGTTCAAGGCACATGTCACTGTGCCTGGTTTTTTTACATGGGTTCTGGGGCTTTGAACTAGGGTGCTCATGCTCACTCAGCAAATGCTCTTACTGCTGAGTCGTCTTCCGCAGTGCAGTACCGTTTTTTATAGATTAAAAAAAGAAAAGCATCTGTGCTATCTTTAAGCATCCCAGTTACATTTATTGACCATATGTGCATTTTCAGCTGATATAAGTACAGATAGGAGAACAACTGAACTGCTCCCAGTCTGGACTACTTTTCCAAAGATCTTCTCTGAGCAGGCTTCTCTCATTCTTACCTATAGCAAGACATGTTTTATATGTGACACTGTGCAGTACTCCCAAATGCCGAGTGGATCCGTTATATGTGTATAAAATGAAAATAAGTTTCATGAGAGAGATCTATCCAAACTTCATGCACCATGGGCTGGTATTTCTATGCGGTTCTTTCTTCTTTTAATGCTGTCTGCCTCCCACTAAGTGGATTTTATGGCTCACTGAAGGGCAGTGGCCCACAGGTTGGAAACATTTTGCTTTGGAAGATGCTCTTGTACTTCCTAGGTGGCCAGATTTCTTTTGCTGATATTATACCCCCTAGTCTGCCAGATCTGCTGCTAGCAACTGTGAGTCCTAGCCTGTTGCCAGGAGAATAGAGTCAGATTTGACATTAGAATATATGAGTGTGTTTTCAAAATAAGCTCCTCTGCCTTTTGGCTTTCTACTTAAAACCTCTTCCTGAACACACTGCCAAGAGATGGATGGCAGTAGCCAGAGATCACATGTACCATAATGGACTTACCACAAAGACTGAGTCCAGCTTTAGAAACCGGAATTGTTTCTAAGGATGGTGCTTTGATATGCAAGGTAATATCTTCTCTCAGAGGGTGTCAGGTACTGTGATTGACTTCTAGAAGCAGTTAGAAAGTCCTAAGTTTCACCCATATGTGCTTCTGATTTCACCATCTGTTACCCTATGGTGAGGTAGCTTCTGGGAGGTCATAGAATGTTAGAGAAGGACAAGGAGCAGCCCCTTGGATATGTAAGCTCCTGGAGCAAGGGTCACATTAACTGGGTTGTTGTATCTGTTGTTCCAGTACCTACCCTCACTTCTGGTGAAGTGTATCAGATCAGTCAATGTCTGCTGCCTAGCTCAGGACTAGATTAAGTCAGATGATCAGCTTCTGAGGGCATATTGGCAGGCCATCTCACATTAGAAGCATTCATGGTGGGTGACAGTATGTCCTGAGGCCTAGGAGGCATTTGATCCTTGGACAGCACATCCCTCAGACAGGTGCAATCTGCCAGCTGTCCACACAGGAATAGCAGCAACTTAAAATAGATCTCTGTCTCAGAGCCAGGAGGGAGCAGGGTTCCTTTATGTGAAGAGAGAATTGGAGATAATAGACTTCCCAGAAAAAAATCCTGAGGAAGCCCTAACTTTGTTTTTAAAATAAAACAATAAATACAGTGGCAACATGAGAAAAATCACAAGTTTAATTTCTAATATATAGCATTTGGTTTTATGAACTTAACTTTAAATAAACAAGTCTCTATTCATGAATTCCCATTTTGCCATGATTATTATTATTATTATTAATGTGTGTAGTGTATGCATGTGTATAGATAAGTGTGGTACACTGGCCTGTACATGCTCATGTAGAAGCTGGATATCAACCTCGGGTATCTCCATCCATCATTCTTCATCTTATTTTCTGAGATAGGATTTCTCATTGAACCCAGAGCTTGCCATTTTGACTAGACTGCCTGGCCCACAAGCCCCTAGGACCCATTAGACTCCATCCCACCCCCACCACTGGGATTACAGGTGTATACTACCGTGCTTGGCTTTTATATGGGTTCTGGCCCTCTACATTTAGATCCTCGTGCTTCTACATTAGATACTTTCCCCAGGTGTACCCACCCAATTTTTACCATATAGGTAAACTTCTTCCTAGCCCTCTTTTAGCACCAATGCAGGAAATGACGTTGTTTCTGGGTAGGCTGCTTTCATTGAAGCAGTCTGAGATGTCTTCAGTGTTTGGGTCTTTTGGTCATGAGACTGTAGAAGGTGCCACCATACTTGGAGATGGGTAGGCACTGTCACCTTCCTCTTCTTCCTCACTTTCCAAACCAGGCTTGGGAAGGTCAGACTGAGGACATCAATGCTGAGCTGCCAAAGGAGACACTGTGGCTCCTTTCTCTTTTTCACGTGGCATTTTCTCCAGTGCAAGTTCAGATAGTGTTGTCATTGCAGAATTTTCATACATGCTCCAGGAAACAGTGTCGTTCTAGAATCACTTAATGAAACCGAGTTCTTGGTGACATGATAAACCATAGTGGAAAGTGAGCTTAGGGGCCGGGGATGCAAAGGAGAGCATTAAACAAGTTCCAGAAAGGTCTCCATGGCTTCTAACTGCCAACCCCAACTAAGGGGTGGCTTTAATGAGCAAATGATGTTATAAATAGATTTGTGTTTACATTTTTCCGTCTGTCTACCACAGTGTTTGAGATTTTTGTCCTGTGTGACAAGGGAAACAGCAAATAGAGCAACAGCATCACAGAATCTTAACTAGAATGTGATGCACGTTGAACGATTAAGCAGCAGTCCCTTACTCAGCCTTGATAGAGGGGAGGGACTTGGTCCTACCTCAACCTGATGTGCCAGGCTTCCCTGACTCCCCGTGGGAGGCCTTACCCTTTCTGGGGAGTGGATGGAGGTGGGGTGGGAGGAAAGTGGGGGGAGCAGGAGGAGGGGGAGGAGAGGGAACTGTGATTGGTATGTAAAATGAATAAAAAATTTAAAATAAAAAAGAGAAAGATTAAGCAGAAATCCCCTGCTGACATGTTTGCTGGCAGTATTTGTTAACAGAAACTTTAAAGCTTGAATTCCTAAGCTTCAGAATAATAAACCTAATATAGAACAATGTTTTAATTTTTCTTTATACACTTAAGCCAAGAAAGAAAACTAAAATTGTTTCATCATAGAGCACCCATCTGCTTGCATGTTATGCGTCAACCAACCAAAAACTGAAATGCAGTGTTTCAGAGGTGGAGGAATCCCGGGCTCACTTTAAAATAGTTTATTTCAAGGGGAATAAAGCTGTCTTTTTGTTGTTAAAATCTTTAGAAAAAGTATTACATACCTTGGTCTCTAGGGACTTGGGATTGCAAAAGTCTTTCAAATGAAGTCTTTGTTCATTTATAGTGAGGCCTCAAGAAATTTAAAAAAAAAAATGTTGGTAGCTCTTGGCCTAACTAGCCCCCTTTGCCACTGTCGATGCTGAAGCTGAGTATGCCGAATATGTAGTGTTTTGCTCAGCTTTGCTGTGCTTACTTGAATGAACATATTAGTGACCATGCAATGTAGCATCTATATTTACATTAGAGGCCCTGCTTTCGAGTGCTATTGATTCAGGACATGCTACTAGTAACATGAGTCTAAACCAGAAGAACTGTTCTTGTAAAAGCTGTAATAAACACTTGTAAAAAAAAAAAATGAAGGGGCTTTATTAGTAATTGTTTTTCTTCTTTACCCTAAATCAGTCCTCAGTTATTTTTTTCTATACATACACACAGTCAACACTGTTAAGAGCACCCAATTATGAAATACAAGTGACTTATTTGTACCGGAAATGTAGCCATTTTCCTAATTGGACACAAAGTGGTTTTCAGAACTCAACTCCAGAGTGAAAGGGGTCTCTGTGTCTGTCCTTCATTATCCTCTTCCTGGGGTGGACTTGGGTATTTTTCTCCAGTCCTCTGCTTTTCCTCTCTTCCTATCTGCACCTCTCTGACGTGTCAAGTTCAGGTGAAGCTGTGAATCCTACTGTATGCAACAAGGCTCCAAAGAGTCCACCCTTGAAGGGCAGTGAAAGCCACCTCTGTATTTGAAGTGGATGTCTTGTTTCTCCTTTTCTCTTCTCCCATCCTTTACTGAGGCAGACAGAGGGAATGTCGTGGCCCTGTTAGAGAGAGAAAAGAACCATGGTGGCATTGGAAGCAAAAGCAGAAAGCTAATTGGTGGTGGTTTAACATTTCAGACCACCTTGGAGACAGAGCAAGAACTAAAGGATTTCATACTTTTAAAGAAACTGAAATGCCATTTTGATTCAATTTAAGGGAGTCCTGAAAGTGGCAGTACACGTTACCAAATGTTCCTGGAGACTGGGAATAAGAAGCTGATTTGTGACCTGAAGGTAGCCTGTAGATTTAATAAGGTGATTGTAGGATTCTCATGATGGATGGGGCATAGGGGGGGGTGGTACCTAACATGGACAGTCATTGCCATAAGCTAGTACCTAGGATACACATTTCCCTAAAGACTGAATAAAGATTTCTGGTCTCAGATGGAAGCAGCCTAGAAGGGTGGCCTACCTTAGGTAACTTAGGGAGTTTTCTTGTTGCCTCTTGCTCAGTAGTACTGGGGTGCATATGCAAGAAAGAAAATCTGGCTACTGTGTAGCTTTTCAGAGTCTGACTTTATGGGCATATAGGGAACACTAGGAGAAAATGCTGAGCAGAACAGGTAGACTGGTTTGGGGTCTCCAAGTGACGGTCACACATGTGTCCACCAAGTGAAAAGATGTAGGCCAGTGTTGAAAATCTTGACTCCTAGCCTGAGGCTTCTTTGGCCCCACTAATTAATCTGTGGTTACATGGTGCACAGAAGCGCTTATGTGGGAAGAACCTTCTTCCATGAACTCTTGTCTGCAGCCTGAGTGTGAAACAGTGATGCCATCCTGTTATGTGAGCTGCCTGCATGCATTTGACCTTCAGCGATCCTGCAGTTAGTGGCAGAGCCTTGGACAAATTACCTTTCTTCTGGCGACTTCCATTTCTCAATGGAGAAGGTGTGAATGAGAGCCCCAGTTGCATACATCAGAGGTGCTGATCGCAGTGAGTTAATGTTCTTAGCATATGACAAGACCCAAATTAGATAATGATGGGGACATCGTTATTGATAATTTTCTCTTTTTGTTGAACATTTCTAGAAAGCCATGTGTATACATGCAGGGAGCTCAGACAGTATAACTGTCCCAGTATGTCTCTCATGTCATGGTCCCTATTATCCTGCAGCAGCCAGTAGTCTTGTCTTCATTTTTTAAGTGAGACCATTTAACTTCCTCATTAGGTCACACCAAGACAATCAAGGTGACAGGATCCAAGTCAACATCTAGTGTTATGTTCTCCTTTGTATGTCATATTTCATTGTAACCCAACGCCATGCCAGTAAAAGAGGTGGAAACATACATACAGTCAGCAACTATTGTGAAAATATGTAACTATGAATAATCCAGCTGCAGCCATATGGGTCTACTTTTAAGTATTTAGGAGTATCTTTGAACTTCAGAAATGTATTCTTTAGTAGACCTCAGTCCCCTCAAAAGAGAGTGTTTTATGGAAATAAAATGGCTTTTTGGTAGCTTCTGGTGTGTTCTGTCACAGTTGTTGACTGGATACTATGCGGGTGGTTGTACTGTATTTGGCTGTTAGTTTGAGGTACATTGTTATAAAGCAAGATAGAATTTAAGCTACACTCTGGACAAATAACAGGAATAACAAAGCCTAGCCATTTCTGAGAAATGACTCATCACTGTTGTGCAGAGAGGTAGAAGGAAGGGCCATCTGCAATTTTTGTGGACAGGCATAAGTCAAGATTCAATAAAAGCCCCATGTGAGTCTAAGGCTGCATGTCCAGAAATTGCCTCATAGAGAAAATGGTCACAAGCCACAGAGAAGCCTCTGCTATTGCTTGAGTTCCTAGACCACTTGGATGGAGTCCAGCCCAGCCTTCTTTGTATCCAGTTCCCCTGTGAAAGGAGTGGTGTGTGGTGACATCATAGGGTCACTGGAGTCATTGGTGAGAAGTGCTTTTAAGGCAGGGCAAAAGGGGAAACCCTACAGGCCTGTGAGGAGGGGGAAATATAACAGAATGCTGACATGTTTGTTTGCTGCCTGAGCCAGCATAACCTTACAGAAAATTCCGGAAGTGGACTGTATCTCACATGAGGAGTTCTTTGTGGACTGGGAGTTAGATCCCCAGCAAGACCTAATGAGAGTTCTGTATCTTCCTCCAAATATTTTGTCTTTTCACTTCCTCCTCACTTCACATGTTCACACATTACACTATTTAAGGGCACTCCTTCACTCCTTGGAGACCATCCACAAAGTTTCTGCAAAGAATCCTTCAGGTCTTTGAAGGGTCCTAGACTAACCGCAGAAACTGGCTTTTTCCCTCAGTCAAGATCTACTGGACCATAGTCTGGCCTCTTAGCTGACTGAATTAGCATACCCCCGGAGGAACACTTTGCAAAATATAAAGATAAGGATGTAAGGTGTCCTATAACAGAAAAAGACAGGTAGTGACTTAGGGACATGGGAAGGGCCTCTCTTTTATGGGGTAGGTTTATTGAGAATCATTGCTTCTTCAGTAGACTTTGAGTTTATTACATTTTCTGTTCATGTTTGAAGATGCTTGATGCAAATCATATGTAAATGTGCCCACACGAAGAGATACTCTGTAACCTACCAGGACTGAGCTACCAAGCAAGCAGTGAGCCTGCACACATAAAGTGGGTACCATACTAATAATCTTTGATCTTTAGGAGCATCAAGAACAAATGTTGGGACATTCCTGAAGAAACCCAGCTAACATTATACCTCATTGCAGACAAATGATGGAGACTTCTTTCTCCTGTGTCAGTAAGGTCTACTCCATTCCCTAAACTGTGGCTATTCACCACACCCGTGGATATCATTATGACTTATACGGATAGCCATTGTCACCAGGGTGAGGTGGAGTGTTCATGTAGCCTTGATTTGGATGTCCCTACTGGTAAGCACGTTGGCCATGTTTTCACGTATTAACTGGCCATCTGTACCACTTTTTTTTTTTTTTTTTAATAAATGTCTGATTTGAGTCCTCTGCCAGTTTTGATTGGATTATAGGGTGTGTGTGTGTGTGTGTGTGTGTGTGTGTGTGTGTGTGTGTGCCTGTGTGTGAAGTTGTGAGTTCCTTATATATTCTAATATTCTGCCAGATGCCTAGATGGATAAGATTCTCTGGTGATCTTGCTGGTTGCTTACTTTGCTGTGCAGCTTTTCAGTTACATGCTGTCCCATTTGTCGTTTCTCGGAAGTGTATCCTGAGCCATTGGAGTCCTTTCTAAGAAGTCCTAGCATATGCCCTTGAAGTGTTTCCCTGTTTATATTAAGGTCTTTAATCCATTTCCCCTGCGCACACGTGTGTGTGTGTGTGTGTGTGTGTGTGTGTGTGTGTGTGTGTGTGTGTGTATGTGTTTACACGCACACAATGTATATATGACTACAGGCAGAGCACATACAGAATTCAGAGGACAACTTCAGGAGTCTGTATCACTTCCTTGTTGAGTCAGGGTCTCTGTTTCTGCTGTTCCACAGTGTGCTTCAGGCTACCTAGCAGGGATTCCTCTTGTTTCTGCCTTCCATATTTCAGTATGGGTGCTAGGATTACAGATGCCACATCCGGCATTTTATGTGGGTTCTGGGGATCAAAACTTTGGTTGTCAAGTTTCCATGGCATGCACTTTACCCTCAAGTCATTTCCCTAACCCCACAATTTTATCTTGGAAACAAATCTGACAACTTCCTTGTCCTAGCTACAAACATTTTCAAGTGTATTCCTTAATTTTCTATTCTTTGACTGCTGTGTTTTAGTTACTACTTGAAACTCCGTTTCTGGAAGAGAAAGAAGAGATCTGAGTTCTAGGAGCAGCTATTTCCCATGTGGCACTTCATGGAGCTGGTTGTAGGTATTTATAAAGAAGACCTGAGTAGGGGAAGTTCAGACATCACCCCTGAAGTTTTAGTTACTGCACTGACTGCCTTAGACTGTCAGATGAACAGAATGAAACCCCTAATGATTTTGTTAACATGCTTAAGTTTGGATACCACACAAAATAGGAAATCACAGAGGAGGACAAGATGACCAAGACCTCACTCACTCCCTTCTTCCCATACAAGAGGGAAATGGGGGTGGGTGGGACATAAGTAATTTTACAGGAATAGTACATGATTCCAGGGGAAATGGATAAGCTCAGGAAAACAGGCAGTGGTCTGGATGATACTTGATTTTCAGTCTCTTCCTGTGTCTGTGGACTTCATTTCCTTTGTCAATGGCACCTTAGAAAGAAAATTAAAGACACCTGTGGTGGATCCAGTCTTAGGTAGACAGGGAAGCTGGAAAAAGCCCTTCACTGGATTGGAAGGTAGAGGAATAGATTTCAAGGATGCTATAGTGGAGCATGTTAAAGCACTTTCTTTGGGTAATCTCTTTCTGAGTCTCAACCCTGGCCCTGAAAACAAGCTTTCCCTGCTGTCACAGAGGCAGGAATATGGACGTGAGGGAAGGTGGTGGCCTTTTCAGGTTCTAGATCCCTAGGTGATATGCTAACCATAAGCACACTATGTTTGCTCCAGAGTCCTCAGAGCAATTTCAAGAATTATCTCTGCAATTATAAAGCACTGCACTTGCTTTTAAGTATAAATAATGCCGTTTGTGCTTGTTGCTTTCATGGGCAATTAATTATGCTGATAACAGATGTGCTAGTTTTTGAGGGGTGCAAACTTCCAGAACTTAGAGATTTTCTGTTGTATCAGTTTGCTGGCTTTAAACAAATTTACTTTACCATTTAGTACCACTCTTTAAAGTTGGGACACCTTACTCCAGCCCCTTAGTGATCTGAGAGGCTTATAGCTCAGTCTCGGTAAGGCTGCGGATGAAAAGGTTGTTCCGCACAGGGCTGCGTGGCCAGAGACAGAAGGAGGCTAGGTGGAGAAAATGTAATTTAAGCAATACCACCATGCCTTCTTGGTTGAGTGGGTACTGGCCTGTGCCACTAGTCTGTGTTGCAGTGATACCTGTGTTTGTTTGACAACACTCCTCGGCTTTGTCTCAGTTGTAAGCTATGTTTGGGGTGGCTAAGAAGCATCTCTTGGCTGTATCAGTTTCTTCTACCTAGTTAGTTAGCGCAGCCAAGTACCCAGGGTGCTTTTCTAAACTTCATTCTGCACTATAGAGGAATGCTTCTCTATCTCAGAGCGGTTAGTCTGATGGGGAAGAGATGAGCCCTTCAAGAGGCTCCCAGAGAGGGGGTTAGAGTGTACTTAGAACAGGGTGACCTTTAGCCCTAGAAGGTAATTAATAGCTGACTTTTTTTTTCTTCTTATTAGCTGAGTGTCAAATATCTGGCAGGACTTGAATGGATTTGTTAATCCTGACAACTGCAAGTTCAGGGGTCCCTTTGTGTTCAGGGCCTTCTTGCCTCCTGTAAACCACTTGTGTCCAGAGGATTTGCTAAGAAGGAAGCTCCCTGCTCCTCTCACAGCTCGGCATTTGCATTTGTGGGAAGGCAGATGCCATCAGCTTATCTTGAGTAGGGTATATATAGTCCCCTCTATTAGCTGTGACTTTTTTTTTAAGTACTACATGTCATTTCCAGTGTGGTAACTCCTATGTGTGAGAGGGGTCCAATGTATGCGTCTGATGTATTTGCATGGAGCAGGGATTGGAAAACCTTTTCTATAAAGGAGCTCAGCATTTATAGCTTTGAGGAGAATGTCACTGCTGTGGCAACCTGACTCTGCTGCTGGGGAAGCAACGATATGCAATATTGAAGCAAACGAGCACAGCTGTGTTCTAATAAAACTTTATTTATAAAGGAAAACAGCAGTAATAAAAAGTAGCCTGTAGGCTCTGTTTTCCTAGATACGACCAGAAAGTTCTTCTTCAGGAGTGTAACTCCAGCTTGGTGGCTAGGCTCTGACTTAGAGACAGTTTTGCTCTCAGGCTCCCTGCACATCCTCCAGCATGCATGCATTCCATGCCGTCACCTGCCTCACCCTCTAATAAACACATTTGATCATGGAGCACTTATGTGTGTTCAGTTCTTCCCTGACAATTGGAGGCTCTAGAGCCCTTGCCTAGCTTCTCTTTTGATGTGGGGCCCTGTCCTGACAGAGAAGAAAACTGAAAGGCCTCAAAGAAGTCTTTTGGGTGGCTAAGATGGATCGATATTTCTGTAAGCCACCACAGGTTCCCAGTCAGCTATCAGTAATCACACATCCCGCTCCAAGCTCAGTGATAAGCCCACCCTGACTGTGCCCTACCCCCACACAGTGTGCACAAAGCAGAGCTGGAAGCCCTCTGTGGCTGGCAACTTGTGTGGTAGTTTCTTGCAGGTCTCCAGCTGGAAATGTGAATCACCTTCTCAGAACTCTCAGTCAGTCTTCCCAGGTATCCCACCAAAACATTAAGCGGTGTGGGTGGGTAGGTTCCCAAGTATGGGGGTTGGTGCCCTGTTTTATTAAAAGGAGAGATACTCTTCCAGTGAAGCTGCTTCACTGCCCAGCCTCACTTGGTGTGATTGCCTACCTTCTGATCCATCTGCGCCCCCTCTCTGGACTATCAGGATTACAGTCATGTTCCACCACATCCAATTTAAGAGGACGCTGGGCATGCCATACATGTTTGCAAAGCACTTTACCAACTGAGCTATCTGCCGCTGGTAGCTTTGATCTCTGTGACCATTTCTGTTGGTGTCCAGTGTGTTGTCATCTGGGGACAGTTCTTTGGGGGCACTGCTGTCCCTTTCCTTGCAGTGACTCAGATATGCTTGGGAACAGGACACATCTGACTGTGGCTGAGTTATATACACTTTGACAGCCGGAATGTACACTGTGATTTATGGGAATGGTCCATGCAGAAAGCAGAGATAGTTGGGGTTTTTTTGTTTTGTTTTGTTTTTTTGCTGGTACCCATGTGAGCTTCTGAGGCCTGTGAAGGAGGACTGTGCTATCAGGAACCACTGACAGGAGGAGTTCACAATGCAATGAATTGAACCAAAGCTTCTCCTTTCCTTCTCGAGAGCCCCCTGGGGTGGACTAGAATCAAGCATGGAACAGAGCTCCCACACGACTGAGTTACCAGCTAGCAGTTTAACCATGGGAACTTTGGAGAGCTTATTAGAGACAGTCAACATATTGGTTTATTGAACTGGAAGAAGGAGCTCTGGGCAAATAGATTGATTTTTTTTAAACTATTGAGTTTGAGAAGAAAATGACTTTGAATGCCCAGATACTTGCTCTTCACTCCATCTTGCTTATCTGATGCGAAATGGCAGATGCTGAATGATTTCGAAGAACCGTCCTGTGAGTCACAAATTGTGTAGCCTCAGATCTCATTAACTTTCTGGAAGCTATCAATCATGCTGCCCTTTGTCTAGGTGAAGTACAAAATTACCCGGGGGCATGTTTGCTAAACCTAACTCTGGTCTTCTAGTCCTCACTCTACCCTGTCCCAGTTGGAACTCTCAAAGGAGGGATGAGGGGAACACACCCTCCTGTCTTCTCAGAATGCGAGTCGGGCAGTATGACTCTTACCTCCCAACACATTGCTCTTCTCTTAGGTCTGAGAGGCCACCTTAAAGGTTCGCTGCTGGAGCAGAGTGCACTGAGGTGAGTGCCGCCTGCAAGGGCAGATAAAGGCTGAGGGAAGCCTCAGCAGGCCTTCCCCCTGCCTGCAGGCCTTTCCCATGAGTAACTGCAGCTTTGATTGAAAAGGTATGTGGCCCTCCAGAGCTGACTTCAACCAAATGGCATGGGCCTTTGAAAAATGTACTTTAGCACAGCCTCTGTAGAATGTGTTGACTTAAGGATTTTGCTCTCACTTAGAAGTGAGAATGTGACTGTGGGGACCGCCCCTCACTAGAGACATTTGCTCCGAAAGTGTCCTCTGCTAATATGTTCAGGGATTTATAATGAAAACAAAGCCATTCTTAAATAAAAGGACTCTGACATAAGAAAGCAGTAATGGCCGATGCTATCTGACTATGAAGATAGGAGACTTGCCACAAGGGCAAGATTTATGGTGGGAATGCGGGGCAGAGGGCTGGTAGCAGGTGATAAATCACTTTTCTCACCCCTGGAGATTGAGGAAAAGGAGATACAAAGACCACTTTAAAACAGGGAAAAAAAGAGCCCTCCAGAGCATGTAGTGTATGGGCATCTGTATGGTGCATTTGCAGTTGGACTAAAGCTTATGTGAGCTTGCTCTCCCCCCCCCCCCCATTGAGGAATGCATCAGTGTAACATCCTTTTGAGGAAACCTAGGAAAATTACCATTAAAGGTTTTTCCACCTTTAAATAGATAGCATATTTCAAAGCTGATGAAGTCAGGGGTTTGTGTTTGCTGAGCAGGAAACCGATGCCAATGAGAGCTAGGTCCCTTGCAGGTCCACTGTTCGATTCTGCTCACAGCCCAGAAGAAAGAACTTGGAAGTGAGGCTTGTGCTTCTGTAGGATGTTAAGAAAAGGACAACACTAGGGTCAGCAGAGATGTTTTAGGCCCCTCTTGGAAAGCCTGAGTGTGGGGAGGAGTTACGGAGCCTGGTTCCCCTTCCTCCTCCCTTTTCTGTGCTGGTTGGGACATGACTCTAGTGCCATGGGGTGATGCTTTCAGGGTCACTACCCATACTGCTTCAGTAGGGAGGCTCCATGTGGTGTCAGGAAAAGGCTAGGAAACCTCAATCAAGACAGCTGATCCCTTGGAACAATGGGGGTGTCGTACAGAAGATCCATTCCTTCCAAGGGGACCCTGTTGGAGCCTAGTTTCTCCTGAAAATGCCCATGAGTTCATGCTGTTTATTGAATCACATAGAGTGTAGCACCAAAGCAACTGCCCACTCACCTAGTGTGAAGTCAGAAACCAATTGTCTTTCAAGAACAGCACTACCCGTACATTGTGACCCATGAGAAACATGAACTGCCCCTGTGCTTGTTGCCATGAAGCAACACTCCACGGTCTTCTATCTTAACATTTGCCAGGTCTCTTCCTGACAATGAGCTTTTTGAGTTGGCCAGTTTCGTTCATCTCTTTAGTCAATTTCACACTATTCATTTGCCCCCTCATTGATTCATTTCCATACTCAAGAGATACTAGAAGCGTTCTGAGTACCAGTCCTTGTCCTGGATGCCAACCCAGAGAAGAAGACAAGAGGTCTGACCTCCTTCATGCAATTTACATTAGGCAGGGGAGAGAAGACCTTGAGCCACAGCATGTGTGTGTCCTCAGGGTGAGTCATTAGAAAGAATGTGTGTGAGGGGACCTGAAAGGGAAGGGAGACTGCAATGGTTTCATCATCTCGGCCATCTCAAGAGTCTGTCTAGAGTCTTTAACCTCTGCCCTTCTCGGTCTCTTGCCTTTTATCCTGCCAACAGTTCTAGGTTGGGGTGGGGTAGGCAAGACTGTCATCCTCATTTATAGATATGGAAATCAAGGCAGAATGCTTATGAGATAGCCAAAGTGACACAGCAGATGAGTGTCCAGTCACCAAAGAGCCCGTGCCCTGAGCATGGTTAAAAAAAACCCTGGGAAGGTTTGTGTCTTTGCTACTGTGGCTCCAGCTTGGCCAACCCTCTCCCTGGGCCAAGCAAAGGCTAGTGAGTATCTACTGGGCCTCTGGGCTCTAAGGCACTCTGCTAATTCAGCACCAGAGAGGAGGAGAAACCTGAGACCAGGTTCTACCTGAAGACCCCAGACTGATGAGGATGATACAGGGGCCACCCTAGGACTCAGTGGTCCAGCATCCCTGAAGTATCTTGGTGGGCCTTGCTGTTTGTCCCAGTTTGTGGGAATGGAGGACTCTCTTCTTGGCTGATTATTTATGTAATTGTATAACAAGCATCATGCATTAGGAGCCTGTGCTATAAAAAGAGTACTGCACAAACAGGGTTTGGTGGGCAGCCAGCAAATTCCAAACTGTCTTGCTGCCTCCTGCTGTGGTATCAAATGAGTCGCCCTGGTGTCCTCAGCTTGCTCTGGGTTGGCCTCCTTGAGGGTGTGGTTGCAAGGTCATGGTGGGGAGTCATTCTGCTTAACTTTGTGATAACAGTATACATTCTCAACAGTTCTGAGGGGGCATACCATTCTGCTTAGGTATGGAGGCACAGCCCACTGGAGCTCTGGCTATCTCAATGACAATCTTCACATGAAACTAGCCTCAGTATTTCTGCTTTGGAGACACAGCATGAAACACAAGAAGCAGTGAGTGTCTATTTTTGGAGCAACTAAGTCTTAACAGAAAACTAGTGATCATGGCACTTATTTCCCATAGGGCTTTGAACCTTAAAATTGAAGGAGAAAAGGCTTTCCCTGTCTATCATCATGACCATATCCATGGAGGTAGGCAGGTTACCAATCTGTTCCTGCATCTTATCCCACATAGTATTACCATGGTGGCTGATATCTTTAGTTCCAGGGCCAGTCTTTCTTGGCTTCCTGTGGTTCCTTCCGGGGTTGGCTGCTCCTCATCCCAAAGACCTTGTAGCTTCAATGTCAGCTGGCAGGTGCCTCACCTCATTCCATGTTGCAAGTTAAATCTTCAGTCCCTTACTCTTCTCTTGTTGACATGATCACTTTATTTATTTTTATGTATGCTTTTGGGCTTTCAACTTTTGAATCCCATTTAACTTCATTTGTTGGTCAGTGTGGCCCCTAGGGACATTTATTGTTTCTTTTCTGTTGCTGGTGACACCCCAGGGTATTAAGTTAATAAAGTTAAGAGATATCCTTTAGCTCACAGTCAGGCATATGGAAGGTTGAGGGGCCTTATTTCTTGATATCCTTCTTAGAAGAGGTGCAGAGGTGACACAGGACATCACAGGAGATAAGGTGTGCATGGTGTTTGCAAATCTTATGGTCTCTCTCTCTCCTCTTAAAAAAGTGTCAGTCGTCCAAAGATCGGGGCAGGTTCCATGCTGATGGTGCTGTTGGATTCTAATTACCACTCACAGGCCCACCCTCTAGACAGGCTTCCTCCCTTCAGGAGTTCACAATGGGGAATGTACTTCATCACAGGAAACTTTGGGCAATGCTCTGGCTACATCCAGACAAGAGCAGAGCATGAACATGTGTGTTTCTGGGAGCCAGGAGTGCTTCCCCTGCCCTCTCTCTGCCTGGACACAGGCCACAGGCCAGATGGGCCTGACTTAATTCTTATAGGAGGAGGAGAGCAGCTGAAGTCCTAAAGGCCAAGCTGGCCCCTGCATACCTATGTTAAGGGGCAGAGAGCAGACAAGGAAGGCTTTGAGCTGAGAGGATTGTACTCAAGCCCATTTCTGTACCCAAGCACACCTCAATGTGTGAAGACTGCAAGCTAGGTTTATGCCTCACTGTGTGCAGACTTCAAGCCACGTTTATACCTCATTGTGCAGACTTCAAGCCACATTTATACCTCGCTGTGCAGACTTCTGCGAATAATGATTAGCAGATGCCTTAGACTGGCTCTGAGGACGTTTCTGTCCCTGGTGGACTTTGAATTAGAAGCAGTTCCAACGCCTGTTCTTCTTGAGTCGAATCGATAAAATCTGTTAATCATCAGTTTTGCTTTAAACCTTGAGAAACTTTTCAACTTTGGGAAGGCAGGCCTTGGATATGAACTTTCTAATAACTAGACCTGGCATTTGTGTACAGATTGTTCTAGTTGCTAATTTTTAAATCTTTATTGTGTCCATATGGGATTTGAGAGTCCTGTCTGTAAATCCCATTCCTTGAGATGGCAGTGTGACATGTGTGGGAAATGGCCAGGTGAAAGAAAGCCCCTTTCTCTGTGACAGATGGCCCCTCTTCTTCAAAGCACCACATTCTTAATCTTGTTCCTTTACCACACTGCCATATGGGTTAACCAGAAAAATCCAATTCTAGATGACCTTTGTGCAAGGCATGTCTAATGAGCAACTAGAGTTTTTCCTTTGCTTTCCCACCGGTCCAATTCCATTGCATTAGTTATTTTCAGCTACAAGTGATAGAAGACTTAAATCCAGACAGCTTATTCATGCTGTCTTCGGCACAAGAGCTGAGTGAGTCCCAGGACAATGAGTTGAATGAGTCAGTGGCCTCACCACGGGTCCATTTTCTCTGTTGTCATCGTCAGCCAGTGAGAGTATCTCATAGCCAAAATATGTCTACCAGAGGTGCAGGCAGGCATTTCATCTAGACACAGCAAACGGATCTCCTCTGTTATCTCCAACAAGACGATGTTTTCTTGACTGTGTAAATAGAAAGAAAGCATTTTCTTTTAAAGGAAGAAGCCTTAGGTGGTTTGTGGGCCAGAACATGTCATAACTGTGACCATAAATTTCTGTGATTAGGTTGGAGCAGTCAGAATTTATTCCCTCATTCTGAGGGTGAACAAAATATGGTTTGGAAAGGAGAGATGGATGAGCAGTTAAGAGCAGTAATGCTCTTCCAGATGCTCCTCACCCAGCAACCTTGTGGCAACTCACAGCTGTCTTGTGACTCCATTCTCAGAGATCCAGCACCCACTTCTGCTTCCGCAAGCACCAGACAGACATGTCGTGCACATACATCTATGCAGGCAAATCACTCATACACATAAAATAACTAATATATAAAAAGGCATAAATAGCCGGGTGGTGGTGGCACATGCCTTTAATCCCAGCACTTGGGAGGCAGAGCCAGGTGGATCTCTAAGAGTTCGAGGCCAGCCTGGGCTACAGAGTGAGTTCTAGGAAAGGCGCAAAGCTACACAGAGAAACCCTGTCTTGAAAAACTTTTTGTAAAAAGGCATAAATAGTATATATTATATGATCTAATACATAAATAATAAAGTAAATTAGTGTATTTATTTATTTTGATAAAACTTTGAAATTGCATTTTAATCCAACAATCTGAGTTCATGTCTGTTGATGAGTTGAGGGTCTCTCCATCCTCGTTACTGGAAGTGTCATTATACAAACCAGAGAAAAAATGAATTGGTTTCTGTAAGTCCAGCTACAAAGATGCAAAACCAATCTACCCATCTGAGTCTCTCTTACAGCTAAAAATCTTCCTGTAACTTAAAATCACTGAACCACTACCCATCCTATCTGGAGCCAGCCACCTTGTGCTCATACCCCTTCCCTTTTCTTCTAATCACCTTAGTATCTAATTATTTATCGTTTCCAGTGTTGGGCTTTTCTAAAGTTGAGAAAAAGTGCAGACTTTCTTTGTCCTTTTCCTGCACACAGAAATCCTCATCTCAAAGGATTAGCCTCAGAAAATGATTTGAGGAGTGAAGACACCCTTTCTGAGAACAGGGAGAGTTTCCTTGAAAGTTTAGCTTCCATAGGATTGGCTTGGAAACCGGTAGGGTTTATCCTGCCTGCCCAGGTGTGGTGGAGGTTGTCATCGGCCTGTTAGCAGATTGACCTTACTCTTTGAGACAGTGTATAAAACTATTTACTATAGGTTCAGTGAACTTCATCCCTTCTCACATTGGGAAGTTAGACCTTGAAGGATTTCTTGACTTGTTGATGCTTTTTAATTTTTTGTATCTAAAAAAATCCATGGAAGAATGTGCCTGTTCTTGACAGTGTAGATTGTTGATCATGATTATGGCAGGGCCAATGACCACTGGAGTGGCTTCAGGCTCTGAGCTAGGTCACTGGACCCAGCTACCTGGACTCCTAACTCTGCATTTTCCTATGCTATTTCAAGCAGATAGCTCTTCTTCTCCGGGCCTCAGCCCCCTTTCTGTAGACAAGGGTGACCATTTGTAAGCATGGTTTGTGTTGCCTGGGATGAATCCTTAGTGGTTTCTTCTAGAAGAAATGAAAGTGTTAAGCTGACAGGGAATGCAGACATGCCTGTGAAGTTTTTCAAAATGACTGTGGGAGCCATGTTTGCTTTCAATCTAATGAAACACCTTGTCCAGCCAAGGGTGTCCTGGATCAGGGTTTTATAGGGAACACATCTCATGGCCAATCTCCCAGGGGATATCCTTTGTTCACGAGAGTATATGCCACACTCACCTACTGGGTTCTTGTTACTGGTCTCGACCCTGGTGATTCTAATAAGGTCCTTGTGACTTTTTGCTGTCTGACATTAATGCATTAAATGTCTACTAGGTAACTCCTATGCTACGCAATGGAGAGGGGCTGGAATACTGATTGATCATGCATTTCTAGGATGGTGGATATTGCAGGGATCTGGACTTTAGAGATCAGAAATAAGTTCAGGTCAAAAGGAGGCTTTTCTGGACGGAGTGTATAAATCCCTCAGGCTGTGCTGGCAGTGGGGTTTGGGAAGCAGATGTGTCTTCTTGAAATTCAGCAAGCTCAATGGATCCCTCATGGGAAAAAAAGAAGAAGAAACAAAGAACTTTTCTAGCATAAAAGGTGATGTGGGTTGATCTGAGGTGGTTCATCTACCAAATAGTGAAGTTTTTGTTTATAGATCATTTTGATTTTTTTGTTTTGTGTTTTGTTTTTGTTTTTGTTTTTGTTTTTTGAGACAGGCTGATATTAAATTCACATTGTAGCCAGGGCCAATCTGGCCATGCTACTGCCTCAGCATCCTGGTGCTAGGAATATGGGCATGTGCTACCCAACCTGTCTTTCCTTCCCTACCTCCTTCTCTAGCCATGCCTTGTTTCCTTCTTTATTTCCCTCCATGGTGATGGGTGTTGATTCCAAGGCCTTATTGTGCTAGGGAGCATTCTAATGCTGAGGCTGAGATATTCCACCCCATAGTAAGAAATCAACAAAGGGAATTTGTAAACTGCAGGTCTGTGACTGGAGATACAGGATTCCATGAGCTCCGGGTACAGTTTCCCAAATAGCTAGCTTAGAAATCAAGCCCAGAGTGGCTCAGAATATTTGCCTTGAAAAACTGAGTAAACTCCCCCTACATTCACAATGTAAATGAAACTTTTTTTTTTTTCAAAAGAAGTTCAGCTCAGCATTTCTCATATATCTCTATAAGAAGATGGACCATCAAGGTCAGAGGCTGAGGAATAATCAGAGCTTACACAATCTGGTACCAGACGTAGGACACACCTGAGATGCCCTCCTTTAGCAAATGGAAGCAATGTCTCTTTCTGTGGAAGTTTGTGGTCCCTGCACCTCAAACTTGAGCCCTGATTTTTCTCATCATGGGATGTTGAGGAGTCAGGGCTGCGATTCTCAATTCATCATAGCCTCCAGATACCATGTACCTTGCTCTGATCGTAGCCATCATGGAGCCCGGGCAAGGGGTGATGTGCAGGGATGTGGCTGGAAGAGGACGGCTGGCTGGAAGCTGTCAGTATGTTTTCTACTGTATTTCAAAGCAGCTTTTCCAGAGCAGCATGGCAAATGCCAGGACAAAATGATTATCTGTTGAAGATCTTCAGGTTTATATCACAGCCAAATCTTATACAAAATCCATACTTACTCTTCCATTCCTTAATCAGCAAGGAGCAAAGTGTGCCCCGCTGATAATAGGAAAGTCATTTTATAGGTTTTTTTTTTTTTTCCATATCTGGTCACATCATGCTCCCAGGCAAAATCCACCTGATTTTTAGTTGCTTGCACCCTGTGTTTGTCCCTCCCTCTCTATCCCTCTGCTCTGCCTCCCTGTTTCTCTAATAAACTCCATAGACCCAGCACGGAGGAGACAGAATGTGCAAATGTGCCATGCCTACTCTGAGCACATAAGCCAAGAAGCTTTTTGATGGTTCCCAGGAGCCTAGGGGATTTCTGAATTAAGGAATTTGAACCAAGACTGTGGCCTTCAGACCATAACTGAGGCATGGCCCTGATGCTACAAACATAGAAATATCTGTGACTTAATATTTCCATCTCTGCAAAATTCACCTTATGCTGACGGGCAGAAATATGTCTCCAGAGGTCCACCCTGAGCTGAGAACAGGAGCAGATAGTTGACAGGGTTGGCAAAGTTGTGTTGATGATGTTTTGAATGAGTGGAGTGAGCATTTCTGATTATCCAGCAAGAGGCATCAGACTCACCAGGAGTGTATGGACCTTTCCCCCCTAATGTCTTCATGGGGATAAGGGTGAGAATCGGGGAGGGGAGACTCAGCAGGCCAGCTGACTTTTGCTCCTATTCCATTTGCTTCATCTTTCCTCCTCTCTGTTTCTTCATTGCTAAACTGGCAACATCAGCAACACTGAACGGTAGTCTTCTGCTGGCAATTGAACTTGGAGGATTGGGGCTAGCACAGAAACAGAAAAGGGTCCTCATGATGGCTCACTGAGTGAAGGTGTGTGTGTGCTACACAAGCCCAGAGACCTGAGTTCTATCCCCAGGATTCATGTAAAGAAGGGAAGCGAGAACTGGCCCCCGAAAGCTGTCCTCTGAGCACAGGCATGCCTTGGCATACACACACACACACACACACACACACACACACACACACACACACACACACCCCAACAATGAAATGTAAAAGAAACTGTGCAAAGTGTTCTTTTGTAATTTGAAAGGATAGTCTGGGGAAGGAGTTTAGCCTTCTTAATATCAATAGATTGCTGTTCCCCTTGACATCACTGGAACAGGTCCTGGTAAGATGTCTCTTGCAGAGACCATAGAGACACACCTTTGAACATTGTCCGTGGTACAGACAAGTACTGTAAGGTTGCTTCTACTAGGACAGAAGATATAACATGTGCTTTGTAAGCAGGCAATGTGTTTACATATCCACCATGAATGTAAATATTGTTTCTCAAAACAACTAAGATAATGGTAGGATAAAGTATATTCTAGCTCTTTAGGTTTCTGTGAGTGTGTGTGTGTGTGTGTGTGTGTGTGTGTGTGTCCATGTACATATGAGGTATATGTATGAGTAGTGTAGACAAGTGTTTGTATGAGTGTATGCATGTGCATGAGCAGGCCACAGCTTAGTCAAATGTGCCTATTTCATTATCATTCCACTGTATTTTTGAGACAGGGTCTCATGGAACCTGGAGCTCTCCAATTGCCTAGACTGGTTAGCTAGAGAACTCTAGGCATCCTTCTGTCTCTACCTCCCTAGCATTGGGACCACAGATATTTGCTCCATACCCAGCTCTTTATGTAGCTGATAGGGATCTGAATTCAGGTCCTCATGCATTCATAGCATGTAATTTACCAACTGAGCTAGCCCTCCCTGGCTTTTGGCTTTTAATTGCACGCATGTTAAACCTGTATCCCAGTGCTGATCAGCCCCAGTCCATCAGATATCACTATCTGTTCTTATGTCCATTTTACAACTTGATACTCTTGATGTAAATGCCCACTTTAAAAATGCAAAAGCATTTTAAAAGAAATAGTCTCTTCCATTAATTGTATCAGCAGAAGGTTCTACCCACCTGAAACCCTTGTGAAAAGGAGATTAAACAAGCATCTGCCAAAGGATGGAAGATGCTTGCCCATCAAATTGAGCATTTTTCCATGGAAACACCTTAGATAACTTGTAGAAGGTAACTCTGGTTTCTTATATTAACATATTTAGGAGATCAGACTTCATCTGATATCAGAAAATCTTATTTTACTATGGGGGAAGTTTCCATCACTTCTGACCCACCCCCCAAATAACACAGCACTAGAAATAAAATGAAGCTTTATTACTTCATTCATTCTTAAAACATATATTTTTTGAGTGACTCCTCTCAGCAAAAGCTTCAGGGTGCGAAAGCCATTGTTAGTAAACTCTGTATATCCCATAGCTGCTGAGAGATGGGAATTAGAGGAAGAGCCATGGCTTCTGGCTTCTGGTGCTTGGTTGTGACTGCCTAGGAGTTCTGGAGACGTGGTGTTTGTGCCTAGACTGACTGAGAACAGGACCCCTGGTTTAACACTACTGTAGCATTTCTCCAGAGTTCTTAGCTTTGAGATATGCAAAGTCACGTCTGTCAGCTCTAATTGAGAAGACGTGGAACATGTGATAGTTGTCCTGGTCGTCAGATAAACTTCTGTTCTTTTCTCTGTAGACTGTATAACAGTGCAGAGCTCAGAGAGTCCTGATTTTGTGGAATGGGGTTGTCAGTGACAAACCTCATAGGCTTTTGAGTTCACTCTTTTGAGAGTTTATTGTAAGGCTTATGTAGCATATTTAAGTAATTATAGTTTTGTTTTTTTTTTCTTACCACTTCCTTCCATTTGCAATTGTAAGAAGTCTGGGGGTCCAGCTGTGTCTGCCCTTGGAAGCCCTAAAATTGGCTAGTTCCTTCACATCTGACTTTCTATGTGGACTGGTGCTCACCCCTGACCAGAGCATAGTCTAGACAGGAAAAGAACACGGAGTTTGTGTTCCCATCTGCACAAGGCCAAGGATGGATGAGGCAATCAGTTTGCCCAATTCTGCACTTATTTCCACTATGCTGGGGCGTGTATTCCAGTGTTTGCCATAATTTGTGTGTAGAAGTATGTATTATACTACATTAAGAAAATATCCTTTTCGCCGGGTGGTGGTGGCAGCATCAGCGCACACCTTTAATCCTAGCACTTGGGAGGCAGAAGCAGGCAGATCTCAGTGAGAGAGGCTAGCCGGGTCTCCAAATCGAGCTCCAGGAAAGGCGCAAAGCTACACAGAGAAACCCTGTCTTGAAAAACCAAAAACTTTTCAAAATTCATGCCTTGAACCCTGCAGTGATATTTACATGGCAGCAGGAACTGTCTCAAGATGTTAAAAATATTAGGACCTTTGAATTGATATTTAGTGTTACTTTTGTTGCCAGAACAAAAACCTCTCTCCATAGCAGCTTAGGGCAAGAAGGATTTGCTTTAGCTCACAGATTCATAGTGGGGAGACACAGCAGCCTGGCTTTGGAGGTGGTGGCAGGAGCTTGCAGCTGTAACCCTCTAGCCCCACCCCTGTGTTTGCCAGCTAGGCCTCATGTCCAGAAGTTGGCACAGTTTCTCTTAACGGCAGCACCAGCTGAGGACCAAGTGTTCAAGTACATAAGCCTGTGGGGGACATTTCAAACTCAACCCACAACACATCCCTTCTGGCTTTGCAGATATGCTTCCGAAGATTATTTTCCTTTCATATACCCCAGCAGTTTTCCTCCCATAACACTGAACCCCAGCAAGGTTTTATGTTCCTTATGTAAACATAACTGGCTACGCTACAGAGTGCTATTTTGGGAAACGGGCTTTCTATATTTGATCACTTCATCACTAAAGGGAAAACGACTATTAAAGACAAACACTTCTTCCCAATCATAAAATAAATATATATTCCCATTTTCCAAAAACAAAGGAAGGCTGTGTGACAAAGTGAGAATCACGTTGTATTTTGGTGACTTCTCTTATTTTTATGCTTAGGGAAATGAGATCATCAGATCACACCATGTCATCTTACTCCACATGTTTTTATGTGTTGCTTCTTTCTCTTGCTCAGTCTGTAAGACACAAATCTAACTAAATGGTATTTAGTTGTACAACTTATTGTTGATATAATTTATTTACATGATTTAAAAGAAAACTCATCAAAGTACATTTTTTAATCATTCTGACAATGCAGTTTCCCATGTTATTTAAATAATCTTCAGAAACAAAATGTCACCCCTAAGACATAACATATGACATTTAACTATTAAGTGGAAGGAAGGACCAGTGATAGTTGAACTGGTAATGTGCAAAAACATTTCAATTTGTAATTACTTTTATTTTATTTATAACCATTAGTTCAATTGCATAGTGCGAGACAGGAGCCCTTGTGTTAATATTAACCTAAATTGGGAGTAAAGACTAACCTTGAAATTTTATTGCTGCTGCAAAAAGAAAGAATTCACATCATCAGAGAAGTAGTCACAGAATCCAGTTCTCTAACTTCAAACTGCTGATCAAGTTCCAAGCACAGATAATTCAGATTTTATTAACCTAATGCAGCTGTTGTCCCCACGGGGGCCCTCTGTCTACCCCCAGAAGTGGAAGAGGTCTTAGAAAATGAAGCATGCTTGTGTCTTTTCACAGCAGCTGGCTTCCCGGCAGTGAGCTGTGTGTGAATGCAGGAGCACTCTCCGTGTTGCATTCATGCAAGGCAAGACTGGGGTCTAGGTACCTTAGTAAAGAAGGGAAGAAGAAAAGGGATCAAGCTTGGCCAACTTCTAGACAGAGTCTGGCTGCAGCGGTGAGAGTCACATTTTCTCTTTCTGAGTGAACTCCAGATGTTCTGCCATGATTCACCATCATACATCCCTGGAGGGACAAGTGGAAGAGGACCCAAGCAGAATCCATGATGCAGCTGAATCATTGAAGCAAACCTTCTGGAAAGATAGAATGGGAATGCATTTGAGTTCCTGACCCTAGGACACACTACAGGACTAGGTATCCTTCTGAGAGCTGCTCCGATTCCATTTCTTTTCCTTTGACTTTTGGCAAGGTTATCTCTAAGCACTTGATAGTCATTGGACCAAGATTTCTGGTTTCCTTTTAATATAGTATTCCTCCCTCGCCTTATCTAAAATTTCACTTTTTGCTTAGTTACCTGTGGTCAGCAAGAGTATAAAACTATTAAAATAAAATAAAATATAAACAATTCTTATGTTAGAAACCATGTTCCATTAGGACTCATGTGATGAAACTGTGCACTTCCTTGCTCTCTCCTACGTCAGATGTGAATCATATCTTTGCCAGGCATATCCACACTGTATATGCTGCCTACCTGTTAGTTACTTAAGGCCCATCTTAATTGGCATGGTAGTGTTGCCTCTGGTGCTGCCTGTGTAAATCACTGTGGTGATTTGCAGGGCTTGTATTCAAATCCCCCTTAAGTAGTAGCCTAATATCATATCATTAAGCTGTTTTCCTCACATCATCTCATCATTAAAGTATGATGGCATTTCAGGTCATCAGCATACAAAGAAAGGTTAATAAAGTAGACTAAGTTATTCTGAGAACAAGAGACCAACCACATCCACATGGTTTTTGTTATGGTGTGTCTTATAATTCTATTTTATTCCTACCATTCATCTCTCACTATACCTAGTTTCAATGTAATTAAGCTTTTCCATTAGAGGCCTTTACATATAAGAGGAAATAGTTAAGGAAATTTGTTACTGACAGTACACACCACAGTTTCAAGCATCTATTTCGGTGTTACAGTGTTTTTGTGTAAGGGTTCAATCATTAGATCCTAAAACCTTTTTTTTCTCTATTATATCTTTCCTCCCAGCCCTCAGAAGTTTTCTTTAACTGAAAACATGTCACAGACTTTTTTTGTTGTTGTTGCTGTTATTATATTGAAGGTTATTTTTATTGGTGTTTAAGTCACTCAAAATGTCAAAGAGGAAAGGGTTTCTGATTGTACTCATTGTAAAGATGAAGATGGGGAGAGCAAAGAGGTATGTTCTGTCAGGGAGATTTGCAAAGAAAATTGAGTAGTGGGGACCATTTCCAGGAATTTCCTCTTAGGGCTCCTTTGGTATATTTTCTTATGGCTTTTCCCGAGCCACCCTCTTTAGGGATTGGCCCTGTAGCTATAAAATACTGGACAAGCCTCTGAATTTATGAATGTGTTAGTTACGGGTAAAGGAAGACATAAATCCAGCTACAGACAGTCTTGCATTTAAGCCTTTTCTTGATTATTGTTATGCATTCATTGTGTGTATGTGTGTGTGTCCCTGTGTGGGAAGGTGCCCACATGTGTGGGTGCGTGTGCCCATGTGCCTCTGAGGGCCAGAGGACAACTTTGGTTGTCTTTCCTGAGGAGCTACGCTTTTTAAGACAGAGACTTTCCTTGGCCAAGAACCCACCAACTAGGCAAAACTGGCCAGCTAGCTAGCCCTAGAGACCTCCACGTCCCCACCTCCCTAGGCTGGGATTACAAGCATATTCCACCACACCTGGTTTTTCTCTTGTGGTTTCTGGTGGAACCGAACTCAGACCCTCATGCGTACAGAGCAAGCACTTCTCAGCCCAACCTTTTCTTTTTTCCAGCATCTTAAATGACAGCTACTTTACAAACATTATCACTGACCCTCTCTTCCATTCCCTCAGAGTTGAGAGCCTGAACTTGGATCTGCCCTTTTGCAATGTAAACTCAATGTATGTATTTCCTGTGAGAGGGCTTAGCAGTGCTCTTGACTTCAGCCTAAGCAGTGTGGCACCGGTGTCTCATCCCGGAGCCAACATGTATTTTTCATAAGGAATGGGCGTGCAGAGAACATTCCTTTTAAGAAAATGTCATGGCTAAGTTCTAATTACTTTAGGGAGTTAAGCTCTTTCTAAACATCCTGGACTGTAGGTCTCTCAGCAAATGAGAGTTCCCCTGTGGATTTGTGCATTCCAAGTTGGGCTCACAATGTTGATAACCCCTGCAGCTGCTTGTTTGGTTGCTCCACTCTGAGAACAAAGGTGTCCTTCTGAGAGCCTCCTCAGAACCTTTAACTCAATGTTTCCTTGATATCCTGGATGACACAGCTAGGTTTCAGTGTGTTTTGGGGGAATTAAGTAGGACTTCCAAAAATGTTCCTTAACAAATGTCAGTGATTATGACATAATCACCTTTTCTAAAGAAATAAGTGATCACTGGCTCTGATTAAAAAATAAATAAAAACAAAACTCCAGCTATGAATTCCTAATTGCCTCTGAAAAACAAAGACAGACATGTTTAAATTTCCCCTGCAACTCATCTCCTTTAGTGAATAACATAAGCAACAGCCAGTTAAGCTCTCTGGAATCTAGTCTTTCACTCAATACAGAGGCCTTTGTTTCAGGCTTTACTGTATGCCAAAACACCAGTCTAGTACACTACCAGCCCTGCTGTGGAGAGTCTACAAAGACTCTATGGAAATATTACTTAACAATGAATGATTAGTATGAAAATCATGATGGTCATTTCATTCTCACAGTCAGTGGGGGTGGATGAAAATTGGTTTGTTTCTTTTTGTGTCTGGGAGTATTTTGTTTTGTTTTTCTCCAGGTTGAGATATGTAGTTATCAGTTTTCAGCTGCTATAATGAAATATCTGACGCTGGGCACTTTATAAAGAAAGGAGGCTCACAGTTTGGGAAACAGAGTATTGAAACAGTATGGCCCTCATCTGGCAAGGGGCCAGAATAGCAGCCTCACACTAAAGCATACCAGGGAACACAAATGCAAGAAGTACTTACGTGGAGAGATAGGCAGGCAGGATGCGGTGAAAGCCAGGTTTGTATTTTGTAACAGCCTGGTTTTACCAGAACAAACTCAGGGGTCTGACAAGAACCTTTTCATTCTTTTTAGTGTAGTCCTCAAAACCAATTACTTCCCATTAGGCCCAATATCCTAAGCGCTTCACCCCTTGAGCCACCCTAGGGACTGAGTTTTCAACACATGAACTTCTCAGAGGCACACTCCCATCACACCCAGGCCATGACAAAATAACTAAAACTATCTCAGTTTTAAAAGTGCTATGTGATCTTCCATGGTATAAATTCACCGTTCCCCAAGTGGATGCAGACTATGGTTTGCTATAATTTTTTCACTGCTTCATACAATCATATAAACCATGCTTTTATGAACAGTGATGATGGCAACAGTAGGCAGACACTTCCAGAGCAGTGAGTGCTTGCTCGGCATAGGGGTGTGCATGTGTGTGCACATGCGTGCACGTATGGCCGTGTACACAGCAATTCTCACATGCAGCTTTATCTTTAACATGAGCCACAGAGAGGCTCTGTGAGCTAGGCATTATAACAGCTATTGAACTGCACAGTTAGAATTTGACTCTGTATAGAACTATAGAAGTATACATGTCATAATCCTCGTTACTTTTTTCCAGTTCCTTCTTCTGCCCTGAGTAGTGGCTACTCTCCAACCTGTTGTTGACTCTTAAAGCTACTTATAGCGTTCAGTCATCTGCTCTGTACTTACGGTGGCCACATTTCCAAGGTCCACTGGCTTCTCCAGTAGCCAGTGAGATGTATACATGCCTCTGGAGCCTGCTTATCTCCCACCCTAATCCTCTCCACTCCTGTTGCCTTGAGTGGCTCTGGTTAAAATGAACTCTTGACAGGTATATGCATCCATATTTAAGCATTGCCCATCACGTGACATCCCCTCTAACCTGTCCACACCCCACCAGTCCTAAGTCAGAACTCCAGAGGACCTTTCTCCCCCCTGAGCATCTACTCCAATAAGTGTGGGTGTTTCTCCCGTGTGCTCTGGGATCACCCAAGTGAATGCTGAGGAACAGGATGTGTCATCAGGAGAGCTAGCCTGAGATGTTGGGTCTGGATGGTTTCATTTTACTGACCTTGAGTTTCCTCAGCTATGGGGAAGGGATCAGAGTCATGGGGGGGATGAAGGCGATGACTGTGTATGATGGCGGTTATGTCTGAACTGCTGTTTTGTTTGTCTTAGCCTGTCCTTAGCCTATTTCATGTGAGAGTTTCTCAAGTAATGGAGCAAGATCGGGAGGAAACCAGGCCACAGCCATAGCCAACTGATGTTATTCTGTGCAGGACAGAACCAGACCACAGTGACATACCCATAGTAGGGCTTGTTTATCTCTCTGTGATTGCGGTTAAGTCTTGATAGGACCAGAATCTCCGAGTCATCTTGGAAACTCTCAACTGTGCTGTTTATTCTGCAAGGAATGCTGGCCTTCACTATGAAGGTCTGTTTTCCAAATCTCTTCAAATTCTAAACAGTTTATTTATCATGCTTTTTCATGCAAAGGTACCTATCTTCCTTGGGCAAATTATCTGTAAACCGCCATTTGGACAGATTCAGTTAGAGCTCACTAACACAAACAGTGATGTCTAATTATTCATGATGTACGTGTTCTGTCTCTTGCTTACTTCAGAATCAAATTAGTATGATGGAGCCATGCCATTGAAAGCTGTTAGGGATACCTATTAGCACAGATCTCATGTATAACATGAGGATCTGCTATTTACATTTCATACTTTTCCCAGGGAAGAAAATATCCCAGATTTATCGGATCGTGAGGAATAAATGAAATAATCTTGTGAATCCGTTCCCTGGATACAATCACTACCTGGTCAAGATTAGTCTCGCAGCAGGAGGACTGAGAGTTCAGGCCTTTCCAGCGGGCTTCTGGTGTTAGAAGTGGGAAAAGAATTATGGAGTTTTTCCAATGGAGCTGGAAAAGCACTGGCCAGCTAGAGCTGTCCTCTCAGACAGCAAGGATGTGGTTTCTGCCATACTGCCTTTCCTTTGCCAACCACTCTTCTTTCTGTACTCAAAGACTTTAGAGCATGTCCTAGACAGTAGTACATTGGGTTACCCCTCCATGGTTTAATATGCCCATAAGAAATAACATTTCCTCATTAGCACAAGGGGTATGGCTGCTTTACACCTCCCCTGGCAGTGGTTAGGAGCACACCTTTGGAAACGATTTAAAATGCAATGGCTGTGTAGTACTTGCTCTCGCATTTGTAATCATACAATTGCAAGGGTGTGTATCAGCTTTTTTTTTTTCATGCTTCTCTTAGTCTTCTTATGTCCAGTTTATTTTTCCATAGAACATCTAAAGTGTATCAAAGTTCAATAAATAGGAACTAACATAGCTGCATGCATATACTCTAGGAAGTGCTGATGGGGCCTGTTTTGTTGTTGTTTTGTTTGTTTGTTTGTTTTTGGCACTGAATCCTATAAAGACAGACACTTTACCCTTTCTGGATTCATCTGATCCCTTTGTCTCCCTTCATCCAGATGTGTAGACTGCTTTGGAGATGAGGTTTGGCCTTTTCATCTTGGTACTTTTTAAATGGTTTCTGGGATCAAGGCAAATTTTCATATGTGTGCAGGAGACAATATTCTTTCATCCCCTAGGATAACCCCAGAGTAGGTCATATCACTGTTCCATTTGACAGATGCAAAAACTGAGGCTTTAAAGAGTCAAAACAGCCTTCTTAAAGATAACCGGGGAGCAGACAAGAATAAGACTCTGTAGATCGAGCCTGGCCCCTGTCAAGAGTTGTATTGCTTCTCTTGTGAACTACAAATTTAAAATGAAGATAAACCACTCATTGCATTAGAAGGCATTAATGTGATCAGAGTGAGCTTCACAATGGGCAAGTTTGCTGGGAGCAGCAAAGGCTTAGAGATGGATACTCAGGGACTGGACAGCCAAGACCCATTGGCAAGCTGATGTTAAAGTTATGGACATTTTAGTTCAAAACAATCACAGCCTCGGACCTGAAGGAATTTAAAATTTAATAGTTGAGGGTTATGACAAGCAAAGCAAAGAATGTATTTGTTGGACTGGAATAGTCGATACAGAATTGATGGTACCAATGAGGAGTGATGTTAAGAAATAAGGGAAAGAAACTGCTAGGATTTACATCCGATTAGCCTCACCCCTAGTTTATGTGTCTGAATGCTCACATTCCAGCTGGTATTGTGTGGGCCACTGTGGGGGCACAGGGAGGGGTTGTAGGTTGTAGCCTGGATTCAGGCCCAGTCAAGTTCTCTGAGTCCTGCTTGGTCTCAGGGTGAGGACAGCAGCCTCAGGCCTCTGTCACTGGAGATAGAAGCCACTCACTTACCACCATGCCTTCGCTTACACTCTCCTTCTGAAGTCACGAAACTCTCCTCTCCTATGAAGGCCTTTTGGTCATAGCAACAAATTTAGCTACTAGAGAACATTTGTACAGCGATGCATACAGGAAGCTCTTAGGAAACCTGCAGTGAACTGGAAGTGAGGCGGGTGTTCTGTTTGCAGAGCCGAAGAGGGCACTGCCTTCCTGTGTGTCGCAGTTCCTCTCACACACTTTGACTTACACTACTGGGCATGGCACTTACCTTGTGGATGGATGGTGGGCAGGAAGGTAGCATGATCACCTTTCCAGCCTCCAGTGCTCGAGCCAGCCAAGCGGTAGCCAGCTGGAACCCCAAACACACCAGGATGTCTAACTGGTTACCTGCATCCTGTGGTATGGTTGCAGTTGAATCTCAGTGAGGGATGTTATAGCTCTTTGTACTTTGTTAGTTGCTTAAAAGTACCCGAAGCTCATTTCTGCACTGTTCGACTTAACCCCTTCCTTTCTTTCTGCTGTCTAATTCTAAACATCTGCAAGGCAACAACACTGAGAACAGTCACCCACTGACCTTCTTCCCAGCAAGCTCACAGATTTCTGAGGCTGACCCAAAGCCGGAAGTCAATGTTCTTCTAGAGGACCTGGGTCTGATTCCCAACACTCATATAGTGGTTCACAACAACGTGTTACTCCAGTCCCAAGTGAATCCTATGCCCTCTTCTGTTCACTGTATGCACATGGTACACAGAAGACATGCAGACAAAATGTTCATCAGGATCAAAAAAATAAATAACAAACCTAAAAAAAAAAAAAAACCTGCCTTAGGTACAAATACTAAAATTTCTTGCTTCTGTGTTCATATGTAAGTTGGATGATTTTTTTTCCCTCCATAAATGAACATCCTCATCAACTGGCTGAGGCCTGAGTCTGAAAAGAACTGGGTAGAAGCAGGCAGATGGGGCTTAGCTATTGCTTATACTCTGTCTTAGCCAAAGGCCCCAAAAGATTATTCTTCAACAGACTGTGCCTGAAGAATCAATAGAATTATTTCAAAGACCAAGAAATTCTTTTGGGGCTGCCTGGTTTTGCTGTGAGGCACAGCCTGGGCAGAAATGAATGACAGCACATCCAGGGCTGCCAGGAGTGGTCAGCATGTGGTCACACTGTCACCATAAATGCAGCCAGCGCAAACTCGTAAACTGACTTACAACATTATGAGGTGTTTTGTTTTTTTTTTCCTTTTTGTAACTCCGTTCTCAAACACAAACTTTGCATATGACAAAAAGATGCCACTGTGTCCAAAGATTGGACACTCCTGAGTCAGCTTGCAGTATGGTCGGAAGTGAAAGCTAACTCAGATGTAGCACCTGACCCCTCTAAGAGGGCATTTGATCTGCAGAAAATGCAGACTATACGGAGAAGTATCCATCTTGTATTTAAAAAGCACCCCTACACACATTTCCCTGTGTCCATTTCTTGGACCTTTACTGCCGTTTCCCTTTCAAACTTTAAGTGAACAGACCACAGCTCAGTGTCTAGAGTTCTAGGACTCCATCTTTGCTAGGCACCAGGTGTAAGCCTGCTGCACAACTGTGTTTTTCTTCTCCCCTGACTGATGGGCACATGAATGTTTTTATGTGCTGTTCTGCATCCAGGGACCTTGCAGGACTGACCTTTGAACCCAAGCCCACACAGACAGTGCAGCTTGGCCCCCTCACTCCTTCCTTCCTTCCTACTGTGGCTCTTCTCTCAGTCAAGTGCCCTTTGCTCATCAATAGGGAAAAAAAGGACCCTATTCTGTGCGTTCAGCAGACCCCTAATTAGTGGCCATCATGAACACTGACGTCTGTGCTGCCTTTCCATTCTCCATTGTTGTGTTAGCAATTCCTGGGCTGGGTGAACAGAGCTCGCCTTATTCTGCAGCCATGCAAAAATCACACTGTGGCTTCAGCTCTAAGGAAAGCAGTGTTGGAGTGCAACTTCTGTATAATTACGCCTAACATTATCAACAGAAAGTGATTGTGGCTGCATTCCAAGGCGTGTGGAGACATGCCACCAGGCATTTGGGTTATCAGAAAGAACAAGTTTGTTGTGATGTGTGATGTTCTGTGACAGCCAGCTCTCTACTTCCCATGGGGTGGGTACCACTTCCCACACTGTTTTCTCTCTCTCCAGCTCTTTTGGAGTTGTTTCTTATGTATTCTCTGGACTGTTGGCCTCTGCAGTGCTCACTTGCTGCCTTCCATTTTTCCTTATCTCTCTCTTACTCATATCTGTTTCACTGGGTTTTTTTTTTCTTTTTAAATATACATTTTTATCTTTTTCTTTTTTAGGGAAGAATCTCTTGGTGTGGACACACTGGCTTTCTGACATGTAAAATTAAAATGGTTTGGTTAACTTTATTTCTAAACAATGGGTGTTGAGTGACTGAGCCTGTCATGTGGGCTCTCTCCAGAAACCTCACCTGCTCTGAGCTTCTTTATTGCCTCAACTAAACTATGTGCGCTTAATAAAATGCTTGTGTGAGGAAGTAGAAGGAAAGGTCTTGGTGTGTCTATCTGTCTGACTTGCTGCCCAGCTCACATCCTGGGCATCTGAGTGATGCTGAACTTTCATGGGACATCAAGGCTCCAGGCTAGACCACTCCTTGTGCCTCAGATCCATGGGTGCTCAAAAGCTCCTCCACTTGCTCACTTTATGATATCACCTTTATCATTTTACTGAGATCTTGACAACCTGGAGCCTTTAGGTGTTCTGCTTCATGATGCCCATCAGCCAGCATATTATCTGCATTTTTGAGGAACAGCTACAGAAAGCTTTCAAGTACCCACAGGTCACCAAAGAAAGCTGGTCCTCAAGTGCCCTGTCAATTCAGGGATCTTCCTGGTGCCTCAGGTTGGCTGGCATGTGCCGAGGGACCACAGAAGGCAATGGCGGTGTCATCGCTGGTCTTGAACCCCCTTTCTTAACCTTTCCCCAAGAATGTGGCTTCATCACTGTGAGCACTCTTCCACCTCTTCCCTCTGAAACCCTGGTGTGTTGGGACGGAAATGAGAGCCATATGTTTCTGATTCATTTACATGTAGCTCATCAAAATGTAGTTTTGTAAGAGTTCTTTGGTGTCCAAGAAGCCTTTGGAGCCTTTTTATGAGACTGTTAACCACCCTCCCCCTTTCCTCTCAGAACCAGAAAGTTGGGAGTTGCCAAGAGTAAATAGAATCAAGCTTCGATTGAGTTTGGCTCTGATGCAGCCCACCTCTGCTGAGAGTCCGTGGCTGACTCACAGCTTTAGCAAAAGTGGAGAAGATGCTATGGTGCTGGAAGTATGCACAAAGTCCACACCGGGGGGCAGGGGGGATGGGATGGGGTGGGGGGATGGCTCAGTCCATCAAGTACTCTCTCTGCAAGCAAAAGGAGCTGAGTTCAACTCTTGCCTCCCCAAAGCAATGTATAAAAGCTGGTTGCCTTGACATGAACTTGTAATCTCAGCTGTGGATGTGGACACAGGAGGACTCGCTCCTTGGCCAGCCAGTCTAGCTAAGTCTTCAAGTTCTTCGTTCAGTAAGAGACTGTATTTCAGAAAATAAAATGGTGAATTTCATGAAGAAGATACCATATGAGGACTCTGCCCCCAACACACACAAACACACACACACACACACACACACACACACACACACACACACACACACACACACACACCAAGGTAGTCAGATGGCAATAAATACACGGACCAGAAGGTTAGCAAAGAGGATTTTAGAGCTGTGTTGCCTTGGCACAGTCCCAGGTCTCTAAGACTACAGGGCACAGCTTCTGCCCGGGAGCTTTCTTTGCTGTGACCCCTGTCCTTTTCTTTCTTCATATACATATGTAGTATACATATTTAAAAATATGCCTATCAAGTGCGCATGTACCGGTGGAGGCCAGAGGTCAACTCCAGGCGTATTTCAGGAGCCATCTACCCTGTGGTTTTGCTTGTTTGTTCCTTCATTTGTTTTCAGACAGATTGGCTCAGTTTTTTTTTTTTTTCCAGGATTTCACCAGTTTGACTGGGTTGGCTGGCCAGCAAGCTCTGGGGATCTTTTTGTTCCCGCCTTCCCACTGGGACCACACCTGTCTTGGTATGAGGGTCCGAGAGATTGAACTTGCATCTTCATGCTTGTGTAGCAAGCACTTGACTGAAAAAGTCCTCTCTCCAGCCTGGCTTCTGTCTGTTTGATGGGACAGTGTCAGAGGTACCAACAACTACAAGCTAGACTGCAGGGGGCAGCTTTGGGCATTAATATGATTTAAAAATATTTCTGAGTATTTAGCTTCTTCAGCAGAAAACAGCTTATAAGCTTTCAGGGAAATTCTACCTGCTGCCAGTCAGACTCTAGCATTTTCACTCTGTAAAACCACAGAAGTGAAATGAGTCAGCCTGCTCTCAGGCGGCTCAAAGAGAAGCTATGGGGTATTCTTTACTTTGGGATGATGAGTTGTGGAAATCCATTGAGAGGTTAGTATTCCTCACCTAGCTATTTGACTTAAGCAGAATGAAAGATATTCTTCCCTGGTGTTTGCATGCACTGGCTTGCTCCTTTATCCAGAATGTTAACAAACTTTCTTGGGCCAAAACCTGGCTGTGTGGAAATATGTAAGCATCATGGGGAGAGAAGCCAGTTCTAGAACCTTCTTCCAACTGTTGAACCCACTCTCTTTCCAGAGTCTTTATTTCATGTTCATCCATATTATGAGATTAAAAATAGACCTACTCACTCATAAACATATAAACAACCCTCACCGAATATTCATGTTCCAGAATAGAAAATTGGATGGAGCCACTGCTCAGCCCCCAAATGAAGACATTACACATAGATAGTACGTGTATATGCTTTGTATGTTTGTATTGTTCTCCATAGACTTTGGAAATGATTCATATTAACTATAAAGTGTTTTAGGCTCACTGCAGCAGTGGTTGCCTGCCCCAAATTAATCCATTTAAAATGTATTATGGAGGGGCTCCTGAGGCCTCACTCTTAGCTGAGGAGATATTGGCAGTTGATGGTTGCTGAGGAGAGAGTCACTTATCTCTCTTGAGAGGTGTAGTCACCAGTAGGTTGCTTGTGCCCCATCAGATGGCCCCATACACTTACTTGCATGTACAGTCAGTACTAATTAGACTCTGGATTATTAAAATTAAAAAAGAAAAAAGGGCATGAAATTGGGTAGTTGGGTGGGAGGCATGTTAGGTTTGGGGGGTAGAATTGGGAGGAGTAGGGATAGACATAATCAGAATATAATATATACACGTATAAAGTTTTAAAATAATAAATCAAAACATTATTTTTAAAAAGAGATAGGAAGCAGTCTGAATTCCATCTCAGGAATCCTCGAACTATGAACTTAACTTGAAATTCCATGGCCAGATGAAAACATTACAGAAAAATGAGTAAATGATGTTTACTGGGTTGTGATTATTTCTCAGCATGAGGAAGCAAGTGTTTTGTGAGATAGGAGACCAATAGAGGAAGATATCCCACATACTCTCAGCCTCTGCATATGCACTCACAGGTGTATGTACCTGCACAGTCATGTGCATATACACATGCAGTTCTCTCTCTTCCTCCTTCTATCCCTCCTTCCTTTCCCATCTCTCTTTCTCTCTCTCTGTCTCTCTCTGTCTCTCTCTGTCTCTCTCTGTCTCTCTCTCTCTCTCTCTCTCACACACACACACACACACAAACATACAAACTACAAACCATTCTTTCCTGGGGCTTGCAGGCTATTGGAAGTAGTTATCACTGCATATAGTGGTGGTCAGATTTCGTCCTTAGGTGTTGCCTGCATTTGGCCACTACTCCAGAGTAATACCACTTTACAGTTAATGAAGTGCTGGCCACATCATCCAGCCTCCTCTGGGTCTCCCAGGGAACTCCCACAGGCAGAGAAACAGAACTATCATCCAGTGAATTTTTCCCAGTGCTATACACTGTTGTGTGCTCACTTATTCAGCAGATATTCAGGGTTTGTTGATGCTAGACCTCACTTGGGTGCTGCAGGAACAGTGACAAAAACAATTAAGTTCTGCTCTGTCTCCCACCACCACCACCACAGTTGATTCTAGATCATGCCTTTGTTCTAAGCAAAGGAGCTGACGTAGATGGATGGTGAACTGGGCTCTTCAACTTCTTGTCAGTTAGCTTTGTGACACTGTAACAAAATGTCTGAGGTCACCAACTTTGAAAAGAGTGTTATTTTGACTTATAGTTTCTAAGAAAGACTTTAGTCCATAACTGCTAAGTCCATTGAGGGGGTGGGGAGAGAGAGAGAGAGAGAGAGAGAGAGAGAGAGAGAGAGAGAGAGAGAGAGAGAGAGAGAGAGAAGAGAGAAGAGAGAAGAGAGAAGAGAGAAGAGAGAAGAGAGAGAATATATACACACTGGGTTCTCAGTACTCTTTATTCCTTAACTTCCACCGCCTTGGCCCCTCCTGTTAAAAGACTAGGCATCCATTCAAACCATAGTCAGCCTAGTTTGAAGGATTCACAGTTTCCACCCCAGCCCCCAAACACTGATTTTCCACTGAACAGTCCTTCTGTTACTGTGTAAAAGAAACTCAGCCATGTAAAAGCCACACACTGAAAGCATTCTTGTTAGAATATTCCTCTAGTCAGGCAGTCTGAGGATGTAGGAATTTTTCACCAGTGCATTTCAGGTAATTTAGATTTGATATTGTCTCAAAGACCAGAACTGCAGGAGTATACCCTGTGAAATTTCCTTTCTCTCGTGTGTCTGAATGGCCACTGTTGGCCATTCTCCAGGGTCAGGCTGATGTTGTGTCTTCTTTGAATCCAGTATGTGATTAAGTGTTTAATAAATGCTCATGGAGCTTCTTTGTGTATACAGAACTCAGATATCTCTGAGCTGTCAGATTCATCTGTCCTTTGTCCACTTGGCATTTTACTTACACAGCTGAAGATACAAGACTTTTTATTAGGACTTGCTTTCCATGCCCTTTAAGGCAACAGTTGGTAGGATTTCTCACAGTGTGGTCCCCACTTCCCCAAAGGGTTTCTATAACCCTCTTATCCTGGAGTGATCCTTTCCTGCTGCTGTGACCTCTTAAAGAGTTAAGAAAAGGATCCCTTAAGACTTGGGAGACAGAGCAGCTGCATAGGCAGCTACTCTCAGGAGACTCTTCTCCTCTCCTCCAGATCTGCCAGGAGACAGTCAGTGTTTGACCAGTAAGGCTTCAGAAAGGGCAGCAGGGATGCTGAGTATTTCTGTTCAGTGCTGTGGAAGTGAGCAGGGTAGTCTAGATGGAAGTTGAAAAATGTCTCCTGCAGATTACTGCTGGTGATGTTGTCGTTTCTGTTGATGTATGTCCGTGCTTGCATTTTGGGGTGGAGGTAAAGCTGTGGTGATTTTGGCTTGCAGGCTGTGTTGGGCTCCTTGTTCATACAGGATTTCACACACAGCCTAGTCTGTTGTGTACTGCACTAACTGCTCCCCCAAACCAAAGTATTGGACTTCTAACATTTTTCCAGTGTTCATTTTTTAATGATCATGTACTTCTTTTGATAGTAACAGATAAAAGGTGCAGAGTCTGAGGTAAGCAGGTAAGCACTCTCTCTTTTCAGTATACCTATTTGTCTCTGGTCAATTTCAGTTGTCTGCTGGAGAGCCAGATATCCTGTGTTGTGGCCCCCAGGATTAAGTCTTCTGAGCCCATTCTCTGCATTGTGTTTCGTTTTTGGGTCAAGCAGTTGGTCTAGTTTTATGAGGCATGTCTCTGGCACCTGTCAGTGCCAGCTGCATAGCAAGATTTTTCTTAAAAATGGAGTGTGGGAGATATAAAAACCTAAAAGGAATTTTAAAAACTAGAAGTATCCATTTATCTGTTAGAAATGCCAGTTAAGATTTAAAGTGCTGGGTGTGGGGCTCACACCTATAACCCCAGCACATGGAAGGCTGAAGCTTAGCACCTAGCTTTGCAGAATTTTCAAAAAAAATTAATTGCTGGGATACTGTCCTTCAGCTTACCAGGCACCCAAGTGTTTCTAGCATTGTCCAAAACCAAAGTGGTATCAAGAAGTGGTAGGTGAAAATCAGATGATGCTCCAGTGTACTCAGGGCACAGTGACCTGTGTTGCACACTGAGTTAGTTCACAGTGTGGCAGACTGCCGGGAATGGCTCTGTCACCACATAGAAGAAATAGTGTGGATTAGAAGATAGGTAAGAAGACTTTTACAAAGATGAGACTGCAGTGAGTTTATTGAGTTCTCAAAAGAAAAAAAAACAATGCAGTGTGGTACAGTGTTTACCTGGCGTGTATGAGGGCCTAAGCTCAGGTCCCAGCACCACCACCACTGGGGGGCTAGGGGCAGGGAAACAACTGCATATAGCAGACAAATGCCTGGAAGGAAGCATCAGGAGGCAGGTAAGTACCAGTTTCAAATATAATGGCTCAGCCCTTGAGCTTGTCAGTCCTAGGCCAGAAATTCCACCTCTTCCCTTTGTGGCTGACAGGTGATGTAACCGTGATAACCCATGAGTAAATTTCCTCATTTGTAAATGAGGTAACCATGGTGTATAACTCACAGGCTTAGGTAGATGAAATGGATTAATACACATGAAAAATTTAGGCAAATGACTTATATTGTGTGCTTAATGAATGTGAGCTATGTTGAACTTATCTGAAAGGTAAGATTAAGGGAGATTAGATTGTCTTCTGTCTTGAAATGTGGTTTCTGTAATGGACATGTGTCATTTTGATAGAAGAGCAAGGTTTTTCAAGTCAGGGTTTGAAGTGTGTGTGTGTGTGTGTGTGTGTGTGTGTCACACACACATATACATATATATACATTATATATATATATATATATATATATATATTTCACAACTGAGTCATACTTGGATTACTGGAAAGGCATCGAGAACATATTTTCATCAAGTGAAGCAAAAATTTTTTTGTCAGCATTCAACCCAAATTGCTTGCTAATCTCTGTAAATGGAATTAAAAAGTCTCAGCAAATTCTCCAAACATCTCTACTTCTCAAAGAGTTTTACTATATGTTAGACTGTTTGATCCCTTGATTACTTCAAACAATAAGATATTTTAAGAACTGGATAAATAGACATTGCTCAGGAAGTAACTTAATTAGCTGAAATGGTTTCTGGAAAATAAATATAAGTTCTTATACCTCCACAAGAGTAACTCTATGCCAACTGCAGTTCTCAATCCTTTATTATGCTACATTGCTGTATTGTTTTATAGAATACTAGGTTCCATTTTGTAGGATAACCACATCATTTCTCACAGGAGAAGATACAGAAACAAGTTTGGGGGCCTTAGTTTTGTTTTAGAGGGAGCCAACCCGTGTGGTGGATACAGATTTCAGACAGATCCCAAACAGAACGGGCTAAAGTAGAAACACTTGTCTTTTAAAAGCTATATTTCATGACCAGTTTTATGGAAACTCCCCATGCATATTTAACCTCAGCATCTTCATCATTTCAGGACAGCTTCCTTTTTCAGCCAACAGGTTTTCAAAGCCTGGTGGGCTCACTTCTGCCTAAGTGCTTAGTAGTAGCACAGGGCTTCTGAAGTGGAATGTGTTGCAGAATTTTCTCCACAGCCATAAATCCTCACTCACATAGCATTCCAATGTCCTTTCTCTGCTCATCCTGTGAGTGCATGTGTGCTCCTCACAACGACTCATCGGTTTGCTTTGAAAATTAATCCTCTGAAGACTTGTTTTTAGTGGGACCTGACACTTGGGATAGTGTAGAAATTCACATTAGAAATAGTTCTGTGTCAGTCTTTTTTTTTCCTGTCTCATTTCAGCTGTCCAGTTTGCCATGTAACAAACTAGCCCCAAATGTGTTACTTAAAACTCACACCAAGGGCTGGAGAGGTGTTTGCTGTGACAGCATAAGCCCTGAGTTCAGATCCCATGTAAAAGCCAGGCACAAGCAACTTGCACCTGTAGCCCCAATATTAGGTATATAGAGGCAGGTGGATTCCACAGAGCTCATTGGCTAGCTTGTCTAGCCAATCAGCAATCTCTAGATCCGGCCTGAGACTGTCTCAAAAGAAAAAAAAAGAAAAGGAAGAAGATAGATAGAAGAAGCCTCTGGATGTTGACTTCTGGCCTCTGTCTAGCCCACATATTTATATGCACCCACACAGATGAGTACATATGCCACACACAGCAATAACAGCAGAAGGGATTTTGTGAATATGGAAATTAGCTTTGCTAGCTTCTGCTGTCTTGTTTGAGCCCATTCACGTTAGAGCTGGTATAGATGCTTTGACCCAGATGGCCTCACCCCATGTCCAGCCATAGGTGCTAGGTGTCAGGCCAGTCCTTCTCTGGGGTCCCTTCTGCTCCAAGAGGATCACATATGTCTTGATGGAACAGATGCAGAGCAACAAGAGGGAAGGCTAGAAGCCACTTAGAGCCTCACTGAAAGGTAAGAGGCTACTCGATGTATATCCAGGGTTCTGATGGTCTGTTAGTTAAGAGGCTAAGCCAGACTTCAATGAGGAAGCAGACTCCTCCTCTTTCTGAGAGGCACAGCAAAAGCATGGGTGGCCATTTTCAACCCACTGTGACCTTGTTTCCACAGATTATGTCTAGTGGTTTCTATAAGTGTCTAAAACTTCCTTTGAGTAGAAATGCCATCAAAGTGGACATGACTTCCTCCAGCATATTTAGTAGTTCAAAACCAAGACAGTCAAGACTGACTTATGCCATGAAATCTGTTTTAAGGACACCAGTGAGCCAACCTATAGTGTGAGGAATCATTACATTGCCTGACATTTTAATAAAGGGAAAGTTAGTGAGGCTGACCTATGTCTGTTGTCCTTCTTAAAAAGTGGGGACAGGTTTTATGCTGCCTCCCCACATGGGAAGTAGTGCTGTATACATTTGTCAAAGCCTCTAGGATGGTTTTATAAAGTTAACATTTCTTTAAGGATATACTTTGATACAACAGAGTACTTTAGTTACTATTCCTCCTTTGTAAGCAACCAGATTAAGACACAAGAGACACCTTCGAAAACCCAGCCACTTTCGGAGGCAGGGAGCCAGCCTTTCATTGTAATTAGCAGACATCTCATGTACATCAGTGGAGCTGCCATGAGGGCGTAATTACCAGGCCTAGAGTCTGCCTTTACCTACATCATCGTGTGAAATGAAAACCAGATGAAAAATCAAATGTTCTATGCAGGAGAGGAAAAAAAAAATGGATGCAAAATGAGGCCTACTCGAAGGTTAGCTATTGCTTTACAGAAGGAAAGGCCAGGAAACGCTCTGAGTGAGGAGTCGCTTCAAGAAACCACAGATGAAATAGCTTGACATCATAAATACATTTTTAAAATGCATAGTGTGCAGCATAAAAGGCAGCCTACAATTTGTGAATTATGTATACTATAAAAGCACGTAGGTAAATACGTGTAATTGGAGTCCCCCGGTGCTCTGGCTAAGCTCATTTTTCCAACCAGGGGAGAAAAAAAGCAACCACTCCATTGCCTCTTTAAGAGTATTAGTTTGATTTGAAAGGCTCCTCTTTGCCAATGCAAGGGTTGGGTTGGGGGAGGACAGTATTCATAGAAAACAAGATGACCATATTGTACTTGAATATGTGGAAAGTGTGCGTGTTGTGTGAGAAAATGAGAAGTCTCTGCTTTGCATTGAGAAGCAATTAGAGAAGGCCTTTTTGTGGCTGCTGGAACACAGATGCAAGACTCCTCTAAGTCTGAAGTACAAAATGAAAGTGGAAAATTAAATCTGGGCACATCTCTGGGTGTCTGAGACCATTGGAGAAGTGGTCCAGGCCTGGGGCAAGTGGACACGACTGTGTTTGCTATGGGAAATGCACTCTAGGGATTCATACCTAAGCCCACTTGAGACTGGATGGATCAGAAACCCCCTTCAGAACAGTAAACTGGGTACTGATGGTAACTCTCACCCCTCAAATTCTGCAGAAGCTAATGGTTGGATCTCGGTGATTTTTCCATCAGCTAGTACTGTCTACTATTACAAAATACTCTATAGGTCAAGGGTAGTTGAGGTCATTGCCTGGAATTTCTTGTTGCCAAGTATCAACACATTTCCAAATATACCAGCTAAGCATCACCAGGGGAAGCCATGACAAAATCAGCCTGAATCCTCAGTAGCTTAACACTGCAGATGCTCATTATTTGTTCAAGATGGGAGCCAACTGCAGTGCAGTAGGAGATGGGGATTCTGAACTTTGCAACCATTCTGAAACATAATTCTCCCATCTTGTGGCCCCAGCTTGCCTGAGTCTTCGGTATCTCTCTGTTTAGATAGAAAGTGAGGATATAGCTAGAGTGGGACAGGGGTGAATTCCAGGTTTGGAAGCAATGCACATCACTTCTACTCTACATACATGTATACCTGCATCACTCTAGCTACCTGCAAGAGCAGTGCAAGGTCAGTAGAGCTCAGAGCCACAGCAGTGAACAGAGGTGGTCCACTCCTCCACTGTTCTGCTGGAGACTGGGCAGGCAGTAACATGAGCTGGGACTTTGGGTCATGGTATCAGTTTGAGCACCAACAAGAGGTTGGCCCTGCATAGCATGCATTGAATATACAACACTAGCCATGGAGGAGAGACTTCTAGCAAACAGTTTTCGAGAGCATCTTCATCCACCCTACCTCTACCACCCATACCTTCCCCATAGAAGTTGAGGCATTTGGCCGTACTTTTCTTGGAGTTCGTTGCTTCCTATCTCATCTCTGAGGCAGTAGGTCTTGAGTATGGAAAACTTATTCCCTTTGTATAAGGACCTGCCACCATGGGTGATTTAAGGATGGGGACAGCTGAGGAACATGTGCGCCATTCTAGACACAGGGCCCTCCTTCCAGTCTGTAAATTATGGATATTGGTTTAAAGAAGCCTTTGTCTCTTAAAATAAGTTCTCCATGTTCAGGATTAGAAGCAGCTGGAAGTCTCTGGGCTGGGCAGAGGTCTCCCATGAGCCTCTGTGTATGTGTGCAGTAGGCACAGCAGATAGTCTGGAATGACTCGCATACCTGTTGTGCCGGCAAAGCCACATCTTCAGGTGTTGATCCTGGGAGAAAGGATGCTGGGTTGTCAAGTCAGACCAAGCATTTCCTCACCTCAGCATATACCACTGGGGAGCCCTGTGTGTGCCCATTCCCACATTTCCATCCTACCTACTAATTTGCAGGCAAGCAGCAAGGACAAGAAACATGCAGGATGAGCTCTGGCATCAGAGTGTATGTTCTTGGTACGTTACTAACTGGTTTCAGTTAATGAAGGTTTAATGCCTCTGGGATGCACATTTGTTGTCTGGCAGTCACCAGATGCTACACTCTGCTGCAGATGGCTCACTCTGGAGTGTGGTAGCATGGACCAGGAGCAAAAGTTGTGCCTTCCCTCCAAAAAAAAAGAAGATATTAATTATACTCTTTAGGACCTCTGTTGTTATTTTATCTCAGTCACTTTGAGAGAGAGTTATTGGGATTTGTCTAGATCATATCATAGTTTTCTTTTAGATCAGAATTTCAAATCTATAATTAAGGAGTAACTCTCGATTCATATCCTTGTAAACTCTCCCTCAACCTGCAGTTAAATGGCTGGCTGGCTGTCTTCAGGGCATTGCTGGAGTCAGCGTGGCTTATGTGAGCACCGTCTTCCACATGTGGATGCACAGTAACCACTCTTCTGGAATTACCTTCCAGGTGTCCATTACATGCCAGGTCTGCACTGTGTGAAAGGACAGAGTACAGGAGAGCGACAGTTCAGGGAGTGCAGGGACACGCAGGCAATTATGCTAATTATGGGCCTAAGTGGAACTTGTTTTCACTGTGCACTCTCTCCATGTGAATTATCAAGTGAAACTTTCACAAGCTACTCTCTCCTGGCAAGCCAGCCCTGTGGATGAGAGTGCCTGGTTTTGTTCTTCCTGGGTCTTGTCTTTGGGTTTAGATGTTTGAGCTTTGGGAGTGGAGAAGATGGGTAGTGCATGACTTGGTGAAATGCTTTGGCCTTTGCTTGGCTGGGCACTTGAATGGTTGACGTTCATCTAGTCTCCCTCCAGGTGCAGAGCAAGTAAATGTCTCTTAGGGCCTGGCCAAGGTCTGATTTGCATGTCTTGATAACAGACTGGAACATAGGGAAATGATCACCACAATAGCAGTTTATCAGTCTGCTTACCAGAAGTTCTTCTGTGGCAGTGAGCAAGGGTGCTTTATTTCTTGCTCATGTTCTGTTTCTGGAGTCAGCAGCAGGTCTGACCTGTGTCGTCAGCCTCCAGGTCCAGGCCAAAGAAGCTGAGTCAGTACTGTCTGTCTCAAGGGAAAGATTGGGAGTGCAGAGGTGCTGGTCCCTAACCTTCTGTTCAGTGGAACACAGCTTCCCCCAGGTGCATTTTATCAGTGAGTACCTCTCCAGGCTGACATCATCAGGCTAGGGAGGTACTGCTCTCTTGAAAAGAAGGAGAAATAGATGTTCTCTGAGTACGTGGCTAGGCAGGACCAATTTTCTCTGGGTTTGGCTTAGTGAACTAGAAACCATTTGTGTTGGCCATTGGAGCGTGAGGCGAGCCATTGTACACAAATGGTAGAATGACGTGCATAGTTGAATGGTGCTCATTGCTACACAGGTGACCTTGGACCCTTGGGGTCAGGGGCATGGTCTTCAGCAGGAGCTTGTGGAGGAAGCATGTCATTTCCATGCTTCCTATTCCAATAGACACATTTCTTCCCATGAACATTCCTTCTGGGAGGGTGGGATAAGCCTGCTCCTTCCATTCATCTCTTCAGAGTTAAAATAATAAAATCAGCATTTAAAAGACCTAATTAGCTCCAGAATTTGCCTCTAAAAAGTGTGGGGGTGTCATATATCCACCAAAACCCAGGATGTGACTTCTATTGCAATCTTTAAAAATACAGATATTAACAGTTAATAATTAATGCATTACAGGCTATGGTAGGATACTTTTTGGCATATGTGTACAGTGTGGCATGATGATATCCAGCTAACATATTAGTGACTATCTTTACCTGTTGTTGTTTTTTTAATGGTGAGATATTTGAACACATTCTCGTAATTATTATTATAATTATTCCTCTCTCTGACTGAACTGGACTCCCTCCCCATCTCTCTCTAGCCCCTGGTATTCATTGATCTACTTCCATGATTTCTACTTTATTAGATTCCAGGTTTATGTGAAATACATTTTACTTCATTTATTCAAGTATTCATAAATGACATACTTCCTGCCCACCTTTTTAAAGCTGGCTAGTATTCCACTGGGTCTGTTTCGCCACTGGAAACTTGATTAAGCACAGATGAATAATGTGTTCTTGCCAGTGTAATTAAAGAATTTTAGAATAAACTAAAGAATGCCCTTCATTTGCCCACTGATTTGCTCACATCACTACATGTCAGTCATTACAGGGGAGCTTCAGGGGAGGCAGTGAACAGCAGCCCTGCTTTTGAAGCAGCTATACTGTAGTTCACATAGGAGACATGACAATCTGCCATTTTCTCCCTTGCATATTAGTTTATTCCACGAATATGAGCTGACTCTGATACACCACACTCATAGTCTCAGCACTCGGGGAGCAGAGGCAGGAAGATCACAAGTTCTGGTCTACAGAGTGTGCTCTAAGCCAACAAGGGCTACCTAGTAAGACCTGTCTCAGCAAAGCTAGCAGAAAAAAAGTCTTGTGTAATTATTACATACCAGTGCCTTAGAATGAACACAAGATGTAAAGGCACTGTGCTAGTAGGATGCCATTTCACTGGGGCCTGGATGAGAAATCAATCTAGAAGTCCATGCATGCAGTGTTAGTGATGCTTAGCTAAACAGTCTGATAAAAACAAAGGTGAGTGGGGTAAGGTGTGTGGGGCTGTGTGCTGATAGCATGAATCTTAAAGGGTTTTATTAGTAAAAACAGACTTGGAGCCAGGTATTGGGATGAATGCTGGAAGACTAGAGAAACAGAACAAGCCACAGCATCCTCACCTTGCCAATTCTTCAGCTGATCCTGTTTCCTCAGACTAGAAGCTTCTGTGTCTTCATCACGAATGAATCTCAGCTGAACTGCTGCTCGAATGCCTGAAAGCTTAACCAGTTCCTAGTCCTCACGACTTATATACCTTTCTGCTTCCTGCCATCACTTTGTGGGATTAAAGGCATGAGTCACCATGCCTGGCTGTTTCCAGTGTGGCTTTAAACTTACAGAGATCCAGATGGATCTCTGCCTCCCAAGTGATAGGATTAAAGGTGTGTGTGCCACCATTTTCTGGCCTCTATATCTAGTGGCTTTTCTGTTCTCTAACTCCAGATAAGTTTATTAGGGTGCACAATATTTGGGGGAACACAATATCACCACATGTGCTGTTTGGTACAGGGGTCAAGGAAGCCTTGATGAAAGGTGACCTACCTGTGTCAGACAGGAGAAGGCAGGAAAATGTGTTTCAAAGGTGATTCAAGGTTAATGGAGCAGAAGGCAGAGACTGAGACACCAGATGGCAGCTCATATAGCCATATCTTTGCCTTTCTCCTTGTGGGTTTCTCTTAACGTTTTACACATTCGTAAGCTTTCCTGGTACAGACACAGCTGATGATGCCCCCCAAAATAATAGTGGTGACTGTAGCTATTGGTCAGATGTCCTGCCTGGTGTGTGGATTATGTCATCCCAGTGAGCACCTATGGGAGCCCACAGAGGTTTCCTAGGAGATCTGAGCTTGCTTTACCAGCAGGGCTTCATAAGAGGATGGTTGGACCATGGGCCTGGGTACGGGGTGTTTGGAAGGGTCTACACTTGGGTGTGTCTAGCAAGGGAGTGGGCTTTTGCCTCGCCCCTTAGCATTGTTATAAACTGCCCTTTTGAATAAAGTTCTGGGCTGTTGGGTATTGACTCAGGTTCTCCTGGCTATCCTGTGTTTCTGTCTTTCCTCCCATCATCTAGGTATCTCTTTCTATCTAAATAGTTCTCATTTCTCCCTCTTCAAGAGTTGCCTGGACACAGATGTGGGAGCAGGTCTCTCACAAGCACTTTTGCTTCATAAAATCCATGGCCATGGATACAGCCCCATGTAAATCTTCAAATTATAATATGCTGTGTGTAGATGTTTTGCCATCATTTTTGCTACATTTGGACCTGGAAATAAGGAATGGTTTGGTGGATGATTGGAAGCTTTGAAAATTCTGCAGGCCCTTTATAGAATAGGAGCTTGTTTTTGAAATGGTCAGAGAAGGAGGTTGGAGGTGGGAGTTTGGGTGAGGGGGGTGGGAGGTGGGGAGGTGTCACACCCTTCACAGTGGCTGTATTGTCCTGTGAAACGAAAGCAAGCTATAATTACAGCCTGCGCACTCCTTCTGGATTCCAGTTGCTTTTTTTCATTTTTGAAAAAAAAATAATCAAGGAATATGGAAACTAGATTAAGTTAATTTAATTAAGGAGAGACTGCTAGATGAAATTGTGAGACCTCTTTTGTAAAGTACTTGGTTTCTGACCCATTTGCTGTTGACCCCTCTTTTTCTCTTTGATGTTGAAATAATCAGATTAGAATCAGCCAGTTACGTGGGGAACCTATAGACATAAAGATCATGGAGTTAAAAGCTTCTCAAAAGAGTGGCCAGTTTTGATTTCTCGAATTCTTACTTTTAAAAGCAACTTTACTCGCAAATGAATTAAACAGCCTGATGTTGAGATTACTTGGGCCAATGGCCTAGCAGCCAGCAGTCATCCCACTGAAGGTCATACATTCAAAGTGTGGTTGAACATGCTTAGGACTCCTACATGGGTCCACTGCCCCCCGCCCCATAACAGCGGGTAGCACAGTACATACTCCACCAGATAACCTGGAGGTGGATCATACTGTTTCAGCTAGTTCAGTTAGCTAGTTTTGTCTTTTCTGTGGTAAAATACCAGAAAAAGACAAATTTTAAAATACGGTGTATTTTGGCTCATAGTTTAAGAAAGGATCTGCTCCATCCCAGAAAGGATACTGTGGCTGCAGAAGGCTGTGGTGTTTGTCAAAGTGTCCTTGCTGTCAGCAAGTAGGAGACAGGCAGGAAGTGAGGCCAGACTGGAAAATCTCAAGACCCACCCCTCCAGTGATGCACTTCTTCCAGTGAGGCTTTCCCTCCTCTGGGTCCCCTAGTCCTACAAGATGACGCCACTAGCCAGGGACCAAGTGTTTCAAACATGTGAGCCTATGGGAAACATTTCACAATCAAACCATAGGCTCTTTCTTTGAGGTTTCTTAAGCTTTTCTTGTTGTTGTGACAAGATGCAAGCCATGTGACTTAATGGAAAATGGATAGAGTTTAAAGTTAGGCTGACCCAAATCCAAGTCTGCCTGGGAAAACTTAGGCAAGGTTGTCTCTGAATACTCTCTTCAGTTGTTTGATGGGGGCAGCTGCATCCCTGTCGGAGTGTGTAACAAGGATCAAAGCAAAGATTATGTGTGCAAAGCAATGAGCATCCACGGTGCCCGGCAGCGTTATTGGTTGGTCCTTTGCATGTCTGTTGCATGAGCAGTTGCCCTTCGTGTTTCCTGAACTCTGTCAGTGCCGCCGCCTCCACAACTGGCAGCCTGGAGGCTGCATGTGGCCAATAGAAGGGTTTGGGCAAACCAACACCATGTTTCAAAAACTGTTCAGAATTTGTTGCCAGAATTTAAGAATCAGATTTTTACAGGAAAGTCTGGGTTTCTGGCTTTATTTGAAAATTGAGAGTCTGGCAGCCCACTGCCTCCCTCCCCCTCCTTTCCCACAGGGCCAGCAGTCAGCAGGAGCTGGCAGCTTCCCTTACATAGAGAAGAACACACTGGGCTCTTTTTCCAACTGATGTACCTGCTTGTACCCTTTGAGTGCCTGAAGTATTGGCACTACTCCATCTAGACATTGGGCTGAACTTGGAGCAGATTTTCTGTGTGTGGGATTGGTACTCCGGAAGTCTACAAACAAGCTTTGAGATAGATGTATGTGGCTCTAACCTAAGAAGGAAGATCCCTGAACACCTCTGAATACGGAGCCATCACCTACCTGAGGGGAGACTGTTTCTTCGGCTGAGATGGCAGCCATGGCAGCAACTAATTGGAAGTTATTTGGGGGAAGGGTGTTGAGACAGTGGGTCAGGAAGAAGATGAGCCTCTGTAGCCAGCCACCCAGTCTGACCATAGACTAGTCACCTCCATGGGTAGCATGGGCAAACATGTAAATGGCTGTGGTTGTGAGTGGGGGAATTAAAGCGGGACCATCAATACAGTGAGGCATATGAATGACTGTGGGGTAACTAGGGGGGAAGACAAATTCAGGTGACACCAGACAAGCAAGGTAGTTACCAAACACCTCTTGGAACAGAATCGGTGCCCTTAATAAAGCTGGGTGATGAAAGTGGTGTTCCCTCTGCGTAGGCAGGCTTTCTCCTCGTCAGTGTTCACCTCTGTCTGATCTTTATCAAAACCTGTAATACTTGTCACAACAAAGTGACCCATCACCGAGACACTGCTTCAGCAGCTTTCTTCCCTGAATTCAAGACTTGGGATACATTTTCGAGGTACATATTCAGTGACTACAAGCCAAAGAGTTCCTTAGTTTTCCCCACTAGGAAACAAATTCATGTCTCCATGTCTTCTGGTTTAAATTCACTTAAAGAAGGGGGGAAAAATAACATTTGATCTGTATTGTTCGCACTGTAATTTAAGAGGCCACGTTTAGCTCTGAATGACATTTACAATTTTATAGGCTGTTTGGTTCTTATATTTAACCCAGATTTCATTTAACCAGGTGCATCAGGACTTTTTTTTACAAGGTCTCTTTACTGGTTACTTTGACTTTTTTTTTGTTGTTTTTAATTCTCAAGACATCAAGTTTTGCTTGGTTTTAATAAAAACTTGAATATGTGTCATGGATGTTGAGGCTATGTATGTTCAGTGCTATTTCACAGCCAATGTCCGTTCCTCTGAAGGTTTTGGTAGTGAACAAATACATAATCATGGTTTTGTCATTTGATAGTGGTCTTATGTAACCACTTAATTTTTACTGCCAGAGTGTTAACTCATAAAAAGTGTCTATACTGTGCTCAGTAAAAGAGCCAGACCTCTAGACATCTTTGTGGTCATTGTTCCAGCATGCCACTGTTAACTTGGGGCTGAGAGAAATTTCTGCTCAGCAGAACACGTAAGGCCAAGCCTTGTGGAGTAAAAAGAAAATTGGTATCCTGTGGTTCTGCCTTGGGCTTTGGTGAAGTCATTGGCAGCTTAAGGAATTGTGGCATAGGGGGGAATTGAGAAGAGGTAAAGTTGCACTAGCCAGAGCAAGGGCCGTGATGTGTTAGCTAACCTATATATTGTTTCTAGGTTCTAGGCTCCATGCTGAGGGCTGCTGTGCACTAATGCTTGCACCTTCACTTTCTTAGCAATCCTAAGAGGGAGGTGCTGACTGGAATTGAAGGTCCAGAGACATTAAGTGAGTCACTCAGTCTGGTACATTTGTACTGACTTTGGTACATTGGTAGAGTGATAGAATTCACTCTCTACCCAGTCTGATGGACATTCTTCGTTCCCATGTCTGTCTCCTCTCAAGGGCAGGTGCAAGAAAGAAAAAAGAAAATCTGTCACATGGAAACAGACTCACAGATGGTCTCGAATGAGGTTAGTAATCCCAGTCTTGATTGGTAAGGGAGAGTAATTGAAACTCCGTATGACGCACTGACTTTTAACAGTTTTATTCAGCTCATCATAAGCTGCATCACACTTCCCTGTTGTCTTGAAGAACATGTAATGGGTGTAATTTAAATACCTGTCCATCACAGTGGCTCTCCAAAAACCACAGTGCCTGCCCTGCTCTGCCAAAGGTGTTCTCTAGTCAGTTGCACTTTGGCATTCACAAGTCTCTAGTTTCTGATTGTTGGTGTTTGTTTTTGTGGTCTTCGCCCAGCTAATGGACCACTCTGGTCATTTCAGCACAAACTTCCTTCTTCCTCAACGCAAACTTCCTTCTTCCCTTTGTGTTTCCTTCATTCCATTTCCACAGATTCAACCGACCGCTGATCGAAGATACTCAAATACAAAATGTCCTGTTTTTTCTCACATGTGTTACACAGGTGTAATAACAATTAATGCAGCCTCCCCATTGTGTTAGGTAATATAAGTCATCAAGAGCTGATGTACTGAAGGATGCTCAAGGCTGTGCAAGTTCTATTCCATTGCATACAAGGGATTGAACATTCATAGAACTGGGTACGTGAGGATATCGGTTCTGGGACAGAATAGCAAGTAATCTGGCTTGTGTCACTTCAAAAGAGCTTGTGTTCCCCAAGAAAAGAGAAAGCTGGCCTCATGGATGTGATTTTCTTTTTCTTTTTGTTCTCTCACCCACTTTTTCTTTCTTCCTTCCTCCCTTCTCCTCTCTCTCTTTCTTTACTCATTTATTTTTTTTTTTCAGAAAGAACTAATCAGTAAGTCAGTTAAGATGATGTAGATGGACTTAGGCATTTGGAAGAAAGTTCTTCTACTTTCTGTCGAACCCCTTACCAAAGGACAAGTGCTTACTAATTCTGCATCTTTCTTTCCCTTGTCCCCATCTCTCAGTGTCCTTTGACTCCAAGATGGCAGAAAGGCATATTTCTTGGATTGCCTTGGAAAGAATTATCTGGGCTATGTTGGGCGAGGCAAGAGGGCTCAGAGGTCCAATAAATATTTTCAGTGTATCCCTGGTACAGAGGACCTAGATTGGAGGAGCCAAGCAAACCTCAGGCCATTTGTTTGCATCTCTGCTTACAAGGAGGCCTTTTCCAGGTTGGTTCCAAGCTGTGTCTCCATGCCTTAAATTCACAGGGAGGTGTGCTGGTGGCAGGGTGGAGCCTTCAGGTACCTACAGAGCTTCTGTTTTGCACTTAGGGAATAGGAAGATAGATTCCCTCAGCCCTCGGGGTTTCTTAGTTTATGCTCAGAAGCATAGTAAATGAAATACAACTTGAACAGAAAGTCAGTGACCAGTATTCTACCCAGAGAGGGACTTCATTTTTATTTGCACATGTGGGTCCCAGCTCTGAATTCATCCTCCACAACCCAATGTGGTGATATTGTGTTCCCCAATATATTGTGCACCTTAATAAACTTATCTGGGCTCAGAGAATAGAACAGCCACTAGCCAGACATAGAGGCCAGAAAACGGTGGCACAGACACCTTTAATCCTAGCATTCTGGAGGCAGAGATCTGCCTGGATCTCTGTGAGTTCAAAGCCACACTAGAAACAGCCAGGCATGGTGACACATGCCTTTAATCCCAGGAAGTGATGGCAGAAAGCAGAAAGGCATATCAGGTATGAAAACCAGGAACTAGAGCTGGTTAAGCTTTTAGGCTTTTAGCAGCATTTCAGCTGAGATCCGTTTGGATGAGGACACAGAGGCTTCCAGTAGGAAGAAACAGGATCAGCTGAGGTAGCTGTGGCTTGTTCTGCCTCTCTGATCTTCCAGCATTCACCCCAATACCTGGCTCCAGGTTTGTTTTTATTAATAAGACCTGTTAAGATTCGTGCTTCACTCCAAGCCATAGAACATTAAAAAAAAAAAAAAATGTGAAGGTAGATTAAGCAGCATGTTGAACTGTCCTGGGGTTACCTGTTTGTCACGGGTTTTAAAGCATGCCCCTGTTAACTGCTTGTCTTGAAGTCATTCCCTTCCCTCCTAGTCCCAAAAGACATTTAAATATAGTGTCACATCCCCACCATACCAGATTCTGCTCAAAGAATGTAACCTCCCCCAGCAGACCCTCACTCCTTCAGGCTGCACTGTTTGTACAGCCTGTGAATCAGGCTCATCCTATTACCTGGTTTGGTTTTTTCATCTTCCCTAACTGGCCCTGTTATGCTGCGAATCTGACCAAGGGTGCAGGCAGACATAGAACGAGCAATGCTTGCAACTCTTTAAGTGAACAGAATTTGAAACCACCTCATGACCACAGAGTCATGTGTAAAGCCTGTTCCAATGCCTTTAGCATTTGTTTAGTCTTTCTTTGTAGCCCAGGCTATCCTTGAACTTACTATGTAGCTGAGGAATGCCTAAGTCTTCTGATCTTCCTATGGCCGTATTCCAAATGCTGGAATTACATGAGAGTGTCACCGTGTGGGGTCATTTGTTTATTTTTGACCGTTTCCTGAGGAGTCTCTATTCTTCCTTGAGTGAAAACGGACCACATAGGTTTTTGTTGTTGTTGTTGTTGTTGTTGTTTGTTTTGTTTTGTTTTTTCAACACTAGGCTGCTGAAAATAGAGCACATCTGTTTAGTTCCTAGTTTCCTTAGCCCTAAAGAGGTTTGTTTGGCTTAGTACCTGTCCTGTTGGTCATTATCCCGCAGAAAGGTTTCTCACCATAGTGGTCCACCTCAGACTCTGTTGGAAGCATCTCCAGCCTTTAGAAGGGACACTGGGGAGTTTCGCTTCCTGTGATGCTGTGTGAAGCCGGCAGGACTTTCAGAATATTGAAGAGCAGCCTTTTAGGACCTGTTGTCATGATGCAGGTTTCTGAGGCAGATCTAAAAGCTTCCAAGGCAGCAACATCAGGAGGAAGGAAGCCATGCCTCTCTTCTCCTTGTCTGTGCTGAGCAGTCCTTGACCTCAGATCTCTCTGCACTTGGCCCTTGATCTTGACAAGAGTGATTTGTCTGGATTTGTTGTGTGTGCACATGAACTGATGGGATTTTGCTGTAGGGCAGGAAGAGACCTCATGAATGGAACCTTCCACATCTGTTCATCAGAAGAGTTCTTCCTCATTTTTGTTTGTTTGTTTCCCATTCTGATTAAATCGGAGTTTATTTTCTTCGGTTGGCTTTTAGGTCAAGAGGTCTCTCTGGGTGGTCTGGGACATGACATGTAAAGTGATGATTTAGGGTCCCTCTTGTCTTTGTAACAATGCTGAACTCCAGTGACTGCAGTTCTGACAAAGGCTGTCTGTCTGCTAATGAGGGTGGTACATTCTTCTCATAATTACTTAGACCATTCCAAAGAGCCCAAGGAGGCAACCCCTTTCCCCACGGCAGCTTTATTCATGGACTTGAGATTTCCAAGACCAGCTCACAGTGTGTAGGATTTTTTTTCTGTGTGCATGTCCTCAGTTTAGAGATTGAAAAGCCAGCCTGGCTCAGGCCCAGTACCGATGAAATCTTTGAATCTTCTATTTTGCCACAAGAGATTTCAAAAGCCCTTAGGAAGAATTACCCAACATACTATCTATTGCAAGTTCAGGGACCTCTGTACTCAAGCTACCCTGAGCTCTGCAAGCAAAGATGCCCTTTCTGAACTATGTCTGTACCGGCTTGATGAGATTCCTGATAGTGTTGCCTGTAGTATAAAAAGCCACACACTGGCTTGTCTTCGAGGGAGTCAAAAGCTAAGTGGGGAGACCTGCTTTCCCTGAATATGTGAGTTGAGGTTTTAGACCCAGCCCTGAGGTCCCCTCCATGTGCTGTCTCCTCTTTATCACAGTGATTTGCAGCAAGTCACATTGTGCCTGGGCCCTTGTTTCAGGGAGGGGAAAGAAGGAGGCTTAGAGTTTGGGGAGTATGTATGCACGCTATCCTCAGCTCTCTATTGTGTAAACATCATTTTGTGAACACAGATTTGCGTTTCATAGTCTGTGTGCTGCCTCCGCCCCTGGCCAGGTTAGTGAAGACAAAAACCTCACTCACAGGGGTTGGGGATTTAGCTCAGTGGTAGAGCGCTTAAGCGCAAGGCCCTGGGTTCAATCCTCAGCTCCACATACAAAAACAAAAACAAAAAAAAAAACCTCACTCATGTAAGGGAAACAACCTTCCCAGTTTAGGCTGGTGGGGCTGAGACTTAGGCATGGAAGTCTCCAGCTGCCGGTGAGATGTTGAGGAAGGCTTTGGCAATCTCTGTTTGTCCATAGGAATGCCCATGAAATACTCTGATGTGATCGTATTCAAGTTGACTTCACAAGTATTTGTTGAGAGTCACAGCAGTGAACAATGGTTTAGCTTATTTATGACATGCTTATTGTTTAGGGGTCATATTCAGTGATTTGCTTGCAGCATCATACTTAATTTTGAGAAGAGAACATAATGCAGGCATCATACTTAATTATTTGCTGCCAATGAAGATGGGGAAAAAGTGAAAGAAAACTCTGCCCAGAGAGGTCCAGCAGCATGCTGAGGTCACACAGCTAGTGTGTAGTGAAGTCAGGACTGGAAGCCAGCCAGCCATCTCTAATGCCTGTGTTTTCACCCTGGTGTCATCATCTCTGTGTTCTGCTATCAGGAAGCTCCAGGTCCAGTGAGGGCAAAGATAGAAGTGCAGCATGTGTAAAGCTGGTGCCAGGAAGGAAAGGGACACACCAAGAGAGATGAGCAGAGACGTGGAGGCTGCTGAATCTGGAAGAGAAGGGCTCTCTGAGGGTATGAAATCTAGAAAATTCAGCCATGTGTCATGTAGGGTGCACCCTTCTGCAATAAGGAGACGATGTATGTAAGCCGGGAAACCAACAAATCCTGACCCCAGGGCCTCTGGATAGCTTCCCTGTCACCAGTGAACATGGGAATGGATAAAAGAACTTCTAAGCTTAAAAATATCCATAATCTGTCTAAAAAGGAATCCACAGCTGCCTGGCGGATTTAGTGTATTCTCCATTTTATTACATATGTTCAAATTTATAAACATGAAAGAGAGCCAGCCTTTTCAGTGCCCATAACGGGCCCCATTTCACAAGTCCTCTCCCTGCTCACAAATGTGGGAAAACAGAAGGAAGCGAGTTTTTGAAGTTGTGCCTCCAAACATTCCCCGAGTCGTCCTTTATGAGGTTTGCTTCTTTCAAACTTGACATGCATCCATAAAACATGGTGTTCTTCTGCCTTTATAAACTTAAAAGCAAAAGGCAGAACGGGCTCATAATTCTGAGCAAAGAGGCCCTCAAAAGAACCTCGATGTTACAGATGCTGACCCGTGCTGTCCTGGGCAAGGTTAATGGATGCTAATTTATTTTGCTCTTTGTAACAAAACAAGACCACCAAAAAGCTTTCTGATTGTTCTTGACCATGACTCTAGATTCTAGGGCAGGAGGCTGTGTGTGTGTGTGTGTGTGTGGTGCGTGTGTGTGTGTGCGCGCGCGTGTGCGTGTGCGTGTGTGTGTGTGCGTGTGTGTGTGTGTACATAAAAACTTTACTGTACTGGTACACATGTGACGCATGCATGTATACATAGGCTAAAGGACATCCATGGGTGTCCTTCATGAGACTTTGTTTTTGTTATCTCACCAGGCCCTGGAGCTTCCTGATCTGGCTACACTAGCTAGCCAGAGTCCTAGGGATCTACCTGTTTCCACCTTTTCCACCCTAGGATTACAAATATGGCTATGATGCCTGTTTGGTTATTATGTTTATTGTTTGCTTTGTTTTGTTTCTGGTGTTTGCATGGATTCTAGGGATCAGATGCAAGTTCTACATGGCAAATACTTTATCAACTGAAGTATCTTCCCAGCCTAAAGCAATATTTTTTAAACTTTTAGAAATGATACTACCTATATTAGTAAGAAACAGCTCTTGCCTGTCTGTGCTACATTTCACCTCCTGAGGCACGCTGGCTATTTTTCCAAAATGTACACTAGGATTATGTTCCCTTTTAATTTGCATGCCTGGTTAACAATGTCACTAACCTCTACTATTCCTTCATAAATGGAAATTAATTAAATGGGAGCTTGCCAGTGTAAACATATCCTTCTAAATATAGATTTCTACTCTGTAACCCCGTCGGAGGGGGGGATCCCTTTATTAGAAATGGCTGATCTCACATCAAAGCATCATGAGAGGACCCAGTCCTCTTTCATTTTAGTGCAGAGGCTTTCTGAGCCTCCAAGGGGCACCTGGCTACTGGCTCATAGCTTGGCCATTCTACAGTGAGTGGTCACAGGGATCAGAGCTGCCCTCAGTGGTCATTGCTTTTTCTAAACTCTGTCTGTTCTCGGGGCTAATTTGTTCATCAGAAGAAACTCAAAATCTCCCTGTGATTTCCTACAGAATGCTGGAGGTAATTTCTATTATTGCAGTTTTCATAGACGTCTTTTTAAAAATCTCTGTGGGAGGAGTTGTGTATTTGCTACATAGACTGTCTTTTTGAGTTCTGCCAGGCAGACTTTCAGCCTCCACTGTTCTTTGATACATTTATAACTTTATCTACATTAAGAAGACAATGCTATCATGTCACGTCTTCCTTTTGCAAGATAATAAATTTATTAAAGTAAAAGTCAGACCTTTGAATCCAAATGTTTCTCATACACCCAGAAGACAAGTGTCTGGTGACAGGCACAGTCCCAGGAAGAGCAAGGAAACCCTCTGCTGCTGGCAAATGAGAATTAGTTCACGGTATTGAAAGTATCCATAGCCAAATTGTAAATTTGGGAAATTGGCTCCCAGACTCCCAACTCCTTTTACAAGCATACTCTGGACCCTTTCCCAGGTCTCAGCGAATGCATCATCCCCCCCCTCCCCTTCATTTCCTGTTGCTTTCCCAAAAGCTTTCTGCTTCCTTTCTGCCAGTTGAATATGTTTGCTCCTAAATGGAGACAGCTTCCAGAAAGCATTCCCCAGCAGTGCCCCAGTGGTGAGGATCCCCGTCGCCTGCTGTGCCACGCTGTGCCTGAGGTCTGTTTGAAGCCTTTCCATTTCTACTAAGTCACCATATTGCATTCTGGACCTTTCACCAGCTGCTCTGTTTTTGCACTCCTAGCTTTTAGTTATTTGAAGTGTTATCATCCATTTTCCTTCATCACATTCCCCATGTTCCTCCGTAAAAGACCATGGGCTTTTTCTACTGGCAAAGAATCGCTACACATTTTATTTGCTATTTGATGCTTTGTGTGTGTGTGTGTGTGTGTGTGTGTGTGTGTGTGTGTGTGTGTGTACGTACACGTGTGCATATATATATGAATACATACATGAACATATATGAACAGCTATTGTAATTGATAACCTTTAAAATAGTTTTTCTGGAATTTTTTTCTTTGCAGTTTTTGCCCATCATGTCACCTAAATAATAAAAGTTCTTTCTCATCAAATTTGTCTACCTATTTGTTCTTGTCATATCTCACTAGCTAGAACATCTTGTGATTTCCCAAGATCTAACTTTCATCTGGACAGGTATCATTGAGGTGTGAGTAAATTCATAGTTAACACTTGGGTCCTAGAGTATTCTTTAAGTTATACCATTAAATATAAAAGCTACAGCCTCCTTATAGAAGTAATTGATTTTTGATGCAAAGTCCAAAGAACATGATTTCCTTAGGGTGGTGTCACCCTCCAACAACAACATTATGAGATGACAGTTAATACATTTCTATCAAATGCTTCCTAGATATCAGGTACTATGTTAAAAGGAAAAATTTCAGAGTCTAACATTAGCCATTTGGCTTGAGATACTGTGTTACACCTCTGTGCTGACTGGGCAGATGCAGTAGGAGATGGACATGATGTATTCACACATTTTTTATTCCACTGGTTATAACTAAGGAAGGGCTACCAACCACCACCAAGTAACTATCCTGAGAAGGGAAAATCCATTCACCCAACAGCAGGACTAAATGTAAAACTGGGCAAACAACCTGATTTAAAAAAAAAAAAAAATCGATCTCAAAAACCAAAGGAGGTCAGGTTTCACTGGACCATCTAATTCTCACAACTATCTGAGAATAGGTCCTTTCCGCAGTGCCTGTGCTGCTGCTGCAGAGACTAATGCCGAGGAAGCAGAAAACCCACTGGGCATGGTCACAGAGTGGTAATCAATGGGAACCTTTCTGAATGGCCCCTGTACTCATTTAACCTTAGAGCATACTGTTGTGCCACCGTGATGTATCAATGAGGAGAGAGTGTAAAGTTAGATCCAAAATCAGTCTACACAAGAGAGGATCGGTGGTGCATACCTTACATAGTTCTTATTTGCTGTTGCTCTCTACTGGGGATCAGTAAGTGCCTTCAAAAAGTCAGAGAATGGACATTTTGGGTCGGGTGGATTATTACACATGCATCACATCTTCTGGGCTCTCCCAGTGGAGCAGGAAAACAACAAGCCCTTGACAAAACGGAAAACAAGTAGGCGTGGCTGTGTTCCAATCAAAACTTTATTTCTGGAACACAGAAATTTGAATTTCACAGAATTTCACACATCACAAAGTAGGATTATTTCAGTCATCTAAAAGCTCCCAAGCCCCATAAAAATGGCCCGCAGACCGGATTTGACTTGCTGGTATAGTGCGTCCTCCCTGCCCTCTGCAAGGAAGTCTTAAACATCTAAATGGACATAGAAAGGTATGTTTAGCCAACACTTCAAACTGCCCTTACTTGGAGGCAATTTATTTATCAAACCTGTGAGATGCTGCTACTGAATGACAGCCCCAGCTCGGGTGATAGGATTAGTAGATGGGTGAGGTCACCTTTGTTCTTAGAGAGTGTCTAATGAGGTAGTACAGTAGTGACAGGGTGGACTGCTAGACAGTGTCCTCACAGTATGAAAGACGTGTTAGTCACCAGGACATGTGCCTCTCCAGACTAGTGTCTTGCGCAGGGCTGAGCGGGTTTTTGTAGAGACTGGCTTGTTTTTAGGTCATAGGATGGAGGTCTTGGTTCCACTCTGCTGTGTTGGAGGCGACTCAGAGACCACAGAGAAGCGAGTGAACCCAGTGTCTTTTTCATCTGGCGCCATCTGACCGCCCACTCCTCCCAAGTGCACATTTTAATCCTCCGAAGCTTGGCCAAGCTTTTGTCAGCTGATCTCAGCTTCTTAAAAATAAGAATTAATGGGAATGGAGAGGCTGGCTCTGGCTCCAGCCTTATTCGGAAGGAAACAGTCTCATCCATGGCTGAGCAGGGCTGAAAACAGGATGTTGGAGCTGTGACCACACCTGCCAAGTTGGAGTCTCCTGAGGGGGGAAATACATTGACAGTGGATCCCTGGAGCCTTCTACATCTCCCTTGAGTTAAGCTCTTGACTCTCTCATGGCAAAGACTCCCTAGTGTGATTCCCAAAGTATCTAACTGCTGTCCCTGGGACAAACCTAGACTCAGGCTCCTGGAGGTATCACCACTTTGTGGAAATCTTCCATATGGTCCTTCTCTTACTGTCTACGTGGGACTATACCTGGAACACATTAAGCATGCTTCTAAGGAAGTAGAAGCTCACACTCAATCCCATTTTGATCTCTCCTCTTCTTGGCTTCACAAGTCAACACTCTTCCCAGTTTGGTATATATCCCTCTTAGATTCCATTCTGCATTTCCCAGTAGGAAGCGCCCTTACACTGGACTTCCCCTTCTCTTGCCAAGCATGGCCTTGTGCGGGAGCCCCATTCTACAGCTTGCTGTGTTTCATTCAGTACTATGGTTATTTTCCTTGCCATGATGTCACATGTCTATCTGCCTGAATGCTGATGCTACTCCTGACTGCTTGCCTCTCTTTCCCATTTACTTCCTGCCCAGAATGCCCATCTCCAGTTCAATGTCCCCTGGCTTCCAGGCAGGTATGACCAGAGAGAACCCTGCAGATGAGGAGAGTGAGAGAGGAAAGTGAGGTTGGGGTACTTGTCCTCAGTGTTGCCCTAGTAAAATGGTCTCAGACTTACTGCAGGTAGAGAGGGAATTGTCCCATTCAAGGTGTATTCTGCAGGACACTCTAGCTCTCCTTTGTTTTTGTTAGTATAATCATGCATGATTTTGTTTTATTCTGAAATAGGATCTCACCAAATAGCCTACACTGGTCTGTAACTCGAATCCTCCTGCCTCAGCTTCCCTAGTGTGAGTGCTTGGGACACCATGAGATACCATGTTGGCTGCTTGCTTTCCATTGGATCAGCTTCTAGCTGCTGGTACAGTTCTCATTCTGTTCTCCGTGGTAATCCCCCTGCTCCTACTTTGCAAGGCAATCTGATTAATTGTAAGTATGCTACCTGTGCACTGTGGGGGCAGTGATCACACAGAGGCTGTGGTCTATGTGCATTTATACAATCTCCTATACTAAAAGCTGACAATGTCCTCATGCTAATTAATTAGCAAATGGAACCTTTGTGGGTTGCTGATGCTTTAAGGGTGCTATGTAAAAGGTCCAGAAAAATGCCCTGTAGCTCCCTCATATGAAGACAGAGATAGGGCACCTTCATATGCCTGGAAGCAGTTCTTCACAAGACCCAGCATCTGCTGGTGACTTGATCTTGGACTTGTCCACTTACAGAATAATGAGAAGTGTTTTTGTTGTTGTTACAATAGCCTGAATGGACTGTGGCAAGAGGCATACCTATTTCCTTTTTCTGTTTTTCCTCTTCAGGTTGTTTTAAACTATGGTAAAATATGCACGACATAAAATTTACCATCCATGCCATTTTCAAAAGATTTATTTTATTTTTAGTTATGTGTATTGGGGGGGTGGTGTATGTGCACATGAGGTGCCTACAGAGACCAGAAATGAGTGTCAGACCCAAGAACAAGAATTACAAGTGGTTATGAGACACCCTGTGTAGGTGTTGGGAACCCATCTCAGGTCTTATGCAAGAACAACCTCTGGGCCATCTCCCCCAAGGCCCCCATTAGCCATTTTTAGTGTCCACCTTAGGGCTATTAGGGGCACTGATACCATTGTGCAACCATTGCCATCATCCATTTTTGTAGTATGTGTCATCTCAAACTGAGCCTATATCCATCAAGTGTCAGTTCCTATTCATCTCATGGCCATGCTATGCCAAACTGGCCATTCTTTCTTTCACTATGACTGTGATCTGAACTACTCCCTCATCAGAATCCAAGTATTTTTCCCTTTGTGACTGGTTTGCTGCACTTAGCATAACACCCTCTGTGTTGAGCCGTCTTGTGATGCATGTTAGTATCTCCTTCCTCTTGGAGCTTCAGTTCTACTTTGCATGTGAGGTAGCATATTTCATCTGCTCATTAACTGGTGAATGTTTGGATTGCTTCCATCTTTTGGCAATTTTGAATAATGATGCTCAGAATGTGGGTGTGCAAATATTTCTTCGGGACCCTACTTGCACTTTAGGAGGAGGTACATTTCTAGAAATAGAGTTGCTGGAGCATGTGGTAATTCTCCTTTTATTTTTGAGGAAATGCTGTATCTTTCATTTTTTGTTTTTGTTGTTTGCTTTGCCCAGAAAGACTTCTGCTCATGTTCACTTTATGTGATATTCCATATTAAAGAGCCTTACCTTAGCCATACGTGTGAGGTCAGCTGTTTTTGTCTTATCTCATTTTGTTACATAATTTTGATGCTGGAATTATTTTGAGTGAAGTGTATTGCAGGAACTCTACATCATTGTGCTTATGAAATATGAAACTGTTTTCATAGCAGATGTGTAAATTACAGATATGGGCTCAATTAAATAATACACTGAACATTTTAACTGCCGTGGTTTCAGACTCCACAAGTACCTTCTTGCTTTAGGAGAATCCTTGAGATATGTATGTCACAACCATCCAGCCTACTGAAAGCTTCTCAGCATCCTTGCAGGCTTAAAACTATCTGTGACTTTAAATTTGAAGACTGTTATTATCTAATGTCTATTCTTTTGTAAATAAGTTATAGATGTTGAGGTATTAGTAAATTAGTATGTTGTGGCTGAGTTGTGACTTGATTGTAGGGAGATCTGTTTGAGAAATCATTCATAAGGCAGATTATAAACTTAAGAGAGACATTGATCTGTTTGGAATTATGTCATAGCTTTCCCTAGATTTAGCCCCACATATGAGTTATCTAATAAAGTAATGACAAGTGCCACTTAGGAAACACTGACTATAGGCCAAGCACCTAATCTAAGGCAATAGTCACTACTTTGTTATCACTTTCATAAACCTGAAAGATAAAAGAGTTGTCCTCTTCATGTGCCAGGTACAGGCATTGAGAATCAGAGATGTGAGCCAAATTAGCCACAGTCACAGAGGCAGGAAGAAATGGACGAACCAGAATTGACCCTGACGTCTTCCCACTGTCACACTCGCCATGTGTGGGCATGCCCACACATTCCTGTCCCCTGTTGTTTGGAGCCTCCTCCACCTCCATCCTTCCGTGATCAGGGGACTTGATGGGCCAGGATTAATGACGTCTCTGAAACCCCAGCACAGCTGTGGGAACAGGCCAGTCTAGCAGCCTGAAGTTGCTTTGCCATTGTGCATAGCTTTTTCTATGGACTGTAGGAAACCTCTGTGCTTAAATCCATAGACAAATGAGCACAGCAGCCTGTACCAGATCAAGACCATAAATGGGTCTGAAGCAGGCAGCTCTGGAAGGCTTGGGCAGGTATCCAGAACACTCTGTGCTGTAACAAGTGTAGACCTTTTCTGGAGTGTTTGTTTTAGATGTCAGAGCTGAGTGTAATTCTGGCCAGAGTCAATTCCGTACTTCTTGTGGGTACCTATTTATAGGCCTGAACTTCTATCTATTTTTCATCCTGCCTACCCAGAGCCATAAATGTAAAGATTGATCACTTGACTACCTAAAGCATAAAACTAACATATGGCCAAAAAATATAATAAAAATTAAAATAAACTGGCAAGGACAGATGAAGGGTTGGTTTTCTGTTTCCTTAACATGCTTCTGCATGTCAAATAAAAAGACAAACTGCCCAGTGGGAATAGAAGCCAAGAATGTGATCAATAAACTTGTGAAAAGTGTTCAGCTTCATTAATAAAGTGCAGAGCACATGAGTTTGACAGAAATGCAGATGTCTGATAATAGGAAGCATTGATGAATGCATCAGAACATGCATGATTGTAAGTCATTGGTTGGAGTTTAAATTGGAGCAGTCTTTGGCAATATCCACAGAAACTAAAACGTACATCTTGTTTTGGTCATAAATTGCGTAATCTTCATTAGGTATATAATCATGAAAGGGTATGCCAAGATGTGTACACACACACACACACACACACACACACACACACACACACACACACACACACACGGATATTGCTTATAGCATTATGCTATGAAATAAAACACTACTGTGACAATATAGCTCTGCTTTAAAACAATCAAAATGTCATGTGAATGACAACTTGGGGCAGGAAAAATGGATCAGCAGTTAAGAGCATTTGTTGCTCTTGCAGAGGACCAGAGTTCAGTTTCGAGCACCTATGTGGTGATTTATAACTATGGTTCCAGAAGATCTGGGTACCCTCTCATGTCCTTTGTGGTCACCATATGAACATGGTGCACTTACATACATTCAGGCTAGACACATACACATAAAATAAAATAATCTGAAAAAAAATGTCAACCTATCCGTGAAATGGGAAGGTCCACTAAAGAAAATGAGGTAGATCTATAAGCTTTCAGTTGGACAGAACTTCAGGCTTTGTGACAAGGGTTTGTAGGTTGTCTCATCCCGCCATGAGTACTAGCACTTGCCTTCATCCAGAAGCGCACAGTCCCCATTAACAGTGTTGGTTAGGCGGGTGTTGTTTTAGGGCTGTGCATAGACCTGGACTGATGTCATTCAAGTTATTTCCTTGTGTGTTATAGTCGTTAAAAAATCAAATACATTTGAAATCTGTGTGAATGTGCTGTCATATAAGGTAACCACATGTAACCTCATCTGTTCTGGACAACGCAGTTGTGTAGTGCTGTGCTTCTGAGTTGGAAAAATAAGGAGTTGCCCATTGGTGGCTGCAAGCCTCTCTCCAGTGTGAACTGTGATCAACTCCTGGGTTCTGCCTCTGAATGGAAATACATCTGTTAAAAGTCTCAGGTTGAGTCCCATTTGAAGCCAGGATGGAGTGATATCTGTGAGATCATTTCCTTCTTACCAATTTTGTCTTTGGCATCTGCGTGTATGTGCTTGTGTGTTCATATGTGTGCACACATACAGAAGTCAGAGCACAACCTTGGATGCTGTCCCTTAGGAATCATCTACCTTGTGTTTGGAAACATTGTCACTCGCTGGGATCTGGAACTCACTGACTTGGTTAGGTGAGCAGGCCAGTGAAGCCCATGGATCTGCTTGGATCTGCCTCCCCAGCACTGCATTTACATCCGGTCACACTTTACCAGCTGAACCCACCCCACCCCCATCCCCTTTATTGCAAGTTTCTGTCTACTAGGGGAGGTACATTTCTTTCTAGGTGTTCCCTCAGGGTTGATTCTCTTGGCTAACCTGTCAGAAGGGCATACCTGGGCTTCGCATCTTGGAATTCCTGTGGTGTAGACATCTAATGAGATTTTGGGGTAATCCTCTCAGGGAATATAGTTTAGGGACTTGTTGCTTTGCAGTCAGGTTGACTGGGTTTAGGCATGGCTTCCACTGCTCACACCCTGTGTAATTGCTCATCTTGCTTCCTCATCTATATTCCTGGCCCTTATAGTTCAAATCAAGACCCCAGATTTGCCTGGAGAAGAACATTCTTCTCCAACCCGTCCTCCAATTCTACCCTTTTGTTATTAACTTTCTAAAACCCAAATCTTGATTTAAAAAAAAAAATCATTACCTCACACATACACAGATTATACACCTCATGTTCTGGTTTCTCTAGCCTCAGCCAGTGAAAGGGACTAATTGAGGATCTCCCTCCTAGACCTTTATAGTGTCAATCCCAACTTAAACTAAGCAGAACAACAGACACCAGACCTCCTACCCTGGAGACCCAGCTTTTCAATCTTTAAAAAGAAAAAAAATCTCCCTTTTGCCATGATCAAAGCAGTATCCTCTAATCCTGAAGACAACACAAGTCCTTCTAAGTAGCCATTGTTTGTCTGGCTTATCCCACCCAAAGGTGACCGCACATCTGCAGGACTAATCACCCTCTTCAAATGCACTGTCCCGAAAACCAGATTAAATGCCCCCAAATGGCTCTCTCTAGTGTTTGCCAGTGACAGTCTGGCCATTAAACATCCTTGAGGCCTATCAATGAAGGCACTAACTAGAAGGTCATAGAGGGTATGTGTGTAGAAACAAATGGGATTCTTCCAAACAGCCCGTCATTCTTATCATTATCAGTCTTATGGCCATCCGTATCAATACCGTCACTCATCTCTGGTCCACACTAGTTTAATGGGGTCAACGTGTCAGAAAAGATTGACGACTCCTCCAGAACCGCACAAGCTTCCCATTAGTTCAGGACACAGGTGCTGAAAACCTAACCAAGGAAACAGCAGAGGCAGTTATGGGCATGTGAACGTTCACAGGTTTGCTTCCCTAGTTAAACAACTTCGCAACTGGCCAGAGTCCAGCATGTTAATCCTTAACCTAGGCTGGGCGGCTGCTGCCTGCTCAGACCTGGCTTATCATTACCTCTAACGACCACCTTTTATGGTTCTGAAGAGCTCCTAAGCAGGGTCTTATCACCACCAAGCCTAATCGTCATTAATGGGGCAGTGCACTGATAATTCTCTGTTGCACCAGGGTTAAGCAGTTTATGGTCAATTGAAGAATTTTTAATTATAGCTGTTGAGGGGGGGAAGGGACGGAGGGAGGAAGAGAGGGGACAGCTCACTGAAGGGCCCCTTGGAGTTGTGTTTAGAGGCTTACTGGCTCATGGAACTCTGTCATATTTAATTCTCGGAAACTCCAGGCCACTCCATTTTCTTCCTGCCTCCAAAAGGTAGTTAAGGTAAAGACAGGACCCCTGACAGGTAGGCCTGGTGGTTGAAGGCTCTGCCAGGAACCTTTTGAGAGCTGAGATACTGGTCCTGGGTACTTTTCAGACATAGCTTTCTAGACCCTTAGTTTCCCCACCACTCCACTTACAAATGCTCTTTCCCCCTTTTCTTTATTTAAAGTGATCACAGCGAGGCATCTGTTGTAGATGCCCGGATGTCTAAGATGTTTCCGTGTGTGCAGTTATCACCTTATCCACTAAACTACAGCATTGCACCCCACATCCATAGCCTGGCAGACAATTTGGAGACAACTAAGTTAAAAATGGCTTTTCAAAATTGAATTTTCAGCATGGAGACAGAGCACATTTTCATTTTAGTGTTAAAAACAGCTTTGAAAACATTGTAAAGGGTTCAACATGTTGAAGTACAGGGCGTGTTGGCTCTGAGGCCGCTAGTATGGCTCTGCCATTTAGCCTTTAGTATGGCTCTAGTCTGTAGCTGGGTTTTGATAATCAATGCAGCAAAGCTTTGCTAAGCCTCCAAGATCGTGTTTCTGTCTCTTATTTACTATAATAGGAGTGTTAGGACAACTTGAGTTGAATATATTTTTCCATTCTGTTTTCCCCTGCATGAAAACAAAGTGAGGCTTGATTTGAGCTTTATTTATAGATGCAGAGAGAGTTGTGTACCCCTGGGGGGGGGGGGGGGGTGGCGGGAAGCTACACTGAGATTCCCTTATGACACTATTAAATGCCTGCCTTTGGGTTTTCTATTCCCAGGATATTGTCCACACAAATATATTTGATGTTGAAAGAATGTGGACCACTCATAGCTTGTATGCTTTAGCCTTCTGAGCAAGGGTTTATGAAACTGGCCGCAAAGTGTTTTATTGAAGCAAGACAAATATTTATGAACAATTCCGAATCATCTGTTTTGAAATGTAAAGTGTGTTCCGAGTGGGGGTGGAGGCCCAGGTGTTTCCTGTCTGAACTTGGAATGAGTCTCTGCTTCCAGGGTTTTGTGGGACCCTGCCTTTTCCTAAGAAGCCCAGAGTCCCACTGCTTCCCTGTCAATGCCTGCACAGTGGACCACACTCCCAGGAGCACTCAGGGTTTAACACATAGGAAGGCTTCCTGAGATCTGGGGAGATGGCTCTGTCACAGTGCTTGCAGTGTGAGCATGAGATCATGAGTTTGACCCTTAGAACATACATTAAAAAAAAAAAAAAAAAAGCCAAGTATGGTGGGGGCAGACTTTTAATCCCAGCCCCGGGGAGGCAAAAATAGGTAGATCCCTAGGACTTCCTGGCCAGCCTGCCTAGCTGAGTTGGCTAGTTCCAGGACAGTGAGGCATATATCTGGGGAAACAGACAAGGGCTCCTGAGGAAAAAGCCTTCTCGGTTGGCCTCTGGCCTCCACAAGTGCATATGTGCCTGCCCTTTCTGTACCCTGCATGCATGAAGATGCACACACACTCACACACACAAAGCTTTCCTTAGCCATGTGTGACAGCTATAGTCTGATCTGTTAAATTTGTCACTTAATTGAAAAAAAAGAAAGAAAAACTCTGAGCAGAAGCTGAGCGTGGACTTCTGCAAGGCCATAGCTCTGGTCTTGAACACAGTCCTGTTAAGGAGGGGTTTCCATCCTGGCCTCCCTGGCTCCTGTCTTGTTATGTCCCTGGTTCCTGTGAAATGGAAATATTATGTATTCACCCAGACGTTTGGAAGCCATCCATGTCAATATGGGCCGTTGTGATTTAACTGTCAGCCCCCACAAGGCCCTTCTTCCCAAGGGCTCCATTTAAACTGAGCACAATGAAGTATCTGTTTTCGATGCGCCCAACGAGCTTTGGTCCAAATCGGGTGGATTCCTTTTCCGTTGGCCAGCGAGCTGTTTTTTTTCCAACATGCCCCACTTTGTCTGCTGGTGCTGTGGATGGAACTTCAGGGCAGTGAGCAATAGGGCCTTGCTCTGTTTCCATTCCCTGAGCTGCCCTGTAGCCAGCTGCCCAGGGGATGGGGTTTCAGTGGGGGGGGGGGGGGGGAGGGCTGCTGAGAATCAGGACTATGGGAAATGTTTGTGTCCCCAGTGCCGGGGAGCAAGTGAGTGTGCAGCAGGATTTGCCCACCTGCAGCCCCGCATGGGGTTGCCTCCGGTCCTCTGGCTGAGATATGGGGTCCAGGGAATACTGGACCTCACTGGTCATACGTATTCTAACACAGACAAGATGGAACTGAGGGGGCAAGGCAGTCCCTGCTTCCTGTGTGGGCCCTTTTTGTTTTTATTTTTGCATTTACTGAGGTTCCTTCAGAGACTTCATTCTCCTCAATGCAGAGTCTGGGAGGGCACACAAGGCTAAGTGCTGGCTTATGTGGTTTGGTTTGGTTTTGTTCTATTGGGAGAAAAGGATGGTTTTTAATAGAGAAAAGCCAATGGGAAAAGTCAAGTAGCCGGGATTGCTGGCATGGCTGGTAACCTTTGCTGACCCACCTTCTGTGTTTGGCTTATTTCCCTCCATCAGTTGAAAGATGAAAGGTGAAAGTATGTTTACATTTTTGTTGTTGTTAGAATTGTGCAGTGTGTAGAACTCCAGTCATCTTTCCACAACCCACCATCCCCGCACTCCAGACTCCTCCCTACCACAGAGGTCATTCCCCACTGTGCACTGGACTCGTGTTCTTTCCGTCTGTGTGGGGTACACACACGTGTGATCTCCCAACTGCCTCCCTAGCTTGGGCATCTTTGTGGTCACCCAACACTACCCACTGGCTTGTTGCAGGATATTGAGTTTGCCTCCATGCCTGCTCACTTTGCCAAGCAGGGCTGACAACCTCTCACGCTTTTCTTATGGCACTAAGGTGTTTCTTCTCAGGTGGACAATGACAAATGTACTTGGGCCCTGGGTAAACCCAGAGTGTAAACACCAGCGTGGAGGACATTTGTCTTCCATTCTGGAGAACTGTATTCTCTACATTTGTCTCCCATTCTTGAGAACTGTATTCTCTACAGCCATGCTTGATTCCTGGCTAGTGGGCAGCAGGAGATGTGGAAGACATCCAGATCAAATGGAACCTTAGGCCAAGAAGTTCACCAAGCTGGTTGCAAACCTGTGGGGGCTATTTTCCCCATTATCTAAATACTTGCCTTTGAGAGGAAACATTTGTTTGAGGACTGTCTTCCCCCAGCCCCACCCCCAGGGCCCAACAAACAGTCACAGAAGAAGAAACAAATGGCTTTGGTGGTTGCCACCCCTTTCAAGATAATCTGTTGTTGTCAAAACATTTGCAACTGTGGCTTTCAAGGAAAGGGTGGGGGGGGGAGGGGGCCCTGGACCTTGCGTCTCCAGATGGAAACATTTGCCATGGTTTTCATACCACTGAGTACAGCCCCGTGCCAGAAGGCAGGACCGGAAGTGGCTGCTTGGTATTTATTCAGGTGTCTTTTGGCAAGAATTGATTGTCCAAGCAGTGCCGAATGATATGGCTTAGAATTGCTCCCTAAAGGGCACTCTGCCATTTGAAGGCACCAATGCCAGCATCCCCATTGTAAATGTAAGTTTCTGTGTGACTCATCTCTCAGAGGATGTGCTTGTGCCCTTTCAGCTGCCAGCAAGGCTTATCAGTGAGTAAGTGTTGCAGTCAGGCCTGCCCTGAGCCATGACACCACAAGACCCAAAAGCCCCCACCAGCTATCCAGCTGTTGAGGACATTGAGGCAGGCAGTATGACATCATGAGCTTCATTCACAAACAGCGGAGGCATTCAAAAGCCAACAGAAAAAATAGGACCACTCCTTGACCTCACCAGGGCTATGTTCATATCCGTCTGTGGCCTGTGGAATGTCCACTAGCACCTTGCTGGTGCCTGTCACCTAGAAGACGCTCAGGAATTATGCCGTTCTCAGGTCACACCAAGCCTAGGATGCTTGATTTCCAGTGTGATCAGGAAGGAAAGCTGCTTCCTCTATGGGGCTTGGAAAATAAGAAAGGAAAAGTCAAACACAAGAGAAATGTAAACAACCGAGTAAGCCTGTGCACTTTAAAAATTATTATTTATATCTGTCTTCCTTTCATAAAGGCTTTGGGACAGGCAGCTTCTGAGAGCTAAGGCCCCATAGCAAGGCCCCCACTGGGCAGTGAGGGACTAGCAGCCACAAAAAGCTTCCAAATAACAAGGGAGACAGGGGTGGTGGGGGCTGGGAAGGGGGGAGTTGCAGGAAGCACAGAGGGGAGATGACTTCTTTTAGGTCTGTTTAAAGCCACAGTCATAATATGTAAATAAAAACCTCAAAGGGACACAAGCTTCTCATTCCAGTGGTTTATTTTCCTTTCTTCCCCTCCCCACCTGCCCCCACCCACCCCTGCTGGTCCACCTCTGTTTTGGAAGAAGGGGCCTTGGTTCTGACCAGGGAAGTAGACAGAATAGAAAAAATACTTTTCCACCTTCTCGGTTTTAACTGCCATGTCTTCCCATTTTACAAGTGTGTAACAGGAAACCCTTTCTGATTGCATTTCCAGAGAAGTTAAAAAAGAAAGAGTATTTTTCATCATAATTCAAATTAAAGAAGTGCCTGTGTGGGGACTAATACCTTTAAGTGACAAGTTTGGGAATTAGTGGTTTCTTGGCTCATCTAAGGATGGAAAAACCGCCCATTCCTAGATCGCCCTCTAGTGGCCCCTCTGGCCTATGCTAGGGTATGGCATGGCTCATCCAAACTGAAGTACATCAGCCTATTGCCTCTCTCCAGGGTGGAACTAGCTGTAATGTGACAGCATATTGTGCGGAAAAGTGTGAGCCGGCTTTTTTGTGCAATTTCACTTGCCTTTTTTAACCCATTCATTCCTGCCACCAGATTTTTATTTTGAGACAGGGTCTCCTATAACCCAGACTGGTCTTGAACTCACTCACTTTACAGCCAAAGATAGATAACCTCCCATCTCCACATCCTGAGTGCTGGGATTACAGGCTTGTATGACCATGCCCATTTATGTAGTGCTGGGAATAGAATTTAGAAGTTTGTGCATGCTAAGCAAATGGACTACAACTAAGCCACATCTCCAGATTTTTGGAGACTGATGCAAGATTGGCTTAATGTGCCCAGCCCTGGATCAGAGTAAGGGATGCCTTCCCAGTGAATTACTTGGGCCAATGTCTTGTTTCTAACTCACAGCAGCATGGTGAATGGGTTATGGGGCTGGCACTACAGCTCAGCAGGGGTGTCCAGCCTGTGTAGATGGAGATTTTACATTAGAAGGTGAGGGGCAGGTCAGGGACCATGTCTCAGTTGCAGAGTCTAACTCAGAATGTCTCAAAGCAGCCTTCCTCACCATTTGCACTTAGAGATTGACTTGGGCTCCATATCAGCCCATCTCTTCTTCGCCAAGTGTCCAGCTGCCTGCAGTGACGTGTCCTCCAGCTGATTCTAATTAGATCTGTCATGGTAAAACTCTGTAACTTCCCCAACTTACTGACACAGTGCAGTTCATTTTTTTTTTTTTTTTAAGCATAAAAACCTCACAGTGAAAAACATCTCACGAGGCAGAAGGAAAAGGATAGCCTGTTACTTCAGTGTTTATCTTATTGTGTATTACAAGGTGCATGTGTTAAACGGTGAGGATGGAAATAAATGCTTACATACATCCTGCAGACTAGAACAGCCCTACTTGTAGCCTGTGTTTGCTTAGCAGCATACCTTCAACTATGAACCATATCTTTGGTCCCAGTTGGGTTTGGGTTGGTGACTTTTTAATGGCTACATAGTATTCATGTGCCCTTACCTGTTGCTATTGTAGTCATGACTTTGAGAAACAGAGCAGCTCTGAAGATCAGGTAAGCCCTTTCTTCCGTGTTGTGCATTTTCCTTAAACAAGGTGTTTTAAGGAAATAATCAGAGTCCTTATGCCATTAATATGATATCACCCCAAAAGAGTAATGCCCTCCACGCATTACAAAATCCGGAGCTGGACTTTTTCATGTGGGTTCAGGGGCACTTTTACTTTTAACCTCTGCCATGTTGTTACGGGCGAAGTGTCCCTGTTTAATTACTGGTTGTTGATATCCTGGTGGACGCCCTGTTGTTTCATTGAGCAATAACCAGTTGCATTTCTTCTCTGCTGGAACACGTTAGTCTTGTGAGTGGGCTGGGGACTTCCTCTTGTTTCGTTTTTGAAAAGTATTTAGAAAAGCTGGCTTTCATGTTGGATATCACCCCTTTCACTTTTGCTATAGACATTTATTCTCAGTGTATACTTTACTTTTTCTGAGGTAGGAGGAAGGAAAACCATAAACTACGTGATCAGACAACAGTTGACATTTCCTGTCCCTTGGCCTGCACATCAGAGGTGTGCCTAATAAGTTTGGCTCTATTAGCCCAGAACCTAGAGGTGCCCTGCACACTGCCTTTGCAGTTGGCTTTCATGCATTGCCTCTAAAATCCAAATGTTGTCAAGGTAATTGTGTTAAGAGTTTGGGACCTGTAAGAAGCAATTAGCCCATGAAGGCTTCTCCATCCTACACAGAGCTTCTCATGTCTGTCGCTATAGCTCAGTTGGGAGAGTGCTTGTTTAGCATGTGCAAAGCCCTAGTACCAATCCCTTGCACAATGTAAAGCATGAGAGAGTGTACCTGTGACCTCAGCACTCTATAGATGGACGCAGGAGGGTCATAAGTTCAAAGTCATTATCAGCTATAGAGAGAGTTGAAGGCCAACCTGGGCTACACAAGGAAGGAAAAGGGTAGGGATGGAAACAAGCTGACTTCAGAGAGCATAGGGCTGGCTGCCTTTCCATCTTCAAACATGTGCAGACACAGGGGGAAGACCTTCACCACAGCTAGTACCCATCCACCCCTTGATCTTAGAGTTGTCAGTGTCTGGAGCCTGGGGACATGCACTGCTCTTTATAAACCCTGTGCTCTGCCTATGAGGCTGTTTGGCTTTTTAATTGTCCCAAAGGCACCTTGAATGTGTTATCTCAGTGGAGACATAGGTACCTTCTTCTGAATGAGAACTACAAGGGATGTCATCACATTCCACTTCTTTTCCCTACCTCCTGGCACCACTAGCCCATAGTCTATGGCCATGTCTGTTGAGGTGGTCTTGGGGTGAATGTGTGTCACATATAAGTGTACATATGAGTGTATTTACCAGCTAGAAGATGTCAAGTGGCTTGAAGGTGTTGAAAGGGTGTTAAGTGACTTGAACTGAGCTGAAAGCTGATCATTCATCAGGGAGAGATCGGGTTGGAGAGTCAGCTGGGAATCAGTGGTGTCCTAATCCACTGCGGCTTCTTCCATTGCCTCAAATGTTGGAATGCAGTTAATTTTACCTCATACTGTCAATATGCCCAACTTTGCAAAATGATGTAGAAATCACTTACAACCTTTAATAACTTGAAATCTAAGGCCCTCTGGTACCAATATGCATCAAAGGATAAAAGTAACTTTTATTGATTAAGTTATTCGGTGGTGGATATGCCTCCCCATGGGAGGCCTTGCCTTCTTGTGGGGAGGAATAGGGGGGTTATGAAGGGAGGCTGGGGGGTGGGAGGAAGGAAGAGGGGGATCTTTGTGTAAAATGAATGACAAAATTTTCTTAATAAAATAAAGTTATTCAGTCGTATGATTTGATAAGTTTATTAGAGTATATTTCACAAGGTGTACAGTTGGGCAGTCCTGATTTAGGACCTCCTGGATCTCCTGGTTTGTCAGATTTTCTTCCGTAGTTTATTTCGCTGGTGTTCTATAATTTTTTATTAGGAAGGATGTACTTTTTTTGTTATTTCTAGCTGACATATTATGGTCCAGTGCTCTTAAAAATAGCAAGAAACTTGATATGGTAAAGAAATTATTATGATCGAGGCTTGCGACTTTTCATTCTGAACACAGCCCTACGCCTTGGACCCTGTAACAAAGGCTGTGAGTCTAAAAGACTGGAGTGTGTTTGAAGTGTTCTGTCAGAGGGGCTCCTTTGATATCATTCACGGAAGCTAGCTACATAAAGTGGCATGCCTGTATAGAACGATAACTTATTTCTTAATTAAAAGAACAAAATCTTTGCCTTCAGCTCAGCAATCTCATACTCTTAAATTCTGAGCCTCGGCCTCAGGTGTCACGCTATCTTTGAGGGCAAATGGGATTTGGCCATAAATCAAAACCTTGATGAAATATCATTTGCAAAGAGCCAGGGGCCATTGCAGCAAAAACTTTTTTCCCTATCACAATCATACTCATTAAGAATATGATTGCTGTGATTCTTCAAACTTATTTTGAGGGAGTTTTCCAGGAGGCTTTTCATGGAGCCAAGCCTTATATCAATGAATTGTATTAATTAATATTATAAAGTACATTACCTGCACCTACTTAACCGAAATGGCTACAAATTGTGATTTTCATGTAAAATCAAGTGACTTAGATGGGTATCAGAGCTTGACATAAAAAGAAGATGGCAGCCAGGTGGTGGTGGCACATGCCTTTAATCCCAGCACTCTGGAGATAGAGGCAAGCAGATCTTTGAGTTCCAGGCCAGCCTGCTCTACAGAGAAAGTTCCAGGACAGCCACACAAAGAAATCCTGTCTTGGGGGCGTGGGGGGGGGGGAAAGATTGCGACTGTTGCTCATTGGTGGATGCTTGCCTAGTGTATGCCAGGCCTTAGCTACTGCTCCATCCCCAGCAACCACACCTCCCACCCCTCTGCACATGTGGTATGCTTTGGAGATGAGAAAAGTGGGTAGTGCAGGAAGTGGTTGAGTCAAACAAAGCCTTACTTCACTTCTAGAAAATGCATCATCACCCAGAAGTCCGCGTCGCTGCAAAACATGTCAGATCAGTAGTTGCTGCCCAGCAGCAACTTGGCAGATAAGCGCCTGTTAATAATGGTTGTCCAGGAATGACTGCTGAGATGCATGGCAGGCCCTAATCCAGTCTGCTGCCTTGTTGGTGATGTTGACTCCAGAAACATAACAGTCACTGTTTGGAGCCAGAAAGGTTGTCATGGAGATGGAAATCTTCCTGGTACCATAAAACCCCACTTGTCATCAGGCTGAAGCCCCGTATTTGCACAGGTGGGTCTGCTAGCTGAGAAGGGCCGAGCAAAAACAAATCTTTTCTTCCTGAATGGAGCCTTTATGTGTCCAAGAAAATATGATTCCTTTCCTAAGCCATTCAATTAACGGCCCATTATCAACTAATGAAATCACATGTAAATTTGATGAGAGTGCCTTTGCCACATGCACCACACAGTTGCTAACAAACCCTGTATTCTGTACTGTCAGTGCCTCTTTTTTTTTTCATAGAGCAGTAGTTCTCAATCTGTGGGTCGTGACCCCTTTACAGGTCAAATGACCTTTTCACAGGGGTCATCTAAGACCATCAGAAAACACAGATATTTACATTACAGTTGATGACAGCAACAAAATTAGTTATGAAGTAGCAACGAAAATAATTTTATGGGTGAGGGAGTCACCACAGCATGAGGAAATGTATTAAAGGGTCATAGCATTAGGAAGGTTGAGAACACCGTTATAGAGGGTCAGATTGAAGTGTGGTGAAGAGAAGAATAATGCACCCATGAGACATAGACACATGTAGACAACCAGCAGTGAGCTACTCATTTCCATGTATGAAAAAGGTAAAGGCATGAAAAGGTGCCTCTCTCACACATGCCTGAAACCAGCCTTCTCCACCCTCACCTCTGCTCTGGAAAAGAAGTCACATGGTTGGGATTTCTACCTCACTATGTCTCAGAGGCAGATGCTGTGTACACAATACAAAAGCACACGTGTTCATGTTCTCTCCCAGCTCCCTCCTGCCTATGTGTTGGCGTGCAGAACCCGGTCTTTGGATAAAATTGAGATAAAAGCCTAATTGTAGGGTTTTCACTTCAATCTGAGATGCTTTTCTGTCCCAAAGCAGTTCAAAGCCTTTGCCAAGTTTCTCAAGACGTGTCAGTAGTGGTCTAAGACAGCTGACTTCAGACACAATAAACTCTGTGTTGTATTTTTGGAAATGTGCTTGTATTCTGTCATTTAACACTTTGCAAAGTGGGGGGACAAAACCTGAGGTGATGTTCTCTACTATTATAATAATAATAAACTACCACACTAAGCAAAAAAAAAAAAAAAATGTGGGGAGATTTTTATTGTTCACCAGCTGAGACTGACTGCATGGATGTCAATAGGAATATTTTGAATAAAGCATTGTAGATAAAGGAGTGATTTAAAATGAAGAGAGCTTGATTCTTTGGAAACCTGTTATTTAAAGAATGAAATCATTCTCCCTTGAGGTTTTAGAAATAAAGAATTATGTGTGTGTAATGCTAGACTTTGGTTATGTTTTCTCATGTGGTTAGCACTCCACCCCACCCCACCCCCATCACTTGTAAACGCCACTCCCACCAAACTTAGGAGCTTTTTGAGGATGCTTCGGGTAAACACAGGACCACTTACGTGTTTGCTTGTAAAGATGACACCTAATAAGGAAAATAAATCTAAAAGGTGCCATTAAATCAAGTCTAGATTTTGCCTATAAAGGACACTTAAGTGTTTAAGAGCAGTTGGTTTCTTTTGGAATTCTTTGGTGAGCAGTGTTCTTCGTGGTGATTGTTTGGTCATTGATGGTTACACTTTAAAAATCAGAAAAGCATGCAGACAAAATTGCTCTGTTTAAAACGATGAAACTACCAACTGTTCGTGCAACATTTTTTGACTGAAGAATCATTATCTACCTAGTCCTAGAAATGAGGAAAAGTAGCCTGGCTTCTCAGCTTGTCCTTTTGCCAGTGTGAAGAATCCCTTCTTCATCCTGTTTTCCCCCCAGTTGAAATCCGCATCCTCTGGGATCAAAAACATTGGCACAGTCGTACCAGAAGGTGGCGCTGCGATACCATATGTTTTCACAATTCCTGTCCCTTGAAGTGGGCTGAAAGGCAGTGTGGATCTTGAAGAATTCCTGGCCTGAAAGCCTGATTATGGCCCTTGACCAAGCTGCCTGTTCTGTGGTCACACAGCTAAAGTATGTCATTTCTGGCCCTTCCCTGATTTCCTGACACAAAGACCAGGACATAAAACATATCACTTAGGAACTCTGCCTAATCTTTCAGAAAGTTCTAGAGCTGACTTCAAAGAGATAGCTCAGCAGGTAAGAGTGCTTGTCATACAAGCATCGGGACATGATTCAAATCCCCAGAACCTGGGGGCAGGGGTGACTATGCTTGCCTGTAACTCCAGAATTATGAAAGAATGATGGTTGGGACGTGCTGGCAGACAGGCAACACTTGGCCTCAAAAGAAGAAGGCAGAGTGTTAAAGCATGGCGCATGGCACCCCATAGCCTCCTCTAGCCTAGCCTGTGCCTACACACACACACACACACACACACACACACACACACACACACACACACACACACAAGAGGGAGGGGGAGAGAGAGACAGTAAGAGAGAAAGAAACAGAGATAGAGATGGACAGAGAGGGAGAGATTCACAGTCAAACTTCAGGAAGATGAGTTTTAAGTCGAAGTAATGAATATTGAAGGGAATTTCAGTTGCTTTCAGCTTTAATTTACAGAGAACAAAGTGTCACTGGACAGGCCCCTGAGATAATTCCCTCCCAAAGAGAAGCCATATATTTAGACACTAAAGAACATCATTATGGAGCCTTCTTTTACTATGAAAACGTGTCATCCTGGCTGCAGCCACACTGTAATTTTGGCTGGAAACATAATGATTACCTCAGAGAAAGGTTTTACATGTGATTTGCGGCCACAAGCGTCTTCATCATTGGTCCTCTGCACACCAGCTAACTCAGGGCTCTTGTGCCTGAGTGCTGCACCTTCTCTTATTGCTTGCTATGGTTTGTGCCTCTTCTAAATAACACGGCTCTAAGGAAAATGCCTCAAGTAGTCTGCCTGCCGGAGACAGCCGAAGGGGCATCATTGTCGGGTGGCAGGTGGTAACATTTAGACGGCAGTTATCACCAACCATATTCACAAAGGGGGAGACAAAGAGCCAAATTTATTATAGCGTTCTTTCCAATCCATGGTAGAGAGTTTTGTTTTGATTTGTTGTTGTTGTTGTTGTTGTTGTTGTTGTTGTTGTTGTTATAGCACTGGGAATCTCACCCATGTTCTTGTGCGTGCTTGGCATGCACTGAGCTATTCCCCTTGAGAGCACAGCATCATATCCACCTCACTTTCTGATATTGTTCATGCTTTTTACATTGTAGGCACATGATGTATACTGAGTAAGTCTTAGATTAGAAAAGGAAAAGGCTGAAAATTCAGGGAGGGAGTGGAGTACATTTGTCCCTTCCTGTCTACAGGTTCTGCCTTCGTGGATTTACACACACACACACACACACACACACACACACACACACCATATACACCAGTTGAATCTATATTGCTAATCTACTGACATGTGTCTTGGTATTATTCCTTCAACATTGCAACTATTGACATAATATTTATATTTTTATCAAGCACTTAAAGTATCCAGGAAATGTTTTAAAGTGCACTATAAGATGCACATAGGTTACATTCAAATACTGTACAATTTTGTATAAAGGACTTGAACATCTCTGCATTTTGTGTCCATCAGAGTTCCTCAAACCTATAAAGATCCCAACTAGATATAGTAACCAAGGAGAGTAATGTAGCAGCTACCATAGAGATGGTAAGAAAGTTAGAGGCAAGATAATATGCCCTGGTCAGGGAAAAGCTTCTCCAGGACCTTTGAACATGCAACAAGAATGGGTTTATACAAAGTAGATGGGCTCCTGGGCAGAGGGTGTCACATTGAAGCTCATGTGTGTCCCACTTGACAGAATAAAGAACTTGGGCGGATGCCCACCAGCTCAGGCAGAGTTGGCATGGTTTCCGTTGGAAATGGATATCCAGTGCAGAAGTTGGTTATGTTCTTAATAGCCCCACAGCAAACCAAGGCAGCTGTAGTTGGGTGTTTATATTTTACAGCTCTAATTAGGTTCATGGAACCATAGTCAAATCTTAGCAGGAGCTTATAATGATAACTTGTCCTTGTAGTTTGGAAGATTTTAGATATGTCTGGATTGTCTAGTTGGACTTTGGTAAGGAAAAAAGAAGAAGAGGAGGAGAAGAAGGAGGAGGAGGAGGAGGAGGAGGAGGAGGAGGAGGAGGAGAAAGTAGCTTACCAGAAGAAGAATCTATAGTCCCCAGCTTGATTTTGAGAACTAAAAGGTATGTCATAAGAAGCCAGACTTGCATAGATGGGTCAAGATCTGCTTAGAATAAACAAGAAAAAAATATATGCTCCAGTTCAGAATAGGCAGGATATGAGTAGGTTCACACAGATAGCAGTGGTGGCCGAGACATTAAGAAGAAATGAACGCTTTAGAAGAGGGAGTCCAGAGAAAGGGGTTTCTTTAGAAGGCTTGGACAAATGTGGAAATTGCCTGTGAAGTATTTGTAGGTGGTTTAAGAGGGTTGACCTGGGTAGAGGCTGCAACTGGAAGGTAGCCAAGCTACAAAGATGTCCCATGAAAGAACCAGGATTTTGCTCTTCATCCAGTCTGCAACAAGGAGCCACTCTGTTGGCCACAGCAAGATGCGGCTATGTTTTAAGGCCTGAGCTGTGCTTCAAGGCCAGGTCCTGGGGCCGTGTGTCAGTGCTAGGGCTGTGTTTAAGGGGGTTATTCAGGTCAGGACACTGGCATATACCGAAGCCTTCATGGTTAATTCAACAATTAACTTTGAAGCCCAGAATGGAGAGTGGCACATCTCACAAGCAAAGGCGGTAGGAAGTGATAATCAGAAGGAAGCATGGAAGGCCAAGTTCAATCTTAATAACAGCCATGATTGTTTTTGAAGATAAGAGCTTCCCCTGATGTCCTTGTGACCCCCTTTTCTTTGATGATTGGGTTTTCCAAGTAATAACAGAAACCTCTTGTTCTGGATAACAGCCATGGCAACAGGGTCAGCTGTCAGTCATTATGCTTCCTGGATAGCCCGCCCTGGTCTAGGCACTGAGTGTGTGTAGTAACATCCATCACAACCACACAAGGCAGAGAATGTCATTTAAAGACCAGGAAATGGCTTCATGGAGAGATGTGGTAACTTTCCAGGTAGACACAGCTGATGAGTAGCAGTACCTCACCCCCTCCAGGCTTTGAACATTTTAAAAGAATCTATTTGGGTGTCAGGTCAGTTTTTTACCATCTAGGGAATGAATGACTGGGATAATTTTAGAATAAGGATCTTTCTAGAAAATCAGAACTTGTACAGTTTTTGTACTGAGAGAACTCACCTCAGAGGTCTGTGCTGAGGGTGATAGGGGTTCTGGAGTATTTCTGGTGATGAGTTGGTATTAGGACTCACAGGGCAAGGAATAACCACAGATCAGAGCTGAGTAGCCATGGTTCATCCTCTGTGTGTGAAAACAGTAGCTAGTGGCCATGTGAGTTCCCTGTCTCACACAGAACCAGACTGAGTATTGAAGATCCAAGACTAGGCCATGTGTAATGCTTCATCACACTATGGAGAGCTAAAACCAAAGTCAGTGAGGCCAAGATTAGTTGGTCTTATTCTATGATGTATCTTTGCACCCACAATGAGAACAGTGTCTAGTGTTTGTTGAATGAAGGCCAGGAGGAACCATGCTGTTGGCCAGTTGCTGAGGGATCCCAGGCCCTCAGCTACAGTCCCACTAAGCCTAAGGTCAGGGCCTGTGGTCACTGACCTCCTTCATGTGGTGTCCCTGGCCCTGGGAATCCCCTAGTTTCATCTCATAAAGTTAACATTGTGGCTTCTGCACACACTGAGGTGTTCCTCTCTAATTTTACCTCAGAAAACAGCAGCAAGGCGAAGCAGTGACTCATACAACAGCTGCTGAGCCCTACCTGTAGGTGTTGAAAAGGGAAGTCATCAGTGGATTACTTGGCACCAAAGATGGAGTTAGATTATAGTGAAAATTAATAGCACATATTCTCTGTTTCAGATGAGCCAGTTGGGCGAGCTTACATTTGCCGTTCTGTTTTGGAGATGCCGAGTTGTGAGTGTTCATTCTGGAGTGAAAGCAGCATTGGCAGTTTGTAGTTGTTTGGGGTTGATGAGAGACAGTGGGAGTTTGGGTGCCACCATAATGCCTGTTCTCACGAGAGTGACTGATAAACTTCCCTCCTTGTGTGGAGGGAGGCTCTTTCCTGGGTTCTTGAGATATGCATGGGGCTCCTCCAGGAAGGACCTTAAGCAAACAGTGGTGTGAGAGGACCAGGGAAGAGAGTTGGATGTAGCAGGACTTGACCACTGGGGATGAGCCTCAATGACTCGCCACATGTGGGAACATGCCTGAAACGTGATTTCTGTGTCAATGTGTGACAGAGGCAGACTGCCTCGATCTGGGTGCTCTTCCTTCCTCTGAGGTAAGCTTCAGAAATGGAAGATGGTCATGAGAAGAGGGGCTGAGGACCTCCACAGGCTCAGGTGTCAGCTAAGCTGGTTTCTCGCCATATTCAGGCCATCACATCAAAATTCCTTTTCCCTTGTGGAAAAATGAAGAAAAAAAGTTCTTTATAGTGTGCGTGCGTGCGTGCGTGCGTGTGTGTGTGTGTGTGTGTGTGTGTGTGTGTTTGGGTTGTTGTTGTTGTTTTAGCTAGAGGTTCATATGTCCCAGGCTGGACTCAGCCTTGTTATACAGCTTAGGCTGGCCTAAAACTCCTGATTTTCCTCCTTCACTCTTCCAAGTGCTGGCAGATGTGAGCTACCATGATGGGCAGGGATGTTGTGGGTATGGCTCCACACTGCACTCAGCAATGTGTGAGACAGTTAGCAGTGTCCACTCTAGGAGTTTGCTTGCCTTCTTATGTTCATAAAGATAGTCACAGAAGCCAACAGACTCCTCCATGGTATCATCTCTATAAAATTACGGTATACTTGAAAAAGATTAGCAAAGAGCTAAAAATGTTTTAGGATAGGTGTGGGTACATGGGGTTTTGTTGTTTTATTCACTACTTTGTATGTTGAACTTTTCTATAATAATTTTAGTATTTGTTTGTTTATTATTTGTGAGTGCTGGGAATTAAGCCCAGCATACCTCACATGTTCAGCATGGGCTTGACCATGGAGCTATACTTTCAATCACCCAAATAATTCTTTATAATATCAATAATCACCATTAAACTGTGTGTGTACAGTTTATGGGATGGGTAGGTGTGATTTATGCACATGTGTGTGCAGATACACTCGCCCAGTGAGCCCATAGAGGCCAAAGGTTGTCATTGACTATCTTGCTCCATTGCTTCCCCTCTGTTTTCTGAGAGAGGGTCTCCCACAGAACCCAGAGTCTGCCATTCACCTGGACTGGCTGGCCAGCCATGCCCTGGAATGTTTGGACCCACAGCTGTGGGGTCACAGTCGTGCACCACTGTGCCTAGCTTTCATAGGGTTGCTCAGGATCCAGACTTGGTCCTTATATATGTGCAGCAAGCATTTTACCTACTGAGCCATCTTCCCTGTCCCTGTCCTTTCAATTTTGGGCCTTTCATATTTTGTTTTGGGTTTTGCTTTTTTTTTTTTTTTTTTAAAGTCAAGGCACATCTATACTTTCAACTATAATGAGGAGCTTGCTTTTCTAAACAAAGTACTAGAAGTTACCAAAAAAAATTGATTATGTGACTTAAAGATGAATTTCCATATTTTCCCTCACTCTTGATAAATATGCCCAGGAAAGGAGAGCCAGCCCCTCACAGAAGCCTTTTGTCCCTGCTTTAACCCAACAATCTGCCTGTCAAAGGCTCATGTGCCCAAGCTCTGCAAACACTGGTATTTTCTTTCCTTGGTCCACAAAGCAAATGGAACAAGGAAGCAAATGTCCCTGAATGGCTGTGTTTAAATTAATCATATGCTTTCTTAAAGAAAGCAAAATAAACAAGCCCTGAACCCAGCTACTGTTGAGTATTTACCCAATTATTTTTAAGCTTGGAAAATAAGGCCCAGAGTGTCTATTAGTCATGTCGTAACACTGCGGGCATGTCATTTAGTTCATCTGTTGACCACGTCCATACACTTGGGAATTTGTAAATCCTACCAATCGCCGTCCTAGTTCCTTAATGATTTGGCTGTGCACTATGGTGGCTGCAGGTGTGGTGCAAGAGGTCTGTGTTCCCTGTGGACTTCTTTGAGTATTAGAGCTGGCAATGTTCGGCAAGTTATTGATTACATAGTAAAACTTCACTATTGCATGTTATTTGAGGAGAAGATTGGCTCTTTGGGAAAGCTTTAAGTAAAATCTTTTTTAGAATAAAACAGTGCTGGGTTTGTTTACTAGTTTGTATCCTGACTTGTTTACCCAGCCTTCTGACTGAGCATGGAGCGCATTTGCATTCTTTGAGGAGGTCTGAGCATGGGCAGGCATTGGGTGAAACCAAGGAGTTAGGAATCCTGTTGTGTAACAATGTCTTTCGTGGTTATTTATTTATGTATTTTATTCTCCCATACTCAGAGACATGGTGGGAAAGATTGCTGCTCAAAACCAAATGGACGCTGGTACTTGCCTTAAAATACTCCAAGAAATAAAAAGAAATGGGGTCAAGGTCAGGGATAGACCAGGCAGGATGACAGAAGGATGAGGTGGGCACATGCAGAGTTCATTAAGCCATTCTCTGTAACTTTGTATGTACTAAAAGTTTTATAGTAAAGTGTTAGGGGTTTTTTACAAAGGTGAATGTAAGGTCAGAATAGCAAGTCCCCCTGCGAAGGCATGTGGAGAAGTTTGGCTGGACCCTTCAGCAAGCACCAGTAGTTCAAAGGACATTCTTATGTTGGCTGGAGAGCACAGAAGTTTATTGTCTTCTGTTCTGTATACACCTCCTTTGTGCAATTGTTTATGTTTATTGTGTGTTTTATATATATATATATATATATAAAGTGAAATTTGAGCATGCTGGCTCACATGCACACTCACACAGTTATATGCACACACGCACACACACGCAACGCACACACACACATACTATAAATACATTTTTAGTATAAACCAGTCCATATAGAGTACTTGACTCATGTCTGAATTTTTATGTGTGCATGTGTGTGCCTATATTAGTGTATGTGTGCATGCTTGTGTGAGTGTGTGTGCATACATGTGCTTACTTGCTCTTTAGATGCTGTCTTTTGCCAGGGGAAGGAGCATAGAACTAAATAAGCAAATGGGACAATCTAAGTGTCTTCTAAAATAATGCAGAAGAGAAGACCATGATTAGATAAAAACTGTGTAGTGAATTAAACCCCTTAAGGAAACAAAAGAAAGCATTAGGTCCGAATCCACATCTCTTTAATATAATACATGTAGAACATACACAAAATGTAATAAGCACATATTAAATAGATTTCAATAGAAACAATCCATGTGAAGCATCCTGAAGCTCTTCTTGTTGTAAGGGTTTAGACATTTGCCTTCATAAATGCTGTATGAGATATTTGAGTCCCTTTATGGCGTTTTGGCTGACAGCAAATGACCTTTCATGAGACAGACATAGATCTTACACCTTCCCAGGAACAGCAGGGTATAAATTCACCAGGCCTGTTCTGCTTTGAGCTTCAGACAACCCAAGAAAAAGTGTTATTTCAAGGAATGGCTAGATGTGAACATCTGGCCAGAATTACTTTTCTAATGAATGAGGTTAAAGATCTACAGCAACTAACACAGAGATAACAAAGCAGCCTTTGGCCTTTTGGTTCTCTGATTTCAATCTTTGTGGTTTGTAGTAATAAACATAGTGTGAACATAGAGGTTGCCAGTGACAAAAGAACAGGCTGGTCTGAAATATATGTCACAACCCTAGTCACTGGCTTGCGCCATGGAAAGATCCAAGTTATCTAGCTTTCAGTTCAGCTAGGTCTAGACATTCAGATCTTGTCACTGGACACTGGTTTCTTTGCATGCCTTAAGTATGGTGAGCTCTGGTGGCTTCAGGATGTGGGGAGCACTTCTTCCCATAAACCACTAAAAGTGACCTCTGACACCTTCATGATCAATCCTGTCGGCTCAGCGACCTCACTGATGAATTCAAACAGCTCTCTTACAGAATATACCCAGTGCTTCAGTTTAGGTCATGTGCCATTACTATAAACCAGTCAGTCACTACACCAAAGGTCTGTGACATGTGATTGGCCAGGCCTCTGGTGATGAGCTTCCAGCTCATCATTAACACTAATGCCAATGGATGGACTCAGCTTCAGCTAAACCACGTGGAGAGAGGATGAAAGGATAAGTGCCCAGGGAAAATGAAGTGAGGAGCTTTTGGCTTGACTGGCTCTGGGGCAGACAGAAATGAGAGGTTTTCCGGTTACAGCATAAGGACTTGTCAACAACCTGACTTCCACAGCATGTCACCTTCTCTGGTGTATGTGTGTTCACGAACGAGTGAACTAACACATCTCCCTGTTCCTCCTCATCTGCTAGAGTACTAGCTCACCCACACTTAGAGCGACTACTTCACCCCACATTACCATTGTGGAATCACACGCTCCATGTATGTGAGGCCATGAGTATTATCACTCTCTGCCCAGTTACTTTCTTCAGTGTGGCACCAAGAAATTCTTTTTATAACCATGGCACACCTGCCATCCCCCTTTCATGAAGCTTTCAGAAACAAGATAGAGTATAGAGAGAGCTCAGCCTTCCCTGGGTCTCGGAATGCTCAGCCTGAACTTCAGAGAGTCTTGTGTTCCCTTGGGAGCCCTCTAGGCCTACAGAAATGGAAGTCTGGCCACTCTCCTCCCACTCTGTCAGATTTCATTCTGTGTCACGCTTCCCATGAGAAATAAGTCTGCACAGTCTAAGAGGAAAAGAGAGTTGGAAACCTTACAGTTTACCCTGTACATCCTCATCCTTAAAGGCTCTGGAAGACCGGTAGGCTTGTCTACTCAGGCATCAAAGCATCAGGATCACACTGTTGTCTCCACTGCCTCTCCTCCTAAGTATTCCTCTCCTCTATCTGCCTCCCTCCAAGTTCCTATAAAGAGGAGGATTTAACTTAAATACCTCTGCAGCACTAGGTCACTGACAGCCGCTCTGTGCATGCAGGCATTGGATGAAAATCCCTCACCTAGCTTTGGGTAATCTGCCAATTCCATATTTTCCAAGACAGGTGTGGAACCAAAGTCAAAATCACAGAGGCCAATCCCAAGTACGAGCATAATGGGAAGATTGTGACAATGTGAGGAATGTACGTAAGCCTGGACTCGAAGCTAGCTGCTGTAGTGATGAGCAGACAGCCATTGTGCATCTGCGTTTGCAAAAGAAGACCAAAATCTGAATGTTTCTGTTTTAGTATCCTACTTACTTTGTGTTACAAAGAAATTTAGAAATTCTACAAGTCCCTTGGAACTGGTGGGGGGGGGGGTTAGTAAAAGCCCGAGAGGACTTGATTCTAGGGGTAGAAATGGAATATTCACATCAGTTCTCAGAGTCGGCATGCTGGCTCTTTTCACTATTTTGTCTGGTTCTCTTTTGGAAGAAGGAGTCTGGAGAGGGACACATTAGATGGAGACATTCCTGGTTTTCTGTTGGAGCACAAAGCATCCTGAGCAATTGTGCCTGGAATTCTGGATCTCCGGTCTGATTAGGCACCTGCTTCGTGGGGTACTGTATTCTTCCCAGTGATCATGAAGCTTCTTGACCTGAGTCAGTTCTTACCTCCCATGATGTACTCACAGTTTAAAATCTCTCACGGAGCTGGAGTGTGTCTTCCCAGCTGGCAGTGTGATTTGATGTCCTGTTGAATGGGACGCAGAAAGCCAATCTGTTGTCAGTAGAACCCACCTAGAACTTAGTAGCACAGCAGAAAGCATCTAGACACCAAGACTCCCCTCCTGGACAAATGTGCCACAGGGAGAGTGGGAAAGGGCCCCCCAGTGAACCACTTAATACTTTATGGGCTAATCTGAGTTCAGTTCTCACAGTTGCAAATGGCATGGGCTGCACGAATTCCTCCTAAGTACCCCAGAGAGAATCATGATGTAAAACATGAGTCTGTAACATGAGCGGAAGGCTGCGCGGTGCAGGAGTTCTTGCTGCTTGTGTGCCAGGAGGCCAGAGGGCCACACTTGTGAACTGAGGAAATGGGGCAGCAGGGAATCACAGCCACATCCCTGAGCTTTCCTGGAGAGAGCTGAACTGACCCTGAACCTGGAATGTTTGCCTGGCAGGTTCATACTGGCTCCTGATGTCATTTCAGCATGCATGTGAGGGGCGGGAAAGAGAGGCCGTGTGCACCAAAGGGCTGCGGTGCCTGGGCTTACTTCTAGCCAGGGAGCCCTTGAAGGCTGTTTTCCTTGGCATCAAACTGGGCCGATTCCTTTGAAGTTCTGGGGTTTGGAGAGCAGTAGCCTGGCCTGCATTCCTTACCCCAGAAGGCCGGCACGAGGGTCTGGGGTTACTGAGCTGCCAAGAACCAGGTCTTTGTTGGAAAGGTCACTTCATTGTGACTGTAGCTTCAGACACTAGGCTTTCTCCCTCTGATGGCTGACAGGCTAATTCAGCAGTAAAGCAAAGCCCATATCCTCAGGCCTGCCTTGTTGACTTGCTCACAGGAGAATGTATAACTGGAGAATTGTTGAAGAAAAACCCTTTGTGTGCTCAGACAAGGAGAAGGATTTGCCCACATTGGCTGCTGTGTGGGTGCTGATGTCGAAAGAAACCAGGAGTGTCCCTACCCAAACAGAGGGAATAAGGGAGATCAGAACCCTTCCCAGCCCCAGCCCAGGAGGACCCAGCTCTGAACTCATCACCTGTTCATTGACACACACAAGAGAAGTCAGTGGAACAGCAATGGGCTTGTGGAGTGTGAGGTTCACATGTGCGGTCTGGGAGTCAGCCTCTGGGACAGAGTGGATGGTATTGCTTCAGCCATTGAAAAGTATTGTACCTGGGGCCCTTGACAGCAGATTCCCTGAGAAATTGCAGGAGAGAGGGGGGGCCAGCCTGAGAGGGGCTGGTGCTGTGCCTTGGCATAAGGAGGCAGTGAGTTAAGAGAGAAATGTCTGTGAGGTTCATTCACTGGTTTGTTGTTGTTGACTTGACACAAACCCCTATATATCTGGGGAGAGAGAATCTGAATTGAGGAATTGCCTCCATCAGACTGGCCTGTAAGCAAGACTGTGAGGCATTTTCTGGATTAATGGTTGATAGGGGGGACCCAGCCCGCAGGAGCAGTGAGAGTGCTGGGCAGGTTGTGCTGGGTTGAGAGTGCACCATGGGGAGAGCACCTGTGCGCAGCACTCCTCCATGGCCTCTGCTCAAGTTCCTGCTTCGCCTTCCCCCAGTGACGGACTATGATCGGGATGTGTGAGCCAAATAAACTCTTTCCTCCCAAGTTGCTATTGATCATGCTGTTTAATCACAGTCTTGGAAACCTAGAGAGTACAGGTCAGTAGGGCAGACAGCACCAATTAAAACGAATTCATCAAAGGATTTTACTTTTCTTCAGTGAGTCTGTACATCTACATTGCAGTTGTGATCATAAGGGACACACCTGTTTCCACAAACTGTTCATGAAATCGGATTATCATTCTGTAATCACATGTGTGGGCTGGAGATAAATTCTGAACCATCTCCTGTATTGGGCACATGGAGAAGGTTGGGACCTGACTTTAAGCCATGCTAAGACCAGCCTCCTTTTTATTTTGTCTTCTGTTGAGTTCCTCCTAAGTCTCCCTTGCTGCTTTGATCTATTTCTCACAGGACAGTGCGATAAGTGACCCTTATTCACAGAGTTTGAGTATCAACACTGTGCTAGTTGCTCGCCACACAGGAGTCGCTAGGGACCAGCCATACTATTTGCAAGCCTCAGCATGAAGTAAAAATAAGATAGCTCCACTGCTTGAAAAAGCCGGGTGGGTGGGAGTTATGAAAGATAATAAAATCTAAAGCTTTCTCTGCTTCCCTGGTTTGTCTGCTTGTCATGGTTTTGCTATTTAGTATCATGCTTCCTTGGGCAGGGAGGTAGGAATGAACTAGGCATGTGTCAGGGGCCCCTCCCTGCACCAGCCTACCTGCTGCTCTGTCCTGTTGGTGCCTGCCCCCTTGGTAGAGACTGGGCAAGTCTTGCAGGGTATCCCCCCAAACCATGGCTGTGGTCCACAGTGTGTGACTGATCCCCACAGCTGCTCCAACCATGTGCCAAGATGTGGGAGGCTCACAGTGACACCACCTGCCCCACCCCAATGTGCCACAAGTACAAACATCTGACCCCAACCATTTCCAGGCTCAGGCCCCACCAATGCTGTAGATAGGCCACAGAAGCAGGAAGAGGAGGCCAGGCAGAACCCAAAGGGACACACCCAGGACCATGTATTCACTGTCTATTGCATGCTTCGTGGAGTCAATGGATTTCCCTTACAAACTGTACATGTGCAGATAAAATTCGAAAAGTTTCAAGGAAGTTACTTTACATCATTGAACCCGCACATAGGGTCTCTTCAAGTATAAGAAGCCAGCTGCGTTGGTTAGAAAGGAAAAGATGTACCAGCAGAGATATCCACTCCAAGTCCAATAAATATAATTTCCACTAGTTAGGGCTAGATAAGCAGTAAGAAAGTTTGGACCAAAAACAGGTTTAAAAAAAACTGAGAGACCTTTATAGTTGGTGGGCAAGCAGGCAGCCTCCTGGATATGTCATTTAAGGCAAGATCCAAGCTCAAGAGTGTTAACCAGAAGAAGAATTAGGAAGGTTGTCCCAGGCAGTGGGAACAGCAGCTTTGACACCCATGATGTGGGAAAGAGCTTGGCTCATTGGAGAGACCAGAAGGAGGAGTTGCTTCTGGTCAGTAACAGAGAAGAGGCATCTGGGAGAGAATGGGATAGAGTGAGAGGTCAGGGAAGAACTGGGAGTCAGGAGTAGGTTTTAGCTCTCTGCTAAATGTGAGCTGTGCTTCTCAACCATACTGCCCCCACCACGGTGGCTGAATCCACTGAACTACACTCACAAAAAGAACAGTTTTCATCATCAGCTTCCCTAAGTGGTCCCTCTGTTGGTCTACCCTTCCCACTTCAAGTTAATTTGTTCCTGAGATGCACAGCTTTCCATCCCAAGGAAATCACTAGCAGAAACATTTAGAGTTGAGTTCATTTAGTTCTTCCTTCTAAAGGGGGTTTCATTGGATAGATAGGGGACCAGTGCTAGCTCATCTGTTAGGAGGTAATCTAAAAATCTGAGCATGCTCTGTGCCTTCCATTTACTTTCTTGAAATAGAAAAACCCCACGTCTCCATCGCAACCTCACAAGCAAGTGCTTATCTGAAATTGGAGAAAGTCAGCCCACAGCAGGTACATGGTACAGCTCTTTACCTAATGCTGCTGTGAGATAAGAGAGCAGTTTCTAGAGTTCCTACCAGGGGATCCTGCTGGGAGCCTTGCCCTGGTGTGAAGCAGCCCGAAAGGTGAATGTTTTGGGTAATGAGAAGGGAAAGGTCCCGGTCTGGGCACTGAGTGAGAAATGGGCAGATCACGTGGGCTCTGCTGAGTGCCTTCACTTGCCTCAGAGACAGACATGGAAATTACTCAGCCTGCACACAAGCTGATTTGAAGATGCTTGGAGAAAGTTGTAATTGTGGATGCTTTGACTGTTTAATGGGGTATCTCTGTCCTGGATTTGCAAGAGAACAAACAAAAAAGATTTCAAACAGAGAAGAAAGTTTAGTGTCACATGAGAATGGGACTCTGAAATGGCCAGAAAGGTCCCAGAAGTAATTAAATGGGATCCAGTAATTATTACATCTTCATCCTGTGTACTGAAATGAACTGATGAGGGCATCTCTCAGAAAATGGAGAGCGATGATGCCTGGGCAGCATTAAGGAGTAGTTTCCCCAGCTCCATTTCAATTTTTAGGTTCTTACTTTATGGATAGCTTTTTCCTCCAATAGCAAAAGAATCATTTGTTTTCTCTTAAAGACCATGACCCCATAATCAGACTGAATTCAATGCTATTTAAAATCAATGCCATTTCTTTACAAGAGAAGGTGCTTCAAATTTAAGAACATGGTGCCATCATTTAGAAAACACCTCTGTCCATTTACACATCAGCAAGTTGACACGTAGAACACCCTGTCCAAAAACAATTAACAAAATTGGACTTCATTAATTCACTATGAAAATCTATTTGAGTTCCATATAGATAGGAAGTTTTGAGTGCTTATATGTTCCAGCCCATTTGTTGGGAATTTTTTTTTTTCATTAAATACACATTGGGCATCAGCTTTGGAGTAAATAAAGATTTGGTTTGTACTCGACCATAGGTTTAAGACTATTTATTAGTCTGATTCCTTCATATCTTTCCAACCTCTTCAACATAAGTTGTCTTCCCAACATGAATTAAATCAGCACATTTTGATGTGTCTGATGGTTATGTTACATGTTGCTAAGTTGCCCATTCCAATCCATTACTGGAAGCTTTGTGATCAAAATATACCCCAGCTCTGCCACTCAGCTTACCCAATGCTGTATTTTAGAAACTTTTATTTACCCAAAGAGTTAAATGCATGGTGTTGCTTTTATTGTTAAAAAGTAGTGGTAAAATATAGGTAAGACTCAACCACCTTAGCCATCCTTCTGTGCACACTTCTGTAGCCTCCATCACTTCTCTGTGGCCTCCATCGATTCTCGGTGTTGTGCGCCAACTATCTTTTCTCTCCATACTCTCTCACACTACCCCAAACAGAAACTCTGTAACCTTGAAGCAGCATTTTTGTTTCTATTGGTTGGTTTAATGGGGCTGTTTTCAGATTTTTCTAAAGCTGTCTTGGTCGGTAGGGTGCTTTTTTCTTTCTTCTGTCTTTCTTTCTCCTGCCTTTCTGGTCTGTGTGCCTCAGGCGCTCACTCATGTCAAGTCCCAGCAGTCCACTTGTGCCTGGATGGGAATCCCAGCCCTCCCATCATGGGTTTGTACAGGCCATAGAGCTTGCCGTTATTGCCCATCAGAATGTGGTTTGAGCCATTGACCTAGAAGCCAGCCACTCGCGTCTCCCAGGCCCCACTGTGGTCATGCACCTATTATTGGTAACTTCTTCCACCACTGCGTCAGCCCTTGCAGGGTGCTCTCGGCCAGCCTTCCACCAGCTTCATCCACTTAACCTCCTCCAATGAAGATGAAGGCTTTCTGCACAAGCGCTTCTCGGCCACCTCCTGTGCTGAGTGCTGGCAGGGGCATAGCTAATAGGTTGAAAATTCGCTTAAAGAAATTGAAAGCAGCAAGTCACATGCGTTCATTGCCAGACACATGGTTAATTACTTGACATAGATGCTTTGTGGACGGCCTCTTGATTGCTGTTTTGTGTTTCCATTATCTTTGCCTTGCTTGTGTGTTTTTCCTAATTCTTTGCTCAGCATTGACATGGAGATAAATCAGCTGATTCACATCAGCCACTGTTCTCCAGTTGACTTAATTTGTCATGTTTTATACCCTACATACATTTCTGAGCAGCTTTTATTTTTTATTTTTTTTTGGAGCTGAGGATCGAACCCAGAGCCTTGCACTTGCTAGGCAAACACTCTACCACTGAGCTAAATCCCCAACCCCTGAGCAGCTTTAAAAAAATAAAAGTAAACATTTTCATCATCTTACAGTTTAAAATGATCACTTTCTACTACCAGGGTATTGGTGTTGGCAAAGATCATATTTTGGATCTTGATAGGAGATTAATGCAGTAACACTATCTTCAGGTTAGAGCTTAATTCATGCATTTATACACATACATGCATGGGTGTGCATATACACACATCTGCTTAACCCATTTTGTGTTGTGCACATGTACATGCATTTAAGGATGACCACTTAAGGTTGGATAACCTATCATGGGGACCATCTCTGGGGAAGACTGGTTTCTCTCAGCAGCCAATGATGGTCGATAGCTCTTCATCTAGGGGTCAGACCTTAAGATGTTTCCCATATACACATTGGAATGTCAACTGGCATTGTCATCATGACAGTCTTGTTTAGGCAGTCATGTTGCTGAGGCTCATGGGAGCAGCTTCCCTGTCATGTATAGAAGACGCTGCCTGGAAGCAGGTGTCCTGGTCCTCCAGCTCCTGTAATCTTTCTTCCTCTTCCTCCTTGGTGTTCTCTGAGCCTTAGGTGTAGGGGTTGTGTTACAGATGTGTCAGCTGGGGTTGGGCACCTTATGGTCAGTTGTTCTCTGCATTTTGACCAGTGTGGGTTTTCATGGTAATACGCATCTTCTGTAAAAAGAAGCTTCTCTGATGAGACTTGGGAGCTACATTTATCTGTGGGTATAAGGGTAAGTGTTTAGACTGCAGTTAGAAAGTGTACTGGCTTAGGAAAGTGGGAGCAGTAACTCCTCCTTGAGGCTAGGTGTATAGTACCAGACATAAGTCCAAATAGACAGCTGTTGGTTACCCTAAGTTATAAGTGCCACTGTTCATTGTGGCACTCTTGGGGATACCTTGCCAGGCTGGACTTGGTTGTGATTCTTAGGCTTTAGAGCTGGGTAGGAATAGTGGTTGTTTTCTTCCTTGGTGGCTTGCATAGTACCTTCTGATAGTATAAGGGCTAGTCCACAGGGAGAGGTTTCCAGGTCAGTTCCAGCCCAATTCCCCCTGCCTCTCTGCCTCTTAGCATACTCTTCCAGAATGTGCCACCACAACCTGTGCTACTAGATGTTTCAGTAGCCAGATAATGTAGGAAAACTCCTTCAACCAGGAACACCCTGGGTTGAGGAGTGGTGTCTGAACTACTGAAATATTCTTCCATCATTGGCTTGAATCCTGTAAGGATGCCATTCTGCAAAGAAGCTAAGGGAGTCAGAGTGAACTACTTAATTGTGAAAGCAATGCTATAGAAATATTAACTGATAATGTTATTAAATGGGTATGTGTGTATGCGTGGATGTTCTTTCTCAGGCTCCAAAAACCTATCAAGTCTCATTTCCTGCTTGTGGCAGTCTTGAGGCAGGTTTCCTCATTCTCTGTTTCATAGAGGACTAAGTCCAGCAGGCAGGCTGTTTTCAGGGCTCCTTTGGGGAAGAGGAAGAAGAGCTGGAATCTGTGCTCCATCTGACTTCATTCTCATGCTCAGCTCACTCTAATCTCATCTTCCTTCCTCTGGGAGATCATTGGCTCTCCCGATTTCCAGGAACATCCTTTGTACTCACAAACAAGCCTGCAGCACTCAGTTCTTGGACCTGAACACATGAGACAGACTCACTGTGAAGAGACAAGTTAGGTTCATTTCTAAAGAGGGCTTTGAGGTTCTGAATTTGTGATAAGCTCAAGTGTGCGGCATGTGCAAAACTAGACTATACTCTGAGCAGTGAGGCTCTGTACTTTGCACCTTCCCAGGGCCCTTTATTCCCTTCCAGGTAGGACTGGTCTACTGTCCTTCAGTAGAGCAAGGCTGAATAAAGCGACTGACTCCTGCTTGACTGTCTTTCTGTGCTGGAGTCCAACTTCCTCCCCCAGCATCTCGGAAGCCCTTTTGGTTAAAGACATGTATGTCAGACCTTCTACAGTCATGTCCAGCAAGTACCCTGTATCGTCTAGGGCATCTGAGCAGCTGCTCACTTCCCTGGACAGCAAGCCCTGACCTCATTACTCCACTGCATGTTCAGGTCATCTCATGGTATTTGTAGCTGCCAGGTCACCATAGCCTACTCCAGAGCCCAAATCCAAAGTTCTGCCTGTGTCTGACCCATCTCTGCTGCCAAGTCACCACACCTCAAAGCCAAGCAGGGTAAATACAGACTCCACTGCTCTCTGCTGCCTTTCTCCAGCTCCTCTACCTCCCTAGTCTTACAGAACACAGTACATCTTAGAGATGTCCTAGATTCTGTTTCTTACTCACCCCTGTTTACTTTCTATTTTCCTATTGCCAGGACTTTTATACTTCCTTCCTGACTCTGTTCATTCCTTCCTTCCTTCCTTCTTCCCTTCCTCCCTCCCTCCCTCCTTCCCTTTCTTCCTTCCTCCTGATTCCAGTCCTTCTTTCCACTTGCTCCTACCTCCAGTCTTTTCTTTGAAGTAGTCTTGAGCATTATGATTTCCCTAAATCTCCCATTTCATGTCTCTTCCTTATGAGAAGTTCTTAAGTCCCGCTGGAGAATACAGTTGGTTACTTGGCACAACCTCCGAGTCCCTCCACAGTCTCCCCATCCCTATCTTCTACCCTTGCCTACTCTGTGCCGCCCAAACTTTATGAGGCATCCACACTGACTCCCAAATGCAGCAGGGTATGTCCAGAGTCTTGCTCTCCTCCACTGGAGACACCCTTCCCGACCTCTCCTTACATCAGTCAGGTTGTACTTTTTGTTTCCAGAAAAGGGACTGAGCTCATTGACTTTCTGTCTTTCCCTAGAAAACAAATCAGACAGAAGCAGAGAGTTTGCTGTTAGCTCTAAGGCTTATGTGGGTCATGACTAGGTCACTGATACGGTTGGCGGCCACTTTCCCACTACAGTAGCTACTTTGATGGCTGTGATAAAATACATGAGAAAAGCAACTTACAGAAGGAAGGGTTGGTTTTCGCTCACAGTTTGAGGGAAGCAGGGTGTGAGGTGGCTGGTCATATCTCATCAGGTCAGGAAGTAGAGAGAGATGGATGTGAGTGTTCAGTCTGGCACCCAGCATGTGGAATGGTGCCACTCACATTCAAGGTGGGTCTTGTCTTTCCTGGTCAGTTAAACCATCCAGACGCACCCTTATTGACATATCCAGAGGTGTTCTCCTGGGTCAAGTTGACAATGAGATTAACCACTGTCACACCCATCCACCCTCTTTTCAAGTGTGTGCAGTCCCCAAAGGGACTGTAGACAGAATTATGACTGTACTGTCTCCTAAATCCTCCCAGACTATTCCTCTGTGAGGTCTGTGCTATGAGTCATGTGATCAGCCAGATTACTTGCTTTACTTGTGGCACATGTACCTGTTTGGTGTCGCCACTCCCTTTAATAAGTAGGTAGGTGCTCGATTGCCTGGCAGCCACTTTCTCCAGACAAGAGAGCAGGGTGGGGAGCTTAAGAGAGCTTTCACAGTGGCCTCTAGGGAACACAAAATGTTCCCTGTGTAAACACTGCAGAATTTGGGGACTTGGGGCACCCTTCTTTCCTGGCCTGGTCAACAGTACTATATGGTAACATACCTCTGCTTGAATTTACACCTGACTGAAATCCATTTTCACTTTAAAACATCTCTTCATTATGTTGACTACACCAGATGGGGACCGTCCTAGTTAGGGTTACTATTGCTGTGATGAAACACCATACCCAAAAGTAAGTTAGGGAGGAAAGGGTTTATTTAGCTTACACTTCCACCTTGTAGTCCTTTGCTGAAAGAAGCCAGGACAGGAAATCAAACAGAGTAGAAACCTGGAGGCAGGAGCTGATGCAGAGGCCACAGAGGGGTGCTGCTTACTGGCTTGTTCCTCATGATTTGCTCAGCCTACTTTCTTATAGAACCCAGGACCACCAGCCCAAAGATGGCACCACCCACAATCGCCTGGGCCCTCCCCCATCAATCACTAATTAAGAAAGTGCCTACAGGTGGATCTTATGGAGGCATTTCCTCAGTTGAGGGTCCCTCCTTTCAGACAACTCTAATTTGTGTCCAGTTGATATAAAACTAGCCAGCATGGGGACAGATCAGTTCATGAAAGCCCATGTCTGTTACTTTTCACAGATATCTTCAAAATAAAGCTCTTCCCTTCATCCTTGTGTGTGTGTGTGGGGGGGGGGGGGTTCCTGGTGTTTTTTCTCTCCTCTGAGTGTCCCAAAGAGTCACCAGAGTTCAAGCTATTTCTGTGAGAACCACAATCATCTTTCCCTCTTTAACCGACCTCCTCTAAAGCACGGAGAAGTGTCATCCTCTACTCTATAGAGGATGAAGTGAAAGCGTGGCGAGGCATGCGTGTTTGTTCTCTTCCGCTCTCTAATGCACTAGAGCTTAATTTACTGTAGAATAAGTGCCAACAAGAGCAGTCCCCTAAGCCCTAAGGTGTCCAAAGGAAAGCTGTTTGTGTGTAATGATGAAAACTGGAAAGCCGTACTCATTCTGGATTGAGCCAGGGCAGGTACAGTGGCTCCCAAATCTGTCCTGCTGAAAGATGGAGTGACCTCAGAAACTCAAGAGTTCATGACTCGGAACTATTCAGTGTGTATGCTGTCTGCATCAAACTGAGTCCTTCACTCTTACTATTGAAGCATGGCCTAGACCAGTCCTACTCCAAGGTGTATGGATTTAGATATTTAATTTCATTCACCCAGCAGAATCTAAAAATTGAAGAGAGCTTTCTCTTAGTACATCTCATAGGTATTGCATTGTCTTTGGTGCAAATAATGTTCCGTGGGTTTTTTTTTTTTAAATGAAGTTGAAAACTTATCAGATGTTTTAAAAAATTAAAAATTTGTGTTTTAAGAAATTAGGCATGAAAGTGTTTTTTTTCTATTCTGAAATAGCCTAAGTGAGTGATGATTAAGTGTGGTAAGTCTCTTACCTTTTTAACAGAATGAAGATGCATTCAGACTCTCCAGTGGATTTGTTGTTAGTGGTTGCTTCTCTGCCCAGAATTCACCTCTGTGGATGAGTATAAAGTTCTGGAGTCCTGTGGAACACATCAGATCTGTTTTTCCTTACTGAACTGTAGCAACCTAATGAACTAGACTTGTAATGATATTAATAAAAGTGCTCTTCAGATAACTTATGAATTTAATACAGTCAAATAGGCATGACCCATTAATGTAAAACATGAGCTTGATAGGGAGCAGCCAGTGATGATATCTTCTCATTCTGTACCCACAGCAGACACAACTAACCCATGCATGCAGAGTCCAAGTGCAATCAGTCAGAGGGGCCTTTGGTGTTGAAAACCATATACCAGCTTTGCAGAATGGGAAGAGTATTTATCTGAGACTTAAGAAACAAAATTCATTTGTTTAGTGTGTCTTTACATATGTGTGTGCATAGGCACATACTTGCTACGGCACATATGTGGAAGCCCGAGGACAACCTGAGTGAGACTAACATACAGGTCCCGGGATCGAACTTGGTTCATCAGGTTTAGCAGCAAGCCTCTGCCAGCTAAGCCATCTCTCTAACCTGACTGGGACACTTTTTAAGCAGTCCCCTCTAAGTTCTATGAGCAACTTGTTCATAAATTTGAATACTTCTCCCATTTTTCCAAAGATAAGGAATAAAAGTAGAAGGCCAATGACTGAATGTGCATCTGTGTACCCAGCAGTTTGTCCTGAAGAAAATAGAATCCTGTTGCCTCACCTTGCTATGTTTAATCAATTGTGTTTTCTCCATTCCTTGTTATTTTACAGTAAAAGGAAAAGACTTCTGTGAATTGATGTCATACCTTGGAATGTGACTGCAATTAAAGAAAAATATTCTCTCTCTCTCTCTCTCTCTCTCTCTCTCTCTCTCTGTGTGTGTGTGTGTGTGTGTGTGTGTGTGTGTGTGTGCGCGCGTTGGGGGGGGCAGGCAGACAGTTTATGGATTTGATTATCTCCTTCTGCTTTTACCTGGATTTCAGGGACTAAACTAGGTTGCCAGGCCGGTGCTATAACACATGTTGGGAGACTGGGAGAACTTTCAGCCTTCCTTCTCAATGAGTCTTTGGCCATCACAGCAGGCATCATGAAAGTAAGACAGCATCCCAGAGAAGGTTCTCCGTGGTGAGTGGAAAGCAGAGAACATAACAGAAAGGGGCTAAGGACAAGATTCCTCCAGGGAACGACCCACAGTGACCTCCTTCCACCAACCTGGTCCCATGGCCTGAAGTTTCACAATCCTCCAACACATGAGCCTGTGAGGGATATTTCATAATCAGGCCATAACAAATATTGACTAGACAGCATGTCCAGGAAGGATGGGATATGTGTGGACAGGATGAGCTTGAAAACAACTAGACAGCACCTAGGGAGCTCTCCGCAGCATATAAATGCTTATGTTCAGAATGCCAAAGATGTGCGCTAACTTTCCTGGGTACTGGGCTAGCTCTATTTCAACAGAGTCAGAAGGTCAGGTGAGATGCATACGAGCTTGCAAGGGGCCCACCCCAGGTGCAGACTCGATAGTCTGTGGGTCAGAATTTCAATAGCAGGAGCATCAGCCAAGATTGCTTCAAGCCCCAGTTGTTTGGGGACCATGGCTTTGTTTAACAGGCAGTCACCTAGTGAGAAGGAGTATTAATACAGTTATTAATAGTTAGCCCCTAGCCTTGGGTCTTACCGCAAGGATGATGGTTTGAACTTCTTCATAATTGGATTGCTGCCATTAAAATTGCATTACAAACAAAGGGGTTTATTGGAACACCTGGTGCCTGTGTCTATATTAAAATTATATTCCAGTGCACTACACTGTTCCTTGCACCTAACCTAATTATCTTTCCCGACCCCACCTGCCATCTTGGCCTTCCTCTTCCCCTACTACTTCTAGCCACATGAGGATGACAGCCACTGTTTTGTTTTTTAATTGCATACACTACGGGGCTCCTCATGTTTGTGAAGATGGAGCTGAGCTGCCTCTATATCCCTTCTAGGAGCTTTGCTCAAGGCAAGACAGGACAAGGGATACAGAGTTTCTTGGAGTGGTGGGTGGAAGTGGAATCTAGAGTAGTAAAGAGAGGTTTGACCCCGTTAGTACCAGTGCTCATCACAGTGACAGTCTCCAGGTACTCATTGGTGGCCTCACAAGTTTCAGGCAGAGTGCACATGTCAATCATGGGTTTGACTAGTTCCAGCAGGTGCCTGCCCACCGCAGAAAGGGAGAGACTCCTTCCCCAGGCTTTCTTGGTGTTATTGAATAAGATGAGTAACTGGGGAACAGTAAAAGGGAACACTCCGGAAAGTTTATGCTGGCAGTGAGAGTGATCCTTCCAATGGATCCTTTACAACTGAAAAAAAATGTTATAAACAGAACAGAGGGGATTTAACTGTTTGATTTGAAGTTGCTGGGTTATTCTGATAAAAATGGCAGCATCTCAATGAGATGAGATCAGAAAAAGCCAGAACCTTCTCTGAGCTGTGTCCATGAAATGAACAGAGATGTCTGGGAGGTAGAAGAAAAAGGCAGGGGTAAGGTATCCCCAAGGACCTGGCAGCAGTGGCCTCCTTCTACCAACCTGGTCCCACCTCTGAACTTCTCCTCACAAACGCTCAAGATCAGCAAGCCCCAGTGGAGAGTTGATATTCTTTCAGCAGCAGGTTATGTGGGACCTAAATTTCTGCTCTGAGGGTCAAAGCTGTGTTGATTGGCCAACCCTTAAAGACTTGCTCAAGTGTGCTCTTAATATGTATTATTCCTGTTGATCTTGTAGTGTTTCTAAGAAAAACTAGAATGGGGTGGAGATCTGGACCTTTCTTTTGACTGCTTCAAATTCTGCCACTCCCCCTGAACCCAGGAATACAGTCTGTAAATCACAGTTTCTCTGAAGGTTCGGGATTTGGCCAGAGCAGTGATCTTTCATTCGTCTGATGTAGCTAGCTTGTTCCTTGCTCCAAACATTTGATGAATTTCTCTACCAAATAAAAAGCTTCATGGTTATGGGCTTGTTTAGCTAGTGAGTCCTTACTTTCCCTCTTTTTGAATGTGGGGGAATATTTCCGGAGATTAGGGAAGACTTCAATGTGAGGAATGGAGGGTGTGGTCCAGCTGGTTGTTTGTCTTTGCTTTTGGATGGATGCTTGCTTTCTGAAGGTGCCATTATCAGAGCTGGTGTTCTCATTTATGTTTAGAGGCCCAAGGGAAAAGGGGCATCTGGATTTGTTGCTTCCTAGCTGTGTAGAAAGAGCCAGTGAAACCTCCCGAAGGTTGGTTTCCTCCTCTGTCCACTGGGTATAACAAACATCAGTAAGTGCTTCTGACTGTGCGCCAGGTAGTGTTCTGAATGCCAAGCATGCCACTCAGTTCTCATTACGACCTCATGAGGTGTGTCTTGGAATAATAATGACTCCTGCATGATCGACTCTGATGCATTATTAAGTAACTTCATGAACAGCATTTCACAGGCGGTCCGTTTCATTCTCTCAACTCAATATGTGCTGTCAACAGTAGTTCTGATAGTCATCTATTGCTGTGTAACAAATTACCCCCAAATGTAATGCTTTAGGAAACAAATGCCATCTATCCCCCACAGTGCCTGTGTGTTAGGAACCCGGGAGATGTTTAGGTGGGTTGTTAAGTTCAAGGCACCTTGCTGTAGACTTGGGACTTGAGTCATCTAAAGGGTCGGTATCCATAAATGATAGCTTCCTCACAGGGTTGTCATGGCCTCAGTTCTTCATCACATGGATGTCTCCCAGGGACTGCCTGAGATGCCCTCTGCTCTCCTCTGTATCAACAATAATAAAGGAGAGGGATGGAGAAAGGGAGCCAGAACATAGGATCAAGCAAAAGCTAGAGTCACCATATCTTTTCTAACCTGATGTTAGAAGTTGAAGATCAACACACCTGCCACCCTTTGTCATTCATGCAGAGCAACTTTGAGATATAGTGGGGGAGACAGCTAAATGTGCACAGTTGCACAGATGTGAACACTGCGAGTTAGTAGTCACCAGAAGCCAACGTGGAGGCTGACTACTGGAGTCACATTTGTGCACTGCACTCCTAAGAATCACATACCAAACCATGAAGGTTGGGAACTTCCCTGGAATCAGATACCTGCAGAAAGTCTGTTCGCCTCAGCAGTCAGTGTGTGTGACATCTTATAGTCGGAGCAGCACCACCATGCTGTTCTGATGGATGTTCTCTGTGACTTGTTGTTTGTACCAGAGATGTGCCACACGGATGTATTTGCCCCTATGCTGTTTGCTCCCCCTGGCTTGTATTTTAATATTCTGGTCCATATTGTTTGATCTCCTTCTACTGTGGATTCTGCTCATCTTCCAGTCAGTTTTAAAAGTATATAGTAACCCCTAGCTAGCGGTTCATTTCATTACAGACTGGCTGAAGGCAGTGAATTTATATTCAATCATCAGACTGAGCATTTCCCCCCCCAATTTTCTGGGGATGGATTCACTGTGATATTCCCCTAAATGGATTTTTTGGCCTTTCTCTCAGGCCTGCCTTTGACATTTTCTCAAGAATGTTTATTTTTTAATTTACAACTTTGAGAGGTTTATTTTGAGATGGGCTTTATGCAACAAAATATAATAGGTTCAGAGGTGGAGGGGCACCCTGTGAATTTGAAATGGACTGCCATGAGGGGGAATTACTCATTTCATTTGTAGGAGAAAGATGACAGCGAACACGAAAGGAGAAAGGTTTCAGGTCCCAATTCAGACAGAGCAAATCCCTTCCATCAGTGAGCACGCTTGGTGTCTTACGTTTGCCATGAACATCTATTTGGGAGGCTTTGGGAAGGCCGTTGGGAGGGTGAGAGCCCTTGCTGGGGGATTTCCACGGTGTCCCCTTGGAAAAGAGGCACTCTGATACCCCCACTTCATCGCGGCCTCAGAGACTAGGACGGCATGGGCATGTGACACCTCTCTTTCTTCTTTTCTCATGGAGGAGGCTCGTGGAAGACCCGATAGCCTTCTCTGTTTCCTTTCTCCTTTGGGAATCTCTGGTCCTTCTGGGTTATTGCTTGCTTTCTTTTTCAAACAGAAGATGCTTGGGTACTTGATGGCTTGTGATAAAATATCACCTTATCGAAGTTTGGGTACCGAATCTGATCCCAGAGGATGTAGGGGAAGCATCCTGCTCCTCTCCTGGCCCTCACAGCCCACATCACTCCATTAATTTCCAGGCATCACCCTTCATTAGCAACCCTGTGGCTGAAGGGCTGCATGATGAGGCGGCAGGGTCATGAACCACACCATCCCCTCCTTGGTTCATTTCACAGCTTGCTTCTTTCTTAATACCTCACGGCTCATTTTCCCCCCTTCACTTGGCCAGAGGGACCTTTCTCAGGCCTGAAATGGATGGGGGCTCCTGCTGATCCTCTTTTGTTCAGTGCCTAGCTAGTCTCTGGGATTAAAAATTCACACTGTCACCACGACAGCACCTTTTGCTCTGGGCTTGTGGTCTAACTGAAGTTAGGACTGCGAGGACATTAGGACATTAGGCAGTGTTTTAACAGCCTCCTCCTCCTCCTTTCTGAGTCAGTTTTTAAATGAAGACAGAATACATGAGATGGTCTTATCATTCAGTGAATTTGCTCTAATGTGTGAACCTCTTGGTAGAAGATGGTATTTGGTGAGCTGAATCTGCTCTACCTTTTTTAATAAATAAGTTAATGAGGGGATGTGATTATATTTGCTTATTGGAGCTGTTTGCTGTAGAGAGGCAGCCTGTGTAATATAGCCCTCCTAAAGTGATCAAGGCAAGAAGAAGGCACACCTGCTACATGCTGGGACTTCTCCCATCTGTGTGAATGATAAGCTGTGTTACCCCTGACCTTTACTTTGGTGACTGACAAGCTGGTAAAGACCATAGCTACTTCTGAAAGTCCCTAGTAAGGTGGTAGTGGGAGCAGGATTAAACTGTGCTTGCCCTTACAAAGGTGAAGAAAGGAGTGCCTTAACAGCACTAGGTGAGCAGGGTAGCATCGTGAACATGAATGTGGGCCCTATAATCAGCTAGATTTAGGGCTAAGTTCGGGGTTTAGCCTTTGGGAGATGTGTGACCATTATATTACTTATCTGTTGCTGCATAATAAGCTGTCACAGCCCCTAGTGGCTTCAAACAACTGCCATTTATTGCATCTTGCAGTTGCTAAATGTCAGGAATCAGGAATGGCACAGCTCTGAGTGATTCTGTTGCATGGCCCCCATTGAGGCTGTCTTGAAGGCACTGGCTCGGGCAGCCATCTCCTGTGGTTTGGCCAGGACAGAGGGATCTTCCTTTAGATTCGTTCCCGGAGCTGCTGACAAGAAGCTGTCATGTAGCTATCTATATCTGATCATCACAAGACTTTAGCCACCCAAACTAGCAGTCTGTCTCTTTACCTGTAAAACAAGAGAAACAAGAGTCCCAAGGCTCTGACTCAAGTGTAATGAAAGGAATTATAGTCAACCATTATAATTGTATCATTTGTATCATCATCTACCCATAAATCCCAAAGCATTCAAATGGTCATACATGTTTCATGTCCTATTTTTTTCCCTCTGCTACCAGGTATTTTCCCATTGCCTTGAATGGCACTGTCGCCTATAGATGGCATGCTTAGACCTACCAGAATAGTGATTGCCAGAAGACAGGTAGGGAGCTGTGCCCATCACTGCCAGGGTCACAGAATATTGAGAGCACGGTTAACTACAAGATGCATGGAGAGCTTGCATAAAGTGAGGGGCTTGCTGATAAAACAACAGCAAAAATTGTCAAAAAAATTAGTTTTCAAATCAGAGGATCGATATTAGAGTTTGAGAAAAAGAATCCAATTACAGCTGGAAAATGTTAACAGGGAAGGTGTAAAACACTCTGTTGTCTGCAGTACCTGGCCTTCGTTCAGGGTCTCATGGGAGTTCTGGACCAAACATCTTTTAGAAATAAGATCCCCCATGCACATATCCACGTCTTCTCTCAATTCTGAGAGGCCCCCAGGTCCCCTCATCCCTTCTCAGTTATCCAACACTGTCTGTATAAAAAAGGCAAGAATGAAGTCAAGGTCAACATATATGTCAAATTTTAATGCACATGTTTATTGGGCAGGAAAATGGCAATTTGGTGTTCCTCTGTACATGTCAAATAATCATTTATACACCCACACATATAAACTTCTGGTATTTATGACAACATCCTCGCTACTCCAGCATTCTGAATGATAACAGCTACCCTCATAATTTGTTTTTCTCGGCCATGATGTAATCATTAAGTTGCAGTAATGAAGATGGAAGGTTTAATAATGGAAAGTGTTACAAATTTCAATTTAATCATTCCTAAATTGATTAGCAACTTTCCCCCAAATGCCTGGCCATGGAAAAACAGAGCGCTAAGAGAGACAAAGTGCTGTGGCCCGAGTTTGATCAATGGTGCTTTGGTACAGCTGTAATTGGGTTATTGAATTGACTCATCTTGCAAATGATGTTTGCATTGTCTCAGCCATATGTGTTGAGGGCCAGGGAAAGGTCATTAGAAGCTTAGACGGAGGGCACATGTGGGTTACAGGGAGGGGGGGAGGAGCAACAGCAACGTGGAGGTTAGTCAATTAAAAGCAACACCCAGCAAAGTGTCCCTGGAGCTGATCACTGTAGAATGGTCAGTGTCAAAACCCCAAAGGCCTATTTAAAGGAGTCTGAAGATTCTGTAAGTAAATGTCTACTCATGGCCTCAGGCTATTTAGCCCCTGACAAATGACATGGGTGAGCCCCTGCGGGCAGATTGGAAGGAAAGGACACCTATAAACAAATCCCAGGCTGGCAGCTCTAACAAAGCCAGGATTGAAATAATTAAGTAGCAGCAGCCACCTCGCTCAGCAGAGGAGCCCTGTGCGGTGTTCTGCACTACCCCAGTTATTCCAGATGGAAACTTTTTAACTTCTCATGGAAATTTCTCTTCATGGTAATATTTTAAGGACTAGTAAATCAGTATTCCATTATACAGTTTGAAAGTTTTTTGAAACAAGACAAAACAACTTTTTCACCCCTCCCCCGAATGTCACTAAATCATCGCTCCCTGTCCTGACCCACTTTGCAACTAAATGTAAACAGGATTGTTACTGCACACACAAGGCATTCAGTAGAGTCTCCTGTTTTTCTGGATCTATTTATGTGGCTATCACATGTCAGAATTATTAAAGCAGCCTGTGATTGTCACTCATCCCTCAGAATAATCAGCAAATGCTCTAACCCTAGGAATGGCAGCACATGGGTTCTTTTGGCCTGGGAGATAGTAAAGATAGGAGGGATGTAGACAGAAGAGGCCATGGAGGCAGGAGAAGATGGGGGCAGACAGAAGCTCTTCTAGAGGGCAAACTGTGGGGAAGACTGAGTGGGGCCCAGCTGCCAGTTGGCATGGGCAAGGGACCCCAATGCCATGGCACTTTGCCAAGTCTTGCATATGGCAGGCACAGCTCATTGAGAAGCCCCCTCAGAATACTCAGTGTGCTTCATACTCAGAATTACAAGTGCAGTTGTCACTCCTTATCCCAGGAACTGCTTCTGAGAAAGAACACTGATGGGTGCCTGAAATTACAGCTAGTATCAAACCCTCCATAGATAAGCATGCATATCAGTGCAAGTATATGTGCATATACATTATTTTTTTATACTATCATGCCTAAGCAATCTTAATGCCTTTCTACCTTTTATTATTTCACAACACTGGCCATTGGCTAGTTCTCACACATGCTAGGAAAGTTCTCTACCACTGAGCTGCAGCCCCAGCCCTGCCTTTTCAATCCCAAAAAGTTCTGGTCATGCACTGTGGCCATGACTCTCCTTTTGAGGTATAACAATAGAGGAAAAAAATGTAAGTTTCTTTATCTTCCTTCACATAAAGAAATTTCAGATGTGTATAGACCTTGAATACCCAGGAGACAGAAGTCATTCTCACCTTAGACCTCGGACACCTCAGCATCCTTTTCTTTTCTTTCCATGGTTTGAGTTCTCACCTCAGCTCTCAAAGACAGCCCCTTATAGCTTTTGTTTAGCACCCACAGATTGCTGTCCTCATGGCTCTTGTGTTTCAAGGTCATTATGAAGTAAAAGAGTGCTCCTTAAATAACACTCCAGTAATCTTTTCCCAGTAGTGTGATAATTTAGATAGATAGGTGACTGAGGAATAGGTAGTGTATACAGGGTGGATACACTGGACAAAGAGGACAGCTAACATCTGCAGTGGAAGAGAGTAGGATGATGTAAGATCTGGTCATGCTACTAAGGATGCCACATGCCTTAAAACATGAATTATTTATTTTCAGAATTTTCCATTTAATATTTGTAAATGGTAGTTGATTGTGGATAACTTGGAGGCAAAATCCTGGCTGGAAGAACAACTGTCACGCTTCGGGAACCCCTATACATTTGGTATATAGATTTTTCTGACTACGGTAATAAGCTACCATCAGTTGGACAGCTAGGATGACGGAACTTTAATGTATTGAAATTCTGAAGACTAAAAATCCAAAATGAAGGTATTGGCAGAGCCGTGTTCTCTCTGAAACCTATAGGAGAATCTTTCTGTGACTACTCCTACTTTCTGGGTTCTTTCTTGCAGATTTGACCATCTTTGGTTTGGATGTGCCTCACTCCAGGCCGCTCTGCACAGTCTTCTGCTCTTCCCTCACCTTTCCTGTGTGTCTTTCTTCATATGGGAATGTTCTCCCTTAGTGTCAGGACACCAGTCACATTGGATTAGGACATACACTGATAGCCTCATTTTTACCTGATTATCTGTGAAAAGACCTGATTTCCAAATAAGGTCACATTGTGGTAGTTTGGATTCCCACACATCTTTGGAGTAAGGGCAACACATTTCAACGTGTGATAGATACTAAGTTTAAAAATTGCTAAGTAGAATCTGAGTTCTTTTTTCTTTTTGTTTTTCTTTTCTTTCCTTTTTTTTTTTTTTTTAATGTGGGTCAGTGTGTTTCTCCAAAAATCATCATTGATGTTGAAGGGGAAAAGAAAGAAGCGAATACTGATACCAGATCCAAAGATGTTAGCTTATAGCTACTTGGCTTGGACAACTGCTTCAGGTCTTTGGTTATTGAAATTAGGCTTGAGTTGGACATTCAAATAGCATCATCTCCATGCTGTGGTTTACACACTGGACCTGTCTAGCTTGTGATACATATAAGATACATGTGAGATGGGCTTGTCAAAGCTCTTATGTGTGTCTCCTGCCAGACCACTAATGGCAGCTGTAGCATATGGCTGCCGGTGGATGGGAGACAATAGGTTTGATAAGTTAGAGTCCTAGATTCAGATCCTGCCACCACCTCTTAGTAGCCATGTGACCTTGGTCATCCTACTTGGCTTTCCTGACCTTCTGTTGCTCCTCTGTCAAAACAGAGTCTACAGCTTATATGAGCCTGTAAAAAGAAAGCATTTAGCATATAACACAGGCTTAATAAACAGTTAGTTCCTCCAATAGCCTGTCCTGCACATACTCCCTGAGTACACTGGTCTAATTTTAATACTCATTAACACTATACAGTTTACAAAGCAATTTCATTTATCATTATATTTAATTTCTATTTATTGATTGAGGGACATGGTTTAAGTCTGAAAATGCTTCTTTTAAATTATTCACAACTGTTGGTCATAACTGTGAATCTTCCTATGTTCAATATTTTAATTATTTTTTTAGCCAACAGCCATAGTTAGTGGCCGCAGAGCTGATATCATGCCGTATGCAGTAGTAATCAACTGGAGGGAGTTTTGCCTCCAGGGATGAGTGACAATATCTGAAGATGTGTTTGGTGTCACAACATGGGTGTGGGAGACTAGTGACATCTGAACAGAGCCCAGGGATACTTTTAAATGTGCTACCACACGCGGTATAGCGACACAGGCATGTCTGAGCCAGCATGTTAACTGTCTGGAAGGTGAGACTCCTTGCAACATGGTAGCAAGGTATTTTCATAAGTGCCTATCTTCTGTCATTGCATCCAATCATAAAGGACCACCGTGTAAAAAGTAATTAGGTGATTTATTTCCATTCTGTCAAGAAAATTAGTTAAACCAGAGGTAATATTTTTAATATTTTGAAAGAAAAGAAAACCCTGCAGTATCAGTCAATAAGGATTTGATGAATACATACCTCCAGGGAATTGTGTTGCTGAGCAGTGACATCTGTGGAGAGACCTGACACTCGGGCTGGCCTTTCAACATTAAGTGGCTGAGGTTCTTGGGCTGGCCCTGCATGCACAGTATTGCTTCACTTAGCTGATTAAGAAATACAGTCATGTTCTAGAGTGTGTCTACTTGGCTTGGTGGAAGATCACCAACCATAACTCCCATGATGCTTCAGAATATCAGAAGGCTGATGGCCAAGGGTGCTCAGAGCTCATTCATATTATGTGCTGAATCTATTTTTGAGATAAGTTCTCCAGTAGCCTGTGCTGACTTTAAACTCAAGATGTAGCTGAGGATAGCCTTGAACTCTTGATCCTCCTAACTCCATCTCCACAGTTCTAGGGTTTTTGTCAAGTACCACCATGTCCCAACTTCTGAACCCGTTCTTAAGAGAAAGAACACTTATATTTCATAGACTGACAATAAAAATAACTGTAATCATATTAGAAGCCATTATTGCTTGAATACATGCCAAATGCCAATTCTGAGTCAAGAGCTGATACATATCTTTTTGTTGTAACAGCTCCTGTGTGTGTGTGCATGCATGTGTGTGTGTGTGTGTGTGTGTGTGTGTGTGTGTGTGTGTGTATTCGTGGCAGGTACAATGTATGCAAGGGTGTGCATTCACATGTATACTTTTGGAGACCTGAAGTAAAACTTTGGTGTTGTTCCCCGGGAGCTTCCCACTTTGGTTTGAGTAGTGAATTGGTGGTTTTGTTTTGTTTTTCAGACAAGGACTCACTATGCACCCCCAGATAGTGGAATTTACTATATAGACCAGGTTGGCTTCAAACTCTGAGATCCACCTGCCTCTGCATCCCAAGATCTGGGATTAAAGGTGTGGGCCACCACATCTGGCTGACCACTTTGTTTTGGTTTTGTTTTTTTTTTGTTTGTTTTTTTGTTTTTTTTTTTTTTGAGATTGGGTCATTCACTGGGACCTAGGGTTCTCTGATTGGACTAGGTTAGCTGGCCAGCAAACTCCAGAGATCTGTCTGTCCCCATTTCCCCAGCACTGGGATTACAAGCACATATCCCAACACCTGCTTTTTTTCTTGCATGCTCAGCATCAAACTCAGGCCCTCATGCTTGCTTAGCAAGCATTTTACGAACTGAGCCATCTTCCCAGCTCATTTGGTGGAAATACTAACCATCCCATTTAAAAAATGCAGCAGCCAAGGCTATGAGATTAGGTGGCAAGCCAAATTTTGTTCAGCTGGTAAGTGGTAGAGCCAGCGTTGCTGACTGCAAATTCTCAATTTAGCATGGACTATACATCTGCCTCAGTCAACACAGTGGGAGATTTGGGGCAGGGAGGGGGGATGGTTCTTGAGGAGCATTACCTACAGTTGAGTTGATGGAAAGCATTATAAGTGCTTCTTAGCAATCTCTGTCCAAGGTCTTGATTTTACCTATTAATCCTGTGTGGGGAATTTTGTCAAATATCGGGGTATCTCCTTGCTGTCCCCATGGTATCTTCATAGACAGTTCCTGAATTAGTCGTGATTGACGTAAAGTGGGGGGGGGGGGGGTCATGGAGTGACTGTATTCAGCTACAATAGGGAGAGTGTGAGAGGTGCTTTAACAGCATAAATCCTTAACACTGTAGTTTTGGAAGCCTGAAGTCAAGTGTACTGGGTTAGCCAAAAGGTGTGATGGCAGAGCTGCATTCTTTCTCAAGGAAAGCAACTGCTTGTTATGTCTGGATCCTGTAACCTGTCCTCACTTCCTGCCTCATCCTCCTCGATCCTTGGGGCAGGCAGTTTACGTGTCTCTTTCCTGTGTCCCTAGCCATAGCTTCATTTGGGTTTTTTTTCCCCTTGGCTTCCCCCAAACCCACTTTATTTTAGTAAGACACACATAAAATTATCCATCTTGCATACCTTCACATCATTGTGCCACCACATCCCAAGATGTTTTCATCATGAAGAAAATAGAACTTACTTCATACACAATAAATAACAGCTCCCGAGAACCCCTCAGCCAGCACTGCTGACACTTCCTGTGAGCGGGAACTTGACTGCCGACATCTCCTGTAAGCGGAAGTGGAGTTATGCAGTATTGACTTTGTGGTTGGCTTATTTCCCTTAGATTGGGTGTTTTCAGTAGAAAAGCAGTTACTAGAGGGAAGAACCCTGGAAGTAAACACAATGGAAACAGTTGGTCAGTAAATGCTAGCTGGGTTCTGTACGGCATGGGCTGCTGTTTGTCTCCCCCTTTGAGTAATGGGTGTTAGCAAGGTGCAAGAGCTATTGAAGCGCCAAGCTGACCCTTCTCTAATGTGAGGGTGGCAAGGCATTGGAGAAAGCAAAGGCTTCTCCCTTCCCTTCTTAAAAACAGCCTGGGTTGGGGAGATTTCCTGAAGAAAGAACATTGGGCAGGAGAGAAAACACAGCTGGGAACAGCAAACCAACAAATAATGTTAAGTAAAGAAACACCAATTGTTCTTGGAGGTGTGTGTGTGTGTGTGTGTGTGTGCGCGCTCGCACCGGTGAGGTGTGGGGAGGAAGAGAGAAAAGTCCAAAGCACACTCTCCATTCTTACCCCTCTCTTCACGTGGGCAGAGTCCTGTACATTGTCAGTTAACTGTCACGATGTGGCATCAAGGAGTGGTTTAATTCCCCATGAAAATCAGGACTTCACCTGATTCCACACCTTTATTGCCCATACCTAGTACTTGGAAGCTCCTCATTAATCCCTCCTTGTGATGCTCTTGAGATCTGAGGCTCTAATGTGACTCTGCCTTATGCCTCATCTCTGCTGCTAGGGTCAGGCAGAACACCAGCCACGTCTGCTAACAGCCCCTGGCTGGTGACTGGAGGCAATAAACTCTAGGTATCTTAGCAGCGAATCCAGGATGCATTCCTAGGGACCCATTTTTGCCCCCTTTTAGAAGCTACCCACATGGCCTTCCAAGGAAGAATGAAATGATGCATCACTTAATAATATGCTCAAGAGGAGGGACATGCGTCAGGGTCCTTTTCCTGAAAACTGTGCATGCATTCTTGCCTAGCATTTTATGTACCAGAATATTCTTGTGTTCCTTGTATCCCTTTGTGAGTTAAAACAGAATGCAGAGCCCTTGCTGGAATACACGGTTTTGAATGAAGAATTGCAAGGGAGCAACCCTTCTGGAATTCACACCAAAGCAATTCGACTCTTCCTCAAAATACATTCTCGCTTTTCTGTATGCCTTGGAAGGAGAAAGAGATAAGCCCAGAACTTTTTGATGGGCCACATGTGTTTCTGTAACTCCAAGTCACACCCATTCTAGGGGACCCACCTCAACCCAACCCAAATGCCATGGACCCACTCAGACTTCTATCCTATGCCTCCGTCCTCAGTGGCATCTCAGAGGCATGATGAACCAGTGCTAATGAAGCTTGGTAATCGAGGTGAGGTCCTGGCTGTCATGTCATCACTGGCTCTCAGAGACACATCCACCTGGGGTATCATACCTCCTTCTCTTATTAAGTGCATGCTTGTTATGATCCCAGATTGAAGGTCTCCCTAGAGCTCCAGGGGCCGCTGTCTCTTTCTGCAGATCTCATTGGCCCTACCCAGGGGTAACTGTTTGCTGGGGAAGGAGGAGGAACTCTTGGCGGCCATTTCACACACAATGCCATGTGTCAGATTTGTAAAATCCTGTTAACATTGTGTTTCCTCCACTAGAGAATTAACCCTGTAGCAGGGAAAGCCGAGCTGCCAATTACAGCAGTCTCCCGCTGTGAATAAACTGTGCTATATTCCCAAGCATCAGGCTGTTCGAGGACAGAGCCCTCAATTGCCTTTTCTTTCCTCACTGATAAACAAAGCTTTCGAGTAAAGCATAATTAGCTTGACTGACAATCAGGAAAATACAGTCCTCAGTGTCTGTTTTTATTTCAAGGCTGCCTTGTTTTGGAGAAATATTCTGAAGCCAGTCAGTTGGTGATTCGTCTCTCCATGGAAGATTTAATCAATTTCGGGGCCTTATTTTGCTTAAAACCTTCAGTGAGTGTTTCAAAAGAAAGATAAATGAATCTACCTAGTGACCAAAGAAACCTGTGGTGTATCCGACCATACCTATTAAGAAAGCAACCATAAGTCCCTCTGGCAGTAGAACCAATAAATTTTTTTAAGCTGGGTCCTTTGAGAGGTGTTTGGAACCTCCACTAAGTTCTTAATTTTATTGGGGCAGAGATATTGCAAAAAGAAAATCGTTTCTCTGGCACTAAACACAAATAATGTACAACAATAATTATGACTCCCGGAAGATTTTCCCGCTCAGACCAGGTTAGCTTTGTGATTGCACAGACCTAAGGGTCTTGTTCTTCGATTCCTAGCCCATCTGAAGTTTTCTTTATGAAATATAGAAGGGGCAGCTTATTTTGCTTTTTCATTTGGGGTTTTATTTCCCAAAAGCCCTCAGCAAACCCTGCAACACAGACAGAGACAAGTGAGTCTCGGTGCTCACACCATACCCTCTCCCACTGTGCCACGGGAAGGCAGTTTAGCTAAGAAGGATGCTTAAGCCAGGGGAAGCGCAGAAAGAGAAGGGTGGGGTTCAAAGTGCAGACATCTCTAAAGGGCACTAAGCAGATCCCTTTTATTCTCCATCAGACATCTAGTGAGGCCATACCATGGTCATACCATATCAGGCTGGTCTCTTGAGGTCAAGTAGTAAATATTAAACCTATTCCACCTTTTAGGGGGCAGATCATACCTGCATATTCCTATGGAATTTAGACTCTTAGATAATAGTTTGCCCAGACACAGTTCAATAGCCAACACTCAAATAAAGACAATCAACCATGTTCAGAACTTGACAGAATAGAATCAGAAATCCAGATTTAAGAAGATGAAGCTTAGAAAGGCTTTGCTGAGGTAGGAAATTGCCGTGTAGCAGATGTGTGTGTGTGTGTGTGTGTGTGTGTGTGTGTGTGTGTGTGTGTGTGTGTGTGAAGTTCACAAATAATGAGGACTGTGGGTGATAAGGAGGAACATCTATACATGTGCATGGCACATCCGCAAGTGGCCTTGGGTGATAATGGTGTCTTGGTCGTCTTGGAAGCAACTCACTTAAGAGAAAGACTAAGCAAGCAGCTCCCACTCTGTGTCTAGATAATCAGCCTCTTCCACTTAACCATCTGAGCTCTCTGTGCTTTCCCAGCCCTTTCCTCTCCAGGTCTCACAGAATAAGGTTGAACCTGTAGGAGGCAGCCAGGTAGTGAGGTCCCTGAGAGCAGGAATTCTGTCATCCCCTCACCAACTCTGCAACTCATACTACACCAACCTTCCTTGTCTTCCTCTTTTGTCTTCCTTTCTAGTAGTCATGATCCCCATGGTAACTACTCAAAAAAGAAGTAGAGAAACTATATTGTAAGTAATGCCTATTATTTTGTCCCAAGTACAAGCTTGGAAACAAAGCTGACCCACAATGAATCCTGACTGAGCTTAATGATCCCACTCAGCCCCCTTTTGTCATTTGTAAAAGTCTAGCCAATACTACTATAGCTGAATGTAGATGTAACCATCTTGTTAAATAAGAAACACAGAGCCAATTGCAGAGTTAAAAGCCAAGAGGTCAGAGCAATAGTTAAGAGCTATAAACCTTACCCTTCACTGCTGCTCCTGTCCTTCCCTCAGCAAGAGACCTACTTCCTGTGTCTCTCTTTTTTATAAACTTTCTGTTCTGCCTTCTCATTGGTTATAAACCCAACCACATGACCTCCTCATCACTGCCTGTCTGGACAGACCTCCATGTCTTCTATGGTTGGTATTGAGATTAAAGGTGTATGTTTCTATGCTGGCTGTATCCTTGAACACACAGAGATCCGCCTAGCTCTGCCTCCCAAGTGCTGGGATTAAAGGTGTGCACCACCACCACCCAGCTTCTGCTATGGCTTGCTCTGACCCCAAGGCAACTTTATTAACATACAAATAAAATCACATTTCAGTACAAATAAAATATCACCACAGCTGAAGGTTGTTGGGAAGAGTAAATGAGATACCATGTGCAGTGGGCTCAGCATCATGCATACCTGAGATTTGTTGGTGGCCACTTAATCAGTGACTGCAGCATTGACTGCTGTGAACTGTGGAGGGACAGGACCAGGGACACCATATATAGCACACACAGAGGAATGAGAAACCCAGCCAAGGGCTTTGATTTTTCTTGACCTGCCATTATGCCTAAATGGAAATGTGCAGACTTACTTCTTGCTACTGTAACTGGAGAGTTCTCCAGTCCTGCCTGGCCCATGGTCAGGACAAAGCTCGGACCCAATCAAATGCACAGAGACTTATATTACTTAAACTGTTTGGCCTAATGGCTCAGGCTTCTATCTAGTTCGTCTATCTTAAATTAACCCATTTCTATTAATCTATAAGTTGTCACATGGCTTGTGACTTACTGCTACCTTACTTCCCACTTTTTCATGGTGGGCAGCTGGCAGCAACTCTCTACCTCAGACTTCCACTTCCCAGAATTCTCCTCTCTCCTGGTCCCGCCTATACTTCCTGCCTGGCTACTGGCCAATCAGTGTTTTATTTATTAACCAATCAGAGCAACACATTTAACATACAGAACATCCTACAGCATGCTACCTCACACAAAAGTGAAGAAAACATCTTGACCTTAGATAGCTTCAAGAGCTCATTTTCAAACTCACAAACTCCACAATTCTTTAGTAACAATACAATTCTGTACCTCTAGTGTGCCATTCCATTCACATGACTCTGAGCTGATTAGCCATGCCTTTCAATTGCAAGCCTTAACAAGCATCAATGTGAGCGTAAAGAACAGTTTCATTGCAACCTGGACCATGCAACATCTTGCTGTTTGGGTAATCAAAAGAACATAATATGGCAATTTATGCTCAGACAAAAATAATGTATGATATTGATGTAAAAAAAGGAATGATGAACTCTAATTTTCCCCTCTCCTTAATGAATATTGAGCAAATAAGTAGAGCATTTGAAGACAGCAGAACATATGAGACTCTGTGTATTTATTTTCTTCATTACTCTAGGCCCACTGTCACCCCAGAGTATCTGGGAGATGACAACCAGGCAATTAAAGACTGTGTCCAAGCACTGACCCCGCCACAGTGAATCATGACCCTTTCTCTGGCCGACCCGTAGCTGAACCCGTGTCCTTTGGGCTCTTCAAGCTGTGAATGGCTTGACAGTAGCTGCGACATGTACATCTTTCTTGTGTGTGTGTGTGTGTGTGTGTGTGTGTGTGTGTGTGTGTGTGACACATCTGTAGAATGTTACATCTGCTGTCCCTAGAACTATTCAAATGCTTTAATATTCTCTCTAGGTCTTGCTTGAAAAGTTATGTGTGTTTATGTCTAGATTATCATGAGAACTTTGTGATCAGCAGATCCGGGTAGGAAACTGGTATCTCTAAACAGACGACTGAAGCCAACAAGCCATTTTTAATATAAACACATTTGTGCTGATCAGCACCTAATATATTCATGAGATGTCTCTACTGGCACAGATCTCCCTGGTGTCTATTTAATTAAATGGGATACGTGTCCAAATGATTCCTGTTAGGATTTCAGCAGTTTCTAAGCTCATGTTACCTGTCCTAAGTTTAAGTAGCTTCCTGAATTATCTACAAAATTGACAGTGCATGGCTGTGATATGCTAAAAATAAAAACATATATATGGAACATAGGCCTGACTAATGGTTAGCTCTTTCAAGCATGGCTGTTTTCACTGAAGTAAATGACAGGATTTAGATTTCCAGCCATTTCCTGACACAGTTAGATGAGGCCCACTAACTGGTCTGTTGATTCTGAAACCAACTGTCACTCGTTACAATGAATGATAGTCAAAGAGAAATGAATGCTTGTATTCCTACCTAATCCACAAAGAGCCTCTGTTAAGTTCCTTACCAGATGGAAACAGGCACCATTCATTTGTTGATCAATTTCTTATTAAATAAAATGGGTGGACTATACTTGCTGGAAACCTACTGTGCTTTCTGGAAAGAATGTACATTTTTCTTATATCGTGAGATGCCTCTGGTTTCCAAGTGATGGTCAAGATCAATCAGGATGCAGAGCTGCAGTGCCCTGTACAGTCAATCCTGGTCTTAAACTCAGATGGATGAGGGGGGCTGGATGTCTTGCAGACCAGCCTGGCAGTGACCTGTCAGGACAAGATTCTCATGCAGGTACTCAGAATCATTTGGCCAGCCATCATTCTCTTACCCCTCCTGATAAGTTTTATAAGGGCAGGACTCTTTTGCTAATATTTCTTTCCTTGTTGTTAATTCTCACCATCAACAAGCTTTTACCTAAATAAGAACAAAAAGAACTCACACAATGTGTATGAGAGAGAGACCTCTAAGGATAATGGATTCTACCTTCTTCCATGAATTTTGTCATGCATTTGTCATTTGCAAATGGATATGCAATGAGCTTTAGCAAAAAGGCATGTGTGGGCTCCCATGGACAGACATGTGACAGCTGAATAACCTTGGCAAGTTACCTAACTGCTTTGAGTCCCAGATTTGCATTCTGTCAAGAAAGAATTTTAAAAGATGCTAAACTCATAATGTGGTTTGGGACTTATGATCATGTAGTTGCTTCTCTGATTATCCCTAGCACATAGTAGGTGTGCAAGAAACACTAGTTCACCATAAAAGTTAGGGGACATTTTTCTTTGAGTATAGATTAAATGACTTAAAGGCATTGGTCCTTGGGTATAATAGCACTCATTCTCAGAAAGCTAAATAAACTCTGGGTTTTTGTTTTTTGTTGTTTCTGTTGTATTTCAAAGCAGTGGAAGAAACCATTCTGAAAGACAGCTGATGGTATTGGCTTTGGGAGTGGTTAGTTACTTGAAGTACAGGTGCCTGCTAGGTAGCAGAGCAGATTCTAGGCATGAGGATGCCTGTGGTACTTGCAATTTGCTGAGTATATTGAGGAAGAAAGAAAAGCCAATGTGAGCTGAAGGCCACTGATAAGGGCCACATTTAGAGAACCCACCATATTCAGAGTCCTTCAAGGGAATAAAGGGTAAAAATTAAGAGCAGACCACCTTCCCCCACTGATAACCAGACTGTAAGTCCTGAATCCAAAACATCTCTCTGGTTCCCAGGCTGACCCTGCCCTCCCATCCTCTAGGTATTCAGTTATATAACAGCATGCTAACTTGTGAAAGTCAGGAATTTACCTCTCAGGCTAGAGGTGCAGGTGAGGGATCTGGTGTGGGCCTGTCTCATGCTTCAGAGCTGATGCCTTTTCAATGCCTCCTATCCTGGAGGAAGGCAGAGGAGAGCTCTCTGGTCTATTAGGGGACTGATCCCTTCTCAAAGGTACTACCTCCTAACATCACAGTGATGATTATATTTAAATATACTTGTTTGTGAGAACCCAAACATTCGGACCATAGTGATATCTCTAGATTGTCAAACAGTGAATTAACACCACGGGCCAAGATCTCAGTGTGAACAATAACGTTACAGTGAGTCCACAGGCACACCCATACAGCAGGCTCTGTAACTATGTGAAACCCAACATTTTCTGTGTTCTTAAACTAGTTCACTCTAAAACCAGACAGATGTCTGGTGGAGCCAGTCTTCCCCAAGACTTTTGTTCACTGGTGCCATTTTTCTGTTCCAAGTGGAAATACATTCCCCCTTAATGTGTGTGTGTGTGTGTGTGTGTGTGTGTGTGTGTGTGTGTGTGTGTGTGTGTGTGCACTCTGGTATACATGCACCTTAAGGCCAGAGAACAATCACCAATATATTTCTTAGTCCCTATTCATACTCTATTTTGAGACAGAGTCTCTCATTGGCCTAGAACTTAAGTAGGCTAGGCTGGCTGGCCAGTAAGCCCCAAGGAGCCTCTTGTGTCCACCTGTCCAACACTGGGATTACAAGCACACAACAGCACACCTGGCTTTTGTTGTGTGAATTCTAGGGTTTGAGCTCGAGTCCTTGTACTTGCAAAGCAAGAACTTTCCCAACTAAGGCATCTCCCCAGCCACCATTAACCTTTAATAGAAAAATAGTAGCAAAATACACATGCTTTAAATGAAGATATACATTATGTAACTTGATTTACATTCTGCTTTACCCAAATGAGGTATAGGAAGACAAGAAAACAAATGTGTAACACAGAAATCAAGTTATTTACAATATTTATTTCTTTGACAAAATGTTATGTCATATGGGGTGATACTAGTGTGTTTAATATGACTATAACTGTATTGTAAGCAGTTGGCCTGCTTGTGTTTAGGCCCTAAATTGCCTACCCAACCTATGCACAAATGTCCCTCATCTTAACTTCTGTTTATACTGTGTTGTTTTGATGGGATATATAAATCTTATCAATCATAAAGACTGTGAATAGCATCTGGCTTAAATTAGAAAATAATGACCATTTATTTCAACATTAACAGTACTTAGGGCAGATTAGTTTTTCTTAATTACACATAATAAGGGGTTTCATTCTGACATTTCCATACATGTACATAACGTATTTCAATCATCTTCATCCACTTAGCCTTTCTCATCCCCCTACTAGATACAGGTTCTTGTTTTTTGTTTTTAAGAATGATTTCATTTTTCTTTCTTTGTACCAACAGCTGCTAGTTAGTTTTACTCCTGTCTAGTCTTTTCAACTACAAACAAATCTTGATTGTCTCTTAAAAGAAAACTGGCTCACTAATACTTGAGTTTTTGTCTGGAACAAGCAAGTTGAAAACCATGCTGATGTGGGGTGAATAAGAAAGTGTCTGCCCATCATGAGGTTTGCAGGCAAATGGATGGATCTAGAAAAAATCATCCTGAGTGGGGTAACCCAGACTCAGAAGGACAAACATGGTATGTACTCACTCATAGGAGGATACTAGATGTAAAACAAAGATGACTAGACTGCTACACAACTCCAGGGAGGATACCTGGAAAACGGGACCCTGGGAGGGATGCGGGGATCGCCGAATGACGGAGAGGTGGATGGGATCTACATGAGCAGCCTGGATGACAATGGGAGTGGTGAGGGGCAAGATTCGAGGGAGGGAGAGCTTAGGGGAATGGGGTATCCCAGCTGGATCAAGAGCAGAGAGGGAGAGCAGGAAATAACTGACAATGATAAATGAAGACCACATGAGAACAGGAGGAGGCAAGGTGCTAGAGAGGTCCCCAGAAATCCATAGTGATGCATCCTCTGTAGACTGCTGGCAATGGTCGAGAGAAAGCCTGATCTGATCTAGTCTGGTGATCAGATGGCCAAACACCCTAACGGTCATGCTGGAGCTCTCGTCCAATTGATGGAGGTAGATGCCGGGATCCTCTCAGCCAGGCCCCAGGTGGAGCTCCAGGTGTCCAATTGTTGAGAAAGAGGAGGAACTGTAAGAGTGTGAATTGTTGAGACCAAGATTGGAAAAAGCACAGGGACAGATAGCCAAATGAATGAAAGCACATGAATTATGAACCAAAGGCTGTGGAGCCCCCAGCTGGATCAGGCCCTCTGGATGAGTGAGACAATTGAGTGGCTTGAACTGTTTGGGGGGCACCCAGGCAGTGGGACCTAGACCTGTCCTTAGTGCCTGAGCTGGCTGTTTGGAACCTTGGGCTTACACAGGGACACTTTGCTCAGCCTGGAAGGAGGGGACTGGACCTGCCTGTACTGAATCCACCAGGATTAAATGAATCCCCAGGGGAATCTTGGCCCTGGGGAGGGGCTGGGGGGAGGGTGGGGGCAGGGCGGGAGAGGGGAGGACAGGGGAACCCATGGCTGATGTGTAAAATTAAAACACAAATATAATAAATTAAAAAAAAGGAGAAAAAAAAAAGAAAGTGTCTGCCAACTCTGCAGGTCTCACCATCTGACCATAATAACTACACCAGTGGGGAGGGTAGCACCGAGAAACAACAGAACATGCATGCATGCACGCACGCACGCACGCATGCATGCACATACCACCTTCCATTGTCATAGCTGCACAAGAAGCCAGTACTTACACCTGAGACTAGATGGACAGTGTGTTTGATTTTTGCCTCACCCTGTCCCCAGAAAGCTTGGGCCATCTTCTGAAACTCCTCATTTAATCTTCAAGTATATTTCTCTCATCTCCATAACCGCTGTTCTGAAAGACACTCAGAAGTGGTTATTATTTATGCAGGGTCTGTGCTCCCTCTACTGGCTTTGTAATTAACTAATAAGTCTAATTCCCATAACTATGCTGATGTCATTGATTAATTTTTGTTCGTGGACATGGAATTATCTAAATCAGTATGTTCTGGTCAAACAGCATCAGAAAAATTAGCAGGGGGTCAAATGAGGATAGTTGGGCTAGTGGAAAAAAAAAGTGTACACTTTGCCTAGTCTGAATCTAAGTTCAAGAAACTTAACAGGGTGTGGCAGCACACACTAACACTTGGGAGATGGAGGCAGGAGAATCAGGAGTTGCCTCAGCTACACAGTGAGTTCAAAACCCTCCTGGGCTGCATGAGACAAAATAAGCAGACAATAGAACAAAAAAAAACCCACTGTTCATTTTGTTTCATTTGCTTGATGCTAGAGAAAGACAGTCTATATGTTTAAACTGATAGATCTACTACCTTGGCATAACATTGTATGTGGGTGGCTCATATTTAAAGCAAAATATACATTGTATAAGTGAAGAAAATAGAAATCTATATATTTGGATCCTGAGAGCTACAATAGGCAAAAATAGATTTCTGTAGGTGGTAGGTGGGTTAGCCCTGTGACTTGCTTCATCTGATGTAGTTCACCACAATCATGGGTATCATGGAGTGGCCATTTCTTAAAGGCCAGCCTCTCATGTAAGCATTAAGAATCACAGTTGACTTTGCTGAAGTTACTTCTAGTTCTAGCTCTATGTGATCATGAGTTATTTCCTCATCTTTCTGTCTACACATGGGAATAATAGGACAGACCAGAGGGCTCCTACCCTGTGGAGTCATTGAAAAGAGTAAGGGAAGTTAACTCAGAGGACCACGCTTGGAGAAAATCAGCACAGATCACCAGGATGGGAAAGCTGTCATGGGCCAGTACTTGTGGGTTTGTTTGTTTGTTTGTTTGTTTACAATGTAAAAAGCAGCTCTTTCCCTAATAATAAAAACTAAACTTACCATGCAAGCTTGGATAAGGCTCCCAAAGATACATGTTCAGTCCTCCAGAAAATATTTGTGCATTTCTGAGCAAATAGCTCAAAGGAGGGTGTGCAGAACTGGAGAAGATGCCAGGAGAAAGCAGTGGAGGAAGAGGATAGATGATCAAGACACATTTCCTAAGAATAAGTCAAGTCAGACCAAAATAGTGACGTAAGAACATTTAAAGAGACTTGAACTTGGCTAGTATCCCAATATTCAGAGATAAACTTTGAATAAATATCCTCTTTCAAGCATGTCTAACCCTGTGACATTGCAACATGAAATTGTTCCCTATAGAGTTCATGCTTGAGAACTGTGCAATTAAGTCATAAAATCAGTATACACACACACACACACACACACACACGCACGCACGCACGCACGCACGCACAGAGTTTTAAGTCAGTTTCCAATTTTACATTGGGTTACATTCATTGCTAACCTTGGCTTTAAACAATCCAGGCCTCAGGCCAGACATACCTGGATGTTATGGATTCATTTACTTATGGTTATTAAAACATTGTATGTATTTATCTATGAGATAACTGGTTGCTTTTCAGGCTTATTCTAGAGCCTCCTTTTTTTTCTTTTCTTTTTTTCTTTTCTTTTTCCTGACAGGCTCTTTCTATGTAGCCCTGACTGTCCTGGAACTTGCTCTGCAGACAAAGCTGGCCTTGAACTCATAGAAATCCACCTGCCTCTGCCTCCCAAGTGCTGGGATTGAAGATGTGTGCCACCACACCCAGCCAACTCCTTGTGGTTAGCAGGAGTGTTGTTCGGCCATCTTTCTATAATGGTAAAGGTAGTGCTTCATCTGGGTTATGGTCACTATTATGCTTGTCCTGCAAGGTTGTGTCACCCTTAGCATTTGTGGAAACTGCTCTACCTAGCTCACAGTCTTCTCAGATCACTCAGATTGAATTTAGTAACAACCAAGGTAAGACAGGGAAGAAAAGAGAAAGAGGGAAATGTAGAATTAGGGTAGGCTTCATGTATTTTTCCCACAATAGATACCAGTAAGCCTTGGGCTGTTCCTGTGATTTCCTCCAAAGAACCATTCTTTGGAGATGCTTGTCAGTACACTGTCTCCCTCTTTCCACAGGCTTTGGAGAGGGAAAGAAAGAGGCAGGAGGGGACCTGTCAGTTCCTCCTCATACTCTGAGTTTCTTCCTGTTCTCTGTTTTCGTCTGGGCTGAGCCTCCCTGGGTTTATGAACATGGTGGTAATGTCAGCCATGTGTGTGAAACTCTTGTGAAACACAGGCACCTGTGGTCCTCAAACCCAAGCTGGCTATCTTCTCCAGAAGGGAAAGGAAGGGCTACATGAACATTTGTTTGCAAGCTGCTTTTAAAATAGGGAACTATGTGCTGGAATGGCTCACCCCGACTGGGTTATTCAACTCTGATTTTTAATTTTTTATTGTGCTTTTATAGGCCTTGCCTACCCTCTGCCATGAAAATATTTGGAATTTCTACTTTAAACAGCATAGGCCACTTTGCTTGTTGATTTAAAGCATGTTAGAGGTTTTATAATGGTTATTTATATTGGCTGACACTGACCCCTCTCTGAATGACCTGTTGATGTTGGACAGGGATAAGAGGCACTGAGTACAGTGCAGGAAATGGAAAGAGATCAAACAGAATGAGCATGTTAGTTTAGAAACAATGCTGCACGCCTTTACATGGAGATCAATTGTCTGCATAGGGGATCCTCCTCGGAATTGCATTATTTGGCCCCACTTACAGGAATGGGGCACTCTCTTCAGGGAAATCCAAGAGGGGTCTTCAAGCTGTGTTTTGCATTACAATATCAATATGCTTGGCATTATAAAATCTTGGGTTGTATAAAAATTATATGTAAATGTCATACATCTTTAAAACAGGATGCAATCATTATTGTTTAGAAAGAAAGACCATAGTGCCATAGAGCCATGGTGAAAAGCAAGCCATTCTGTGCAGTAAGTCCATTTCTGTAGACAGTGGGTTCACTGGTGAGCGTGCCTGCTGAGAAAAAAAGAAAGAAAGAAAGAAAGAAAGCTCTTGCTTTCTCCCTGCCACCGTTTCTTATCCTGTCCTCCTCCTCTTTCATTCATTCAATGGCCCAGTGTCAGTTTGTTCATAGCCCATTTCCTATGTCATTTATCACCGTACAAATGTCAGTTATGAGACAGGGGGACACGCATATTTGACAGCTGCCCAATAAATTATGCAGAAGAACAACTTAAGGACAACTGCAGATGACTTTTAAAACAACAGAGCTGTGGCCAGTTAAAGAATTTCCTTTGAAAGCTTGGCACAAGCCGCTTCCCTCGTGAATATCTTATAAAATACAAATTACTCATCCATATCCACTTAGTGATGGATGAGTGTTGTTTGGGGACCACACCAGGGCTGCTTAAAATTTGGAAATGAGTAAACTGGAGTGCCCTGTAGAGAGAGAAAGGGAGGTATATGTGTTGGAAATTTGAGTATTAAATCAGTTTGTGACTAAGAGCACCAGTTGAATGATTCTAGAAGCCTGTTCCCACAGATGCAACTTGGCCATATATACTGTTATTTGGTGAGTTTCCATCATAATCTCTTGCCTTTAGTGGAGTTACAGGAAAAGGAAATATAAATAGATATATTTGCACAGTTAAAGTATACACTGCCACACTAGTTTTAGAGAACTCTGGATGACAGCTAACAATGAGGTTCCCAGGAGGAAACGTCAAGATTATCATCATCTTGGTAGCAGTCAATTTTACTCAAGTTTAAAACCCTGGCCTCACCCCACCTTGGCTGTAGATAGCATTACTAACCTAGCATATTGATGGTGTATTTGTTTCTTTGTTTTCATTTGGATAGTCTCTTATTCTGCCTCAGTGTGTGGACTTTCTGTAGCTATTCATACAGTTAGCCAATCACAGATAGGAAGAAAAAAAAAACTAAATCCAGAGCTGAGGGAACATCTCAGTGGAGAGAATATTTGCCACACAAGCATAAGAACCTAAGTTCCAATCCTTGAACCAGAGTGAATGCAGGACAGTTGCACATACATCTCTAATTCCAATGTTCTTACACCAAGATGGGAAGTGGAAACAAGAAAATCCCCAGAAGTTTACCAGTCAGCTAGCAGGGATTAAACAACAGTAAACCAAGGCGATCCAGCCTCAGACATGGTAGAAAGTGAAGAATGGTACCCAAGATTGTCCTCTGACCTATAAACACATGTTATGGCATGCACATATCCACATTCACACACATGAACTTGTATACACAAATGCATTCCTAGGTGGAGGTCTAGCTCAGTGGTAGAATGCTTGCTTAGAGTATGTAAAGCCCTTGATTTGACCCCCAGTAAAATACATACATACACACACACACACACACACACACACACACACACACACACACACCTGTACAAAACATGCACAGACCTTTTCTTGTTGTTACTCCATAAACAGCATTTTGTAACAACTATTTGTATAGCATTTTGGTTTGGTATGTAAGTAATCAGAGTGTTTAAGGGGGATATGCAGAGGATATTATAGGCAATTGCTAGATATTTTATGTAAGGAACTTGTGCATACACAGATTGGCATACATCAAGAGCCCTGGAATCATTTCCCCACCACTAGCCAAGATTCAACCAAAATTTGGGATGATAATTGAAGATCAAGGATTTTGTTTTATTCTGTAGCCAGCAAGCCATTTTTTCTCTTCCATAGAAGTCAAGAACATCACTGTGGCCTGAGATACATTTGTCCATGGCTGCACCAAATCCACTAGAGGGCAGCCCCAAATCCAACAGATCACTTCCTATGTGACCTGGTATAGATCTGATTCAGTTTGGTCCTCACAGTGTCCTTTCTATATTGAGCACAGTGCAGGATCCCTGCTTCTCAAAAAAGCCACTTCCTGACAAGCAGCTCAAGCATGGCTATCCTACAGTCTGTTGTTTATAGAGCTGTGTGTGGTGGGAAGTTTCAGTGTCCGTGAGATTCAATAGAGAGAAAGCTGATGACCTCATATAGAACATGCAGTGATTACAATGGGTGGAGTCACCTGGCGTCGGCAAGCCACTGTTCTTTTAACAAATGGGAGGAAGCTGTGTTTTGACGCAAGTGGGCAGTGGTGCTGGACAGGTAGTTGGTAACTCAACTGCTCTCTGAAACCAACTTAGCTTTGGCTGGTTTGTTGTGTTGTGTTTTAATCCCACTTATTTATTCTCTTCAGTGTATCTTTGGACTGTGTCCTAAGTGACAGGCTTTGGCCTCAGTTGGATTAATCAGCTCTCAACCATGCCATGTGTTCTCTGGTGTTTATGGTCTACCGTTCAGAATCACTCACGGGACTGATAGACTGGTTTGAGCATTTGCATCCCTAAGACTTCCCTCTTCATCCCACTCACACATCTATCCACACATCCACTCCCAACAACACAAATATTGACTGTACCAATCATTCATTAGCAGTGAAAAATTGGAGAGCAATTATTTTTTACTGCGCTTGCCCTGAAAGACACCATTAATTACTTTATTGCCTGTGGAGCTGAGCCAGTTTCGGTGTCCCAGGAGCCTGCTCCCCACCTCGAGAGGTATTTGCAGCTCGGAGGAACACAGCACAGGGTGTTATCTGTCAGGCAGTGTGCTTACACTGCCTTCTGAAGTGAGATGTCCCTGCCTTGGTGGTGGAATCCTCATGATAGGGAGTTCACAGGTCTGGACCAGCAGTGACGACGGTAGGTCCCCTGAGGGCTCCACTCTGAGTGGAGGTGGGCATGTGGAAAATTCAGAATGTGTTGGCTTTTTAATTTTACTTTTTTTAAATAAAAGTACAAGAAATCCTTGAAATCCCATAGATAACTGACTGCCAGGGAGATGCTTTCTGATCCTTGATGTTGGTGGTCTCCTAAAGAGAGTTGATGAATTCAGACGCTTGCCAATCTTTACTGAACAGCCTGTCACCGCTGGGCTTTTGCAGGTGGGCGTGACCCAGAGCAGCCATCATGGTGTTGTTGGATGGTTTTCCTCCTCATCCTGTACTAGTTAGCAGAAATCCAGAAAAGCCTGGAGGAATTTGCACTTGGAGTTGAACCAGCCTGGTGATGCGTGTCTGTTCAATCTGGAACCCCCTCCTCTCTGCTTTGTACAGATGTGTGTGTGTGTGTGTGTGTGTGTGTGTGTGTGTGTGTGTGTTAGAACTGGGTAGCTCTTTCACACACAAATTTTTGCCTTATGTGTATGTGCCATCTTCCATTGAAGAAAATGAACTGGAGCTTATTAATATTTCTTGGTACACACTAGGGTCTAGTGTCTGTGGGTTACAGTGAACACCCTGAATCTGGCGAGGCCATACCGTTTGTATTTGGTGTGTCAGTGATTTACAATCCCAGTCTGTGTGTTCACTAGCAGTGTTACCCATTTTTTACTGTATGTTGAAATAGTTTGACAGCAAGGTAACAATAGGCTGAGACTGTTGCATAAACCCTATAGGAGACAAGATAGAAGAGTTGATGGGGTTGGTGGATAGCCAGGGTAGTCCTGGAGCACTGTGGGCCTTATATCATTTCTGTTTAATCCAAAATAAATTTAGGAAATATTTCCTAAAAGTGAATGCAACAGGACTCAGTTGATTCGTTTTCTTCTTTGTAAAGTCTTTAATAAATAAAGAGTAAAGTCAGAAAGGGAAAATCCCTCCTGAAGTTCCTGTTTTGGTACTCTTTAGAAGCTGTCTACTATGTGTTCTAAACAGCTATAGGCACACCTTATGCCCTGGATTCAAACATCTTGTGCATGTCAGTAAAAGTCTGTATTAGTATCCCTCTGTAGCTCATGGTACAGAAACAAAAAGTTGAAGTTACCACTAGTGACATTGAACTAAACAATCAATTCTAGCCTGCTTTGATTAAATTACATACTAAATTATTTTGTTTAAAATTACAAACTTGATTATATTACCACATGCTATATAATTTTACAGGTGCTGTTCACTTATTTAACAGTAAGGCATCAGGGGTGATTAACAAGGTGGCTGCCAGAAGAAAGAAGCTAAATAATTATTTTTTCAATATACAAGTCCTCATCATGACTCACAAATCAATATGCGTCTGTGGGGATTTGTTCTCACTGTGGATTGGGGACTTCAGGGTGGCCTCTGCTCATTTCCCTATGAATGTAAAACCTGGACACTTAGGCTTGCCAGGCAGGTTTTTCTTTCTCTCTCTTTTTTAAGGACTGATGTTTAACTACAACCAGTGGGACCTAAATCAGAGCATCCTATGCCCAAGTATGAATATTAATCAGACACCAGGCCATAGAGTGTCTTGCCGAGTTTGACAGTTTAAAGGATCAGTTAGTTAATTAGAAGATGACATGGCACACCAGGTCCCCAGGCTCTGTCCTGCATTCTGTCTCCTCTTCTCATTTTCCTTTTTGACAGGTTGGATTACATCATTACTCGCAGTTTTACTTGTGAGCCCCACCACGAAATGAGAATATTTTCAGCTTTAATTATCTGTGATCTCCTCCCCTACTTCTGCAAAGACGAGGGTGAAAACGAAACTCAAAGAAGCATAGGAGAATCAGAAGTTCAAAGGCCCATAGAGATCAGCCCTGCTCATCCAGCTGTACCACTTCACAAGATGAATGTGAAGGTCTCCTCTAGCATTGGAAACAGGGTTGCCGTAGCCATGGTGATGGCTGTTCCCTATGAAGGTACCATAGGTGTACACGTGTCATGTCAGGTGTCCCCATGGCTTCTCTGGCTTGAGGTGACAAATCTTGTGAATGCCTTCACAGGGTGGCCACCAATTATATTGTCCCATGTTCCTTATCCATCACTGCACCCACAAACATCACTCCTAATTATTTCTGGCCATGATATTTCCCTCTTGGGAATCTTTACATCAAGTATACCCATGGCTCCTATGAAAGCTAAGTTTCCTCAAGGGAAAATAAGATGTAGATTGGCATTTAGTATTTCAAATGATACATTTTCTGATAAACCAAGTGTAATTAACTCTTAGGTCTTGTCTGTCCATTCTGTTCTCCATGCATCTGCCATGGCACACTGAAAGCTTGATTAGACAGTTCGTTTGTGTGTCTATGGGCTTGCTAAGACTCTGAGATTCTCAAGCAAAAGAGCTAAATATTATAAGTGTCACCCCTAGTGAACATGGAAAATGGAAAAGTTTGAAAAGAAAGAAGGAAATCTGAAATCTGCCGCTGGTGCTAGGAGCCAGGCACTCTGCTGAGTAATTGAATACAAGCACTTCTTTGTGGTTCTGTGTGGCTAGAGGAAATGGTAACTGAGGGAGAAACAGACTGTGCTGAAGAGTCTGGGGTGGGATTTATGAGGAAACACCCTGGTTCCAGATCCCAGGTGCCCAGCCTTGCTAGACCTTGTTTGTCGGGTGATGAGAGGTATCTTTAGATGGCACCAGACAGTTCCAATTGCTATATTCTCCAGGATAGAGCACAGAGATGAGAGAGGGGGGAAGATGACATGTGTGCTAGGTATTATGTTGTGGAGAGGAAAGGTGGTGATTTCTGAGAGGTACCCCATTATTTAGACAGAAGAGGGGAGCCAGCGCCTGTGGTCAGAAGGGCATATGGTGATCTTCTGAGATCTAACAGAAATCTATATTGTTAGAGGGGCTAGAGTGAAGATCTACAGCTGAGGGGAACTAGAGCTGGTAGTGGTGTTTAGATGAAGGAGGCTAAGGACACATCTCAATGCTGCCATGAATTAATGAGGTGACCTCATCCTACAGGACCCTAACCATCTTGGACAGCAACTGAGTGATTGTTTGAGTGAGTGAAAGTGTAGGCATGGGAAGGCTGTAGAGAAGTGTGAGGGGAAGGCTGGAGGAAGAGGTAAGCCATGGCAGGTGTGAATCTGGAAGATATCTAGGGAACATCTTTGGGCTTGAGGAGAGAGACAGACAACGAGAAACATAGTCAGCAATCCCCTCAGGAGGATGGTGGCCCAGGAGTGCATGTCTGTTAGTATGGAAAGCCTGAGGTCATGGGCATAAAAGGGAGCCTGCCTTCCCATGTGACTGAATATAATGACAAATACTGACAGCTTGAAGGCATCTAGAATCAGGTGGAAGAAGAAATTCCTGGGCTTGTCTTCGAGGAACTGTCTAGATTGTGTTGAGGTTCGACTTGGGCAGCAACCCCTATGGGTTAGGATCCTGAACTGAATGAAAAAGAGTAAACAAGCTGAGTGCCATCATTCATCCCCTTCTGCTTCCTGACTAGCTGTTTCATGTTCCTGCAGCCATGAGGGGCAGTCCCCTCAAACTGTGAACTACAAGGGCCCTCCCTTCCTTACGTTGTATCGGGTATTGGCCACAGCGATGAAAACAGAACTAATATCCTGGGTGAGAGCATGGAGGGAGCCCAGTGCAAGAATGTGGATTAAGAAGAGCCTCAGAGGTTGTTTCCCCACCGAGAATAGCAACACGGGGCAGGGCATTAGCTGAAGGACAGATATTAATACATGGATGGCAGGAAGCCTGCTGCATTTCAGGAGGTTGGCATGGAACAGGAAGATGGAGCCCATGCCACTCAGAATCAGTCAAGAATCCTGCCACACTGCCTGCTCTCACCATATAGCTGCCGCAAGTAGGGAAGAAATGTGGGAGAGGGTGGGTCTGGAACACTACAAGATGGGAGGCACCTAAAGCATGGGCATAGAGAACAGCGTGCCTCAGTATGTGGCAGAAGAGGCTCTGGAGCTTCCTTTCTTCATGAGCATCCCTACCCTTGCTTTGTCAGGTGGGGAATTTCTCATGTCCAATAGCATTCTGTTCCTCCCTCTGCTCAACACTACTGGGTCATGTTGCTTTCTACACCCGCCATGGCCAGATGCAGAGTCAATGAGTCAGGCTAGGAAGAGGATACTGAGAATTTAATATGTAGTTATTTATAGTCTTTTAAAAAAAACCTTAACTTAGGTTGAGTATGTCTTTGGAGTTGGTTGAATTTTTGGTTTTAGGTTTTTTCCTTCCAAGAAAGGCACTGCCAAGTGAAACCTTCTATGATGTTTATAAGACAGTGTGCTGGTAGATACATTCTTCATCTTCAGCACATTTCCTCTTTAGTTATGCCGGTCCGTGGTATCCAAATGATGGTGTCTTAACTGCTCTTGAGAGCAGAAAGCATCAGTAATAATTAGGGGATGAGGTGGATTGAGTTGGGACCATGGTATGGCTTGCCCAAGAAGCACTCAGTATCCACTTACCTATCAATTTGTCCCATTTCCTATAATAACATGCCTCACCCCAAGGTAGGTCATAGCGGGACACAGAAAAAAAGTCAGGCGAAATTCATTGTCCTCAAAGGTCTCCCCTACCATGAAAGGAAGATGGTGAAACAGGGTCTTAATGTTCTTCCCTTCCTTCCAAAAACTAAATTGTTGTTTCATAGAACCCACTCATCAGCTTTCTAGTTGATGCTGCCCAGTGCACCACTGCCTGTGGGCATAGGCAGCTTCCCTGAAAAATGTCAGCATCAAGGCCTCCCAACATCTGAATGCACTGTAATAGCTTTCACACCTCTGTATCTCTCTGGTATTACTGTTTCGCTTCAGCAAGCCCACTAATATCAAACGTATCTTACCAGAGACTGTTCTAAATCACTTCCATTTTCCCTGCCTCTAGGCTCTGGCCATAAGACCAGAATCCTAAGTTTGTGTGTGTGTGTTGCCTGTGATCTAGTGTTCAACTTCTCCCCATTTTTAGTGTAGAAAACTTTTATTAGTGTTTGGACACACATATATCAGTTTTTAAGATTAAGTACAAATGTCACTAGTTCTTATCTGGCTCACAAATATAGTAAATTGTTCTATTTTCCCAGAGAAGGTTTAAAAATTAGTATGGCCATTTGTTGGCAGCATCTCCCTCTCAAAACAAACCATTGGTCATGATGGCATTTACTAACTTACTCTGTGAAGTGCTGTTTTATATAGAAAGTAAATCCAGGGTAGAAGCTTCATAAGTAATTTCAGACTCTATGACACTTGAACCTCATAGGTACGGGTAAGTTATGAAGCCTCAGTTGGCAATTTTCCCCCCAAGTGTCTTCCATGCCCCTTGTTTATCCTGAGAAGAGCTGTCTTAAACTACTGAGCCAGCTTCTAATGCCCAAGTCAGCCCTCCAACACACGCTTCCCCATCATCCAGCTTCTTCAAACCTCCCAGCCAAGCAGCCCATGACTCAATTCCAAGCTCTTAGAAAGGACAGTACTGTGGGGACATGTCCTGAATTCCAGAATCTGGCCAAAAGGAAAAGAGGAAAGCTGACAAACTGTCCACTGGAGCTCTGGTCCCATCTGAGAGCCTCAGAAGAAAATACAAAGCTATTTGCCAGTGGGATACCCAGTTTGAAATTAAGATTTAAGCTCTCTCTGCCTCTAGCTTCATGCCATTTTCTCACTCTTTGTCTGTGTGCACTTATGTGCCTGTGAGTGTGTATGTATGTTCGTGTGTTTGCACATGTGTACATATGGATGTGATACCAGAGAGCAACCTTGGGTTTCATTCCTCAAGATACTAGCTATATATTGTGGTGATGGTGGTAATGTTTTGAGACTGAGCCTCTCACTGGCTTGGCTCTTCCCAGTTTGGCTAGGCTGGCTGTCTAGTGAGCCTCAGCATTCCACCTGGCTTTGCCTCACTGGCACGGGGATCACAATAACTTGCCACCATGCCGGACTTTTCCAAACATGTTCTAGGGATCAAAGTGAGGTTCTCATACTCACACAGCTGAGCTTTGGTTGACTGAGACTCTCCACAGCCCAACCCTTTCAGTTTCTTCAACCTTTCCCCATCACTCTAGCAGAAACAACTCTAGGCTCTTTCTCAAGCATCACTTCCGTCTCATCGTTTATCCTTCAAGTGTGCAGTTCTTTGAGGACTTCCTTACCTATATCCCATGCCTGGAGGCTCCAGCACAATCTCCACTTAGCATGTTCTCTCTGTTGTTGGTCCCTGACTGGTCCTGGAAGCTATTCTATCCCAAAGCCTTAGCGTAACCTGTGTCTCTTTGAATTAAATGGTTAGGACTATAGAAGGCCATGCCTCAAGAAGGTGCCAGAATTCAGATGGGAGCAGATGCTGCGGAGCCTCAGACCAATGTTGATGGTGAAGCTGGTGTTGGCTTTAATATGCATGTGGGAGCTGAAGGATGAAGTTTGGACTGCAGTGTGCAAAGGCAAGGGAAGACAGCCAGTCCATAAATGGGTGGTGAAGTGAGAGTCCAGACATCCTTCAGGAAACAGACCAGAACACAGGAAGTTCTGGAAGCCAAACCTACAGAGCTGGTGAGACAGTGTGGGGAGAGTCACAGTGAAGCTGGAATTGAGTACAAAGTGGGAACGCCTCCTACCCCTGAAACTCAGCAGGCTGTCAGTATTATGTGGTATAGCATGAGTCTTCTTATTTTTAAAGCCATACAGTCGCTTTATAGCACTTTCACACATCGCAAGTGATTATTTTTGTACACTGTGGAGATTAGATTTTACTTCAAAAACACACATAAGTAAAACCAAGTGAGCAAATTTAAAGGGAATGATTACATACACAGCAGCAGAAGCTCTGGTGAACGATCATAGCAGTTCCCTAAAGCTGGAAGTCACAGCAGGAAAAATGGGAAGCCCTCACAGGGCAAGACACTGTAGACGTGTCATCTAAGCTGAGGACCAATGGACGGAGTATGATGACTGGGAGAGCATCCACAGTCTGTGTCAGAGCAGCTGGTGCCCCACGGAAGCCACAAGTGATTGTGCATGCCATGTTAGTCAGTAAACAGTGGTGTCTGGTTCACAGTGGGTGATGAGTAACAACAGTGAGCGAAGGGATGGAAGGATGAGAGAAGGCTTTGACTTCTATCCATGAACAGACACCACCAGTACTTACTCTCTGCAGCCCTAGGCTGTGACGGAGTGAGGCTGGGAACAGTGAAGTTCTCACACTGTCTCGGAAGGAACTCCCAGGAGACACAGGAGCCTCCCTTTAGTGGGCTCTACCTGTGGCCTCAGACAGAGGTTTTATATTTATATCATAACATATAACCAACCTTGCATAAACCTGGCACCTTGGCTCTCTGTAGCTTCCACAGGACCACAGGACCTAGGAGCAGCTGAGCCGAGCAGTCAAGACCACACACACCATTTCTAGGGAACAGCTTTGTCCTGCTACTGCTCAGTTTTGCCACATGGGAACACAAGGTCCCATGTACCAGAGCAGAGGAACTTAACAAAAGATTTTTTAAACCCATATTTTAGATTGCAGCTGTTGATGTTTGTTTCTGATTTTCTGAATTACCATTTAATTAAAAAAAAATTAAAGAAGCTGCCACTATGTGAAAGCAGCAAACCCCTAACTTAATCTTTAAAATAATGAGAGGAGGTCACATCTGCTCTCCTGCCTCCCATGGTTTTGTAGCTTTTGGTTGTCCTCTGGGCATTCTTCACAAGCTTGCTCTGTGAATCTCCACCACACACAAATGATGATCATGTGCACCCAGAGTGTCTCCCTTTTCCCTCCCCTGTGCCCTGATCACCCTGACACTTGCCTCCCTCTGGTCTCCGAGCCAGCCCTCTACACTCATAACTAAGCCGGTCTTAAGTCCTCTAGACCCTAAGGTGTTGAATCTTGTCTGAGTCCCCACCACTCTTGACCTCTACTTCCCATCACTCCTCTGTCCCCATGATTCACGTTTCCTTTCTTCCCTAACCTGGACTTTACTGCCTGGTGGAACCTCCTATCCAGGGCCTGGAGCACATACATGAGTTTCTCTCAGGTCTGTGATCCCTGGCAAGATGGGCTAGGAGCCTGGGCAGGGGTCCCAGAGCCTCTTTCTGTCACTTCCACACATCATGCAGAATGAAACCTGTTACACCATCCATCATGCGCCCTAAGCCCAGAGACCAGAGGCAGATCTGAGACACTTCCTATCCCCCATATGTAGCAGAGACTCCTGTGGGCCCAGCTGTTTGGTGGCTATACATGTGAAGAAGGAGAATTGTCCAGAATGAGACTAGACATCACATGGTGCTGGCCATTCATGCCTGGTCCTGCTGGCCAGCTAGCTCCTCCCAGAACACATGTGTTGGCTGGGATCATTCTATGAGGACATTGTGTTTCTTGAACTGTTTTCTTTACCAGACCCAGACCTTTCCCAACAAGAAGATAGTCTGTAAAGCCTGGTGCATACATCAGCATTCCTAATGGACAGGCAAGGTCTTACCTGCCTGAGGGTAAGCAGTCCAAATTCTGATCTCATTGCTGCCAGGTGCATGCTGAGTGTTCTTGGGCACAGTGCTTTGACTCCTTCAGCCACAGTTCCCATGAACAGGATTGGCTGGGTGGAGTGGTGAGGGTCACTGGCTCATTCTCTCATTAGTATCAAAGAACTTTTGCTCAAACTCAGATGTCTTTATTGGGCAGTTATGGTCCAGAAACCAAATCCAGAACAGAGTCCATCTTGGTAGGGTCTACAAACAGTGGATACATTCTGTTTAAGGGGGTTATGAATATGCCAGACAGTGTTATAGTCTTAATTTTGCTTCTCATCCCACAGAAGGTATTTTCTCTTTGGTCTATCCTTATGTGAAGGGGTTGCTGACCCCTAACTAGAGTGTTCTTCTATCCTTCAATATTGTCATTTTTTCCTTGCTTCATTGGCCACTTACAGAATATGTTCTAAGAAAATCTGACAGGCTTTTGTTCTTTGATGAGTCCTCCCCTACAACTCTGGAGCAGGTGGTCACCCTGTCATAAGGTAGAGAAACTCAGTTCCCAAATGAGCTCATCCTACCCTTCTGCAAGTTTGTTCCATAGTCGGAGCTGAGTCATCTCAGCATACTTTCCTGCCCTATGCAGATGCCCACACCACAGCCCACATGATGCCCTTGTAGGAACTCGGACTTGTTCTTCCCACATGCTTTGTGGGGGTCTTCTGGGGCTGAGGATCACTCCAGACATTTAGGGGAATCCATTCTCAGGAATTCCAAGTTCAGCTAGGGAAAATAGAGACACTCATCTATCACCCATGACAGAAAGAGGTCCAGCTACGATCACAATGTTTTGTGGCCATCCAAAGAACAGACGTCTCACAGGGGTGACCTCATAGCTCAAGTTCATCAGGAAACTTGTTCCTTCTGTTGAATCTGAAGACAGGGATCTTTTCTATCATTTTCTATCATCATGGACATAGCAGATACATTCTCCCCATTGCTGGTCTTTATTGCATTCTTGTCCAGCACCTCTTTATGGTCTGCTAGGCAGTCTTACAGACAGATGCTCATCTGTCTGCATGACAGTTGAAGGCAGCTGCAGGATATACTCATCAGTCTGCTTGCCTCTTCCCTTACCCAACCTCCTTGCAGGGCACAGCATCTCCAAGAACTTCAAGCGCAAACAAGAAGCCATCAATCTCCAGCATCCAGAGTAGTCTATAAGACTCCTTGATGCCCTTGAGACAGTACCCCCCCCCAATCAATTTGGAGAGGAAAAAAATATCTTTTCATTGTTCAGAATGAGATGTGAGAGCCTGAGCTGATGTTCTAAACATACAGAGCTTCTCAGAAATAAAACCACACTCACAGCTACTCTTCCATGTCTTAGGTCATCTCCTTTGTGTTTGCTGATATCTTTGAAGATGTGTTCTCCTCAGCTAAAATGGCATGCTGTCTTTCTGTCCTTGGTTTTCAAACAACTTCCTTCTTCTCATCAAGCCCAGGGAAACTCACCAACTGTGGTTCAGGCAAGCTGTCAAAACCTTACCTTGACTGGTTGGAGGTTAACTAGAAGTCACTATACCATTTCCTTGGAGCATGACTGTAAATCCCTGACCAAGACTAGAGTATGGGACTTAGATGCAAACACGGGCTAGAGGAAGAGGAGAGTGATGCAGACACAGGCTGGAGGAAGAGGAGAGTGATGGAGACATAGGCTAGAGGAAGAGGAGAGTGATAGAGACATGCGCTAGAGGAAGAGGAGAGTGATGGAGACACGGGCTAGAGGAAGAGGAGAGTGATGGAGACACGGGCTAGAGGAAGAGGAGAGTGATAGAGACATGCGCTAGAGGAAGAGGAGAGTGATGCAGACATAGGCTAGAGGAAGAGGAGAGTGATGGAGACACAGGCTAGAGGAAGAGGAGAGTGATGGAGACATGGGCTAGAGGAAGAGGAGAGTGATGGAGACACGGGCTAGAGGAAGAGGAGAATGATGGAGACATGCGCTAGAGGAAGAGGAGAGTGATGGAGACATAGGCTAGAGGAAGAGGAGAGTGATGGAGACACGGGCTAGAGGAAGAGGAGAGTGATGGAGACATAGGCTAGAGGAAGAGGAGAGTGATGGAGACACGGGCTAGAGGAAGAGGAGAGTGATGCAAACACGGGCTAGAGGAAGAGGAGAGTGATGGAGACATGCACTAGAGGAAGAGGAGAGTGATGTAGACACGGACTAGAGGAAGAGGAGAATGATGCAGACACGGGCTAGAGGAAGAGGAGAGTGATGGAGACATAGGCTAGAGGAAGAGGAGAGTGATGGAGACACAGGCTAGAGGAAGAGGAGAGTGATGGAGACACGGGCTAGAGGAAGAGGAGAGTGATGCAAACACAGGCTAGAGGAAGAGGAGAGTGATGGAGACACGGGCTAGAGGAAGAGGAGAGTGATGGAGACACGGGCTAGAGGAAGAGGAGAGTGATGCAAACACAGGCTAGAGGAAGAGGAGAGTGATGGAGACATAGGCTAGCTCCTCCTGGGAGTTATGTAGAAAGTTCATCATTGCCTATAGGATGGTGCTGAGACAAGGGAAGTGAGGTCAAGGGACATAAGGATGGACACGAAGTTGGCTGTTCCAGGCAGAGAGTGCAGCACCTAACTGGGTTAAATGCTATGAGATGCCAATGTGCATATCTCCAGCAGATGGAGAAAAGGAGGACAAATAGAACAGAATAGGCCCTTTGTTGGAGAGTTTGCACTTTGTACTATGTTGAACTCCCAGATGGATGTTCGTGTGCACATGTGCATGCATAATAAATACTCTAACTGTGATGTATAATAAGAACTGAAGGATGAAGGAGATTGGGGCCATGAGGAAGATGAGTTAACAAGTGTGAGCTGAAAGTAAGTTGAAAATAATACAAAGAAGGGCCAAAGCAGTAAGATCAGCCCAAGTAGCGGGGGGATTTGGGGTAAGACAGTTCTATCCCATCATCACCAGTACAACTGTTCTATGTGGCATTTTTCTGCCTCATGGCCCCTGTCATCCCATGTCTATTTTTACAGTCTTCCAGGAAGTCCACAGGGAAGTTTTTGTCTATAGTTTGATGAGACCTGCATTTCTCATACACCAGAGAATGTACAAAGGTCCTATTTCAGGTATCAGACCAGATAACACAGTTTGTGTGTGGAAAACAACGCGCTCACTTTAGAGAGCTTACTCAGCAGTTGTGTGCAGGTAAGTTCACATCCACACCTGCTGACACTGAGTAGCACTCCTGTCTTAGTTAGGGTTTTTATTGCTGTGATAAAACACCATGACCAAAAGCAACCTGGAGAGGAAGGGGTCTGTTTCGTCCCATAGCTTGGAGTCCACCATCCAGGGAAGTCAAGGCAGGACCTTTGAGGCAAGGAACTGAATAAGAAGCCAAAGAGGAATAATGCTTATTGGGTTTCTCTGCCGGCTTTCTTCTAGCTCCCAGAACCACCCGCCTAGGAGTGGTACCACCCACAGTGGGCTAGGCCCTCTCATGTCAATCATCTATCAAGCAAATGCCCCATTGGCTTACCCATAGGCCAGTCTGGTGGCGGGGGTCGGGGGAGGACCATTTTCTCAATTGAAGTCTTCCCAAGTAACTCTGGCTAGTATGAAGCTGATATAAGAACTAGCCAGCACAATCCCCAACCAACTACGGGTGTTCAGAGACCAATGTGTGTCTTTGTGCAACATGCCGCTTTTCATTTTTACCTTGCAGTCTCTAACAGTGTGTGTCCTCACACTGCCACTGGGATCAGAGTGGCCCAATGTGCTCCATCACATAGGTGAACCTTTCTCAGGAAGACCATGATTCTGACAGGCTCAGTGAAAACAAGATTTTGAAAATGATAACTTGCACTGTACGTGTGCTGGACAATTGGCCCGAGTTGAAGGGCAAATGTTTACTTTGTTAGTTTTGTTTGAGGCACTCTAGGTACCTGAAAGTTTTTGCAATGATAATTCTATGTGATATTTTAATACCAAGAATGGGAACACAACTGAGAATAGGGTCTGATGTCCTCTCTGTCCCCTCCCCACTGTCAGGCAAGGAGATGTATGACATCCAGCTCATGGAAATATTCCGCTGAGACAGGGGTTTTCAGAGTATGCCCTGGGCACCCATTCGGGCCCTGGATGCTTATTTCTCAGCATCTACAAGGTCAAAAACATTTGCCTGAAAATGCCAAAGTATGCTTTCCCTCTTTGACTGGCATTCTGTTAATGGTAGACAGCCCAGTGGCATTTCCCAGCATCCACATGATGCTTGTCAGAGGCATTGGGTACAGCAGCAACTGTGACAATCTGCTGTCTCCCATGATCATCAGAGAACTTTGGTGAAGTGTAAAATGCTGCCCTTCCCCTTTAAAACTTCTGTTGCAGAAAGTACAGTCATTTCTTTCCATTAGACTGGTTTTTTTGTTTTGTTTTGTTTTGTTTTGTTTTGTTTTTTTTCTGGAGCTGAGGACTGAACCCAGGGCCTCATGCTTGCTAGGCAAGTGCTCTACCACTGAGCTGGCTACTGTTTATATAAATATACTGTTGGTTTGTTACTACTGTCTGTGTGTGTGAGAGAGACAGAGAGAGGCAGAGAAAGAGAGAAAGGAGTCCTCTCACCTTACACCCTGTTAGAAACTGTTGTTTGCCACTGTGTATACCAGGCTAGCTGACCATGAGATTCCATTTTCACCTCCCATATCACTAGAAGAGCCCTGAGATTCCAGATGTGTGCTTCCACACCCAGCTCCACTTGAATTCTGGGCTCTGACTTGGGTCCTCATGCTTACAGAGCAAACACGCTACACACTAGGATTTCTCCCCACCAGTTACTGCTATTTTTAAATTAACTAATGAACACATAACTTTTAAGTTTCTAGTGGCTTGAATTCTAATAAATATTCATAGCTACATCAATAATACCTTCATACTTCCTCACATTTTAAGACAGTGTGTGTTATATACCCAAGGCTGACCTTAAACTTGTGGCAGTCCTCCTGCCTCAGTGCTAGGATTGTAAGTGTGCACCTACAACTTGCTTCAACATTTTAAAGCTTCTAAAAGGCTCCTAAGACCAAAATGTTTAATAGGCACTGTACTGAAGTCCAGTGGAACATTCACCACAACTCTCTTAGCTTGGGATTATAACTTGAAAGATTCATAACAAGACATATATAAGTAAACAAAGAATGACCATGAAGCCAAGGGTCCTTGGGACTTTGGAAGAGTCAGCCGCGATTGCAAGCCTATCCTTCCCATGGACACCTGGCACTGTGCTCTCTGTTTTGTGATGGCGCTCGCCAGCTTACACTGGCATTCATGGCTTTGTGGGACTGCCCGGTGTTCTCCACCTAATTCTTCCAGCTAGCTGACTGTGTTTCCTCAGCTCCCAGGGTTGGAGATGGTATGACTGCCTCGGGGAGCTTAAGCCTCCTGTAAAGAGACAAGAAACAATTGGTCATCTGTAAACAAGATCATCACTGCTTCTGCAGTTATCCAGGGGCTGGGAGATGAAGGCTCATGGGTAAAGTGCTTGCCACACAAGGAGGAGGACCTGAATTTGGATTGAGCACCCATGCAAAAGCTAGATATGTGGCTGTGTGTTACTGTAACCCTCAGTGTTTGAAGTGGGAGCACAGGTACCACAGACAGGAGGATCACTGAGGCTTGCTAGGCAGCCATCTCAGTCAAAACAGCAAACTCCAGGTTCAGTGCAAGAGGCTCTATCTTAAAAATGAAGATATGAAGTGGTAGAGGAAGATGCTTGATACCCACCTCTGGTCTCCAGAAGTGCACGTGTGATTCACATGCATGTGCGCGCGCATGCGCGCGCGCACACACACACACACACACACACACACACACGGAGGGGGAGCAGTGGTTATCATCCTGAGGAGAGGAGTGTGGTAAGGAGGCACAGTGAGGAGCACACTGGAAAGTAGATGCCTGTTGGAGACGCCTGCAGGTGACCTAGCACAGGCTGTCCTCAAGAAGGTTCCTGTGGACTGAGATGGGGTAAAAGGTTGGTAAGAAATGGGGGGTGAGGGCGTAAGAGCAGTTTTGGAAATCCATGTGGAAGAGTGTGGTTGGTCTGTTGTGTGCTGAGAACCACAGCTGGGGGAAGAGGAGAATACTGACTAAGTGATAAGCGAGGACCAAATTTTGCCAGGCCTTCTGGGTCCCTGAGATAAATTCTGTGCTTTCATCCAAATATGATTAGAAGCCACTGGAGGGCTTTTAGGCCAGTGCAGTTGGTGGTTGATCAGGCCAGATTTAGTGATGGATATAGGGGAAGGACAAGGGCGTGGCTAAGCACAACCTCTGCTCTGTGTCTTGAGGAGCTTATTTTCTCCCAATTCTTTGCTACCTGTAAGACAGCTGCTTAGCATGGCCACAAAGACAAATGAGGAGACTGAGGCTCCAGGAGCTGCTAGCTAGATAAGAACTTTCCCAGAATCCTCCACAGTCAACAACCAAGGTTCCTGCCAAGACCCATCCTCCAGTTCAGTCTATGCCTGCCCCTTCCGGGACCAGCTGAGGCAGACACAACAGATATGGACCCAAAATGGAAGTGGCCATCCCCCTCCTCCAACCATCAGAGCTGTGTGCTGGCCCAGCCAAGAGGCAGGACCTTATTTACTGTCTGAGAAATGGGACCCTACCCACCTGTTGGCCACCAGCCTAAGTAGGAGTTAACTGGCACAGGTTACTCACATCTCAGGTGTGTCTCGGCTCCCAGAAAAAGGAGGCATTATTCTTGCACTCCCAAGACACCTCTTGACAGGGGATGTGGGAGTCTTTCTCAGACAGTTCACCCTTTATCTAAGAAAGGGGGTGGTGATGGCTCTGGAAGCAATGATGGGAATTTTCAGCATTGCCATTTTAGGTGAGGAAGAAACACCAGTGTGTTGCATTCAGGCAGTAGGGCCAGCAGGGATTTTTGTTTTGTTTTTTTGTTTTGTTTGTTTAAGTAGTTTTAAAAGCCAGGACGCTTGTTCAGCGGGACAGGAACCGAATGAAGAAGCAAGAAACGTTGTCATAAGACAGAAGCTCCCCAGTGCTGTCCATGCTCACCTTCCTCTCTACTATTGCCTCTTCCTGCTTCCTTGACACACAACACTAGGCACAGCTACAGACTCCCGGGCAGATGTGAGATGCCAGAGCATAGGTGGTAGCAGCTGGTGAGAGTTGTCCCTGAAGTGTCATCTCCGCATTATCTGTGACATCTGCATAGCTGAGGAGATGATGGCACAAGGCTGGCCGCTTCTGTACCTTCCTGGTCACTTTGACAAATAAGTTTCTGCCTTTGGGACTGGCAAGGTATGTTGGTAATCATATCTGCCTGCTCGCCTGTAGGGCAGCCTCTCTCCTTACCCCACCTAGCTACTTGACATACTCATGGATCTCGCTTGCAATTTAAATTTGTATATTTTATTCATAGGTGGAACATTTCTTTCCTGCAACTTTGCACAGTGCTAAAAACATTATTGGAATATTATTCAAAACATGTCCTTTCCATAAAATCTGTTTATGTGCCATCATTATCTGCAGCATTAAATACATTTTATATCATAAGAAATTTTATGATATATTTAAAAATGAATTTCTACTTAGCTGAAATGCATTAGGGATTATCCTAAGAGACTCCTGCTGGAAAAAAAAAAAATGCAGTCATGTTTATTTGTAACTGCCAGAAAATGGCTTGCAAAATTGTTAGTGTCTTTTTATTATGCCCTACCACTGGAGCACTTGCTTGTTAATTAGAGAAATTTCAACTGTCATAGTTGGCAATTATAGCTTCTGTATCATTGTCTGTTATGAATAGTCAATGAGAGCTGATTAATATGCATGAGCAGCAGTATATATAGCGTGTGCATTGGACCACAATCCAGCTGCCAGAGTCACTCGGAGGAGGGAGCAGGGTGTGTGTATGTGTGTGTCTGCCTGTGTGTGTGCACGCGCCCGCGCGTGCGTGCGTGCATGCTGTGAGGGAAGGAAAGGAAGCGTGGAGGAAGCAGAGAGTTGTTTTGCAGCCTCAGAGAGCCATGCCTGCATGAGGCTTTGCAGCTGCCTGACTCACCTGAGGCTCCCAGAGAGCCCTTCAATGCCTGCATGCTGAGGGAGCGGCTTCCCAGGCACTGGCGGTCCTGAAGGCTTTCTTTGACATTCCTCCAAACATGGGATGCAGCTTGTGCAGCGCGCAGAAGCAAGAGGAGCAGTACAAATTACTCTATGAAGTTTGCCAGGTAACGCACGCACGGCAGGTTATTCTGCAGCCCTCCACCTGGCAGCCTCCCTCCCCGGGCAGGAATTTCTGTGTGTGTAGTGTGCGTCCTTCCTCAGCCAGCCTTAGCCAGCCTTGTCCACTTGTGCGGCGTTGTTCTGTTAACTCCTTTAAGCAATGTGCTTCCTAGCAGCTTTCTGGTGCTTGCTTTGGAGAGTCTGAATAGCTGTTGATAGCCTCGCAGTGTGTTGGAAGCAGTTGTGTCAGAGAGCTCCGTGACAACTAAGTGCTCTGCTGAGCAGCGCGGCGGACAGGAAGGGTCAAAGAGTGGTCACGCAGCCTTTGAACAAGTCGGGGAAGCCAGGGGCAGTGATGGATGCTTGCAGTTTGTGTCTCTGTTTACAAACAGTTTTAAGGTGCTGCTTGCAACGGACAGAGCAAAGTCCTCTGTTGAGCTTTCCTTTCAGCAGCAGCGTCTTGTAACGGGACATGTGGTGTTCACCTTTATGCCTCACACTTGCCACATCCCTATGTCTCTCGATACAAACGATAGCAACTTCTGGAGCAGGTGACTTGTCATGGCTTCTACGTCAGAACATGAAATTTCAGTTGAGATGGAAGGGGATATTTTCTGTACAATCCAGCTAGCTTATCTTCATCTGTGCTGAGTGCTTTTTTTTTAAATATTCAGCCCCATCTTGAGCAAGGAGCTTTGACATGACTCTTGGCAACCTAACTTGGCAGTTAAGGGTTTTCCTCCTGAATCATTCTGACTCTTTAAAAAAAAATATATCAGTAAACAGAAAAATCACAATCCTGTAAGTTTTTTTTTTTAATCAGCATGATAAAATGACATTATGGCGAGCAAGAAAATGGTTGTGTGCTTCTTGGCTGATAACAATAAATGGCAAATTAATACTTTTTTTTAAGAGCCAGGCTTGACTTTAAAAAGAATCTGATTGTTAGGTATGTGTCATTTTTACATAAGCCACCAGAGGGCGGGGTGGTCCCAGCCAGACAGCTGAATGTGCTGGCTGCTTGGGTGAACAAAACCTTATGATACCACGATGACCCTGGGGGAAGAAAAGGTGTGTCTGTCTGTCAGCTTTCTGCAGTGAGAAATATAAAACATTCCAAGGTTTGAGACTGTCCCACCTGCTAAAAAGAGGCTTCTTAAGTCTTAGAAATATGCCTGGCTTCCAACTCCATGCTCGGGACTTAATGGGACACACATCCTGTTCCCAGCAGTCTAGGGATGTGTGGGAGGTCTTAGGCAATAGTACTGCCACTGCTGATGATCTGGCCCCCATCCCTCATGTCGTCACGTGTTCTGTCCTAATCCTAAGTTTCTCTGATGATCTGGAGGCTCTCTTTTTGAGCCAAACATTTAGAAGTGAACTGAGCAGAGTGTGGGACCCCATCACCTAAGCAAGGCACCATGTTAGACTTGGCTGCTGCAAAAGGAGTAAGTTAAATGGTAGTTTGCAAAACTCCATGCTTGGTTTGGTTTATCACCAGCACCCCTTCAGGTGAGTTTCAGATACACCTGTAATAGTGGCACCTTCCAAAATTCAACTCTATGATATCGACAGTAAATCTATGTCAACTTACTGTTGTATTCAACTCTATTATTTGTGCTCTTAAGCCTCAACAACAACCTCAAAAAAAGGAATCTGGACTCTGTTTGGTTTTTACTGGGTGAATTTTTGTGGGGCTATTTCTGTCTGAAGCTTCATTCGGTGAGTTGCTGATAAATGACTTTTATCTGAAATACATGTTGTCAGCAGTTTAGGGAGCCATGCAGATTTATTTTCAGGAAGCCCAAACTACTTTTCAGACTGACGACCCTTGTGCCAGCCAAGTAAAATCCCTCCTTCCTCCTATTCTTTGGGCGTCCTGAACCATAGCATAGAGGAATTCACAAAACACTTGCAGGAATTAATAATTGCACCCTCACCCTTATTATGCAAAACCTTATTAGAACAGTGAAATTGAGGTTTCCATAAATTACAGTTCCAGAAAGTCCGGTGTGTCTGGCTTCAGTAAGCCTTCATAACAGTAGCATAAAGAGGATCAAATATTCTAGGGCTCTGGCTTGATCCCTCCCTCAGCCAGAGATCATTCAAAGAGATGCTCTTCATTAGGGCCATTGGCAAGCTGCCCACAATTTCTTTGGGGGGCTGCTGTGAGCTTAATGGTGCAGAACAATGGCTTTGCCTCTAGTTGCACACATACCTTATTGTACCTTTAATCACATTAGAAACACAACAACTCACCAACTCGCCTGCTTGTTAAAGGGTAACACAAAAGATCCAGACCCATCAGCGGTTGGCACCATGCATTCAAGGGTGTGCTGAGATCTTGGGGAACACTTGAAAGCTTCTACGGAGACAAGGCAAGCCTCCTCCTGCCCTGGGGCTTGTCAGATCAGTGGAGTGCGGCAGTTCCTTGGGCTTCTATATCTGCAGTGTTCTAGTGGGGGCTTCAGCATAGAATCTGTGTCTGCTGGAAATGTGGCATTTACATTAGCAGCTGAAAACATGAACCTGTCGGATAACTTTGACCCGAATTGAAGTGAAAGAAAGAGAAGCAGAAAAGAAAGGTATTTGAAGGTGTTCGAGGGTACAATCTTCTACTCCGGGAAATTGGACAGCGCAGAGAGTCTTATGTTTAGCCTCTTGGTTCTGGGGCTGGAGATGGACGCCAGATAAGGATGGGTGCCAAGTTATGGGTGGGAAGGAAGGAAATTAGGCATGGCAAGGTCTGTGACTCTTTCAGCTGGACACCTGTGGTTCTGGGGCAGGGTAGGCGCCAGCTGTGCTAGAGGAGAAGGGGAATGGCAGTCTGGGTATTTTACAGGTCTTCCTGTGGAGATCCCAGGAAGGGGACGCAGCCACTCAGAGGCAGTGTCAGTTCTAAAATCCCTGCAGAGTCTGAGCAATGGGAGTAGTCTTTGATATTTTGATGAGACAAGGAAGTAACTCTGATAGGAAATTCTGTTTGCAACTAGAAATTGTACTCTCCCACTTCTAAGATCTGCATGCCAGTATTTAAAATGACAGGGAAAAACACACTTGCAAACATCTACATTACCTATAGAATGCATAGTATGTATGGGCAATATGCTAAATGCCAATCATCTGTTTTCCCATCAAATCCACGCACCAGCTTGAAGAGAGGTGATATTATTATCCCCAGTCAAAGCTGAAGCAATTGACATGCAAAGGAATTATAAGTGGCGTTGAGTGTCACTTCTGCACCACAATTCCCAGGTCTGAGAACCTTTATTTGTATAAGTCAGCACTGTCAGTGAATACATGAGCAACACTACCGAGAGTTCAACTGGGCTGGAGAGACGACCTAGCAAAGTGCTTATGGTGCAAGCGTGAGGACATGAGTTTGAGCCCCAGCACTTATGGAAGCCAGACATGGTTGTGCTGGCTTGTAATCTCAGAGCTGAGAATGCAGAGAGAGGACTCGCCCACAAACCCAGGTCCCCGAGATAAACCTTGTGTCAGAAAACAGTCTATAGCACCTAAGGAATGATGCTAAAAGTCGACCTCTGGCCCACATATGCACAGGGACACACATGCACACAGACACTCATGCACATACACACCACGGGGGGGGGGGGGGGGGAGGAGAGGAAGGGAGGGAGAGAGGGAGGGAGGGGAGAGAGAGGAAGAGGAAGAGAGGGAAAGAGAGAGGGAGAGAGAGAGAGAGGAGAGAGAGATGGGGGAGAGAGGGAGAGAGAAGAGGAGAGAGAGATGGGAGAGAGAGGGAGAGGGAGGAAGAGAGAGAGAGAAGAGGAGAGAGGAAAGAGAGAGAAGAGGAGAGAGGAGAGAGAGAATGTTGAGATTGCCTTTGCCTTTGTGTGGTTGAAGGACCTGTACTATCAAAGCAGATCGCCCTGCAGCCTGTCATTTCATGAAAAGATACTCCAAAGCCATGAGGAGAATGTGTAGTGGGTGAAGAGAAATGACCTCAAAAGTAGCCAAAGTTCCCCCTAACTTCCCAGACAGTTCCCAGAATGGATCACCTTTAAAAGCCCTGGTCCTTTTGCCCCTCGGCAATAAGATTAAAGTTGTGCCTTCTACTATAGAGTTGCTAGTTTTTAAAAGCACATATTTTACCCAGAACACCACAGCTGTCCTTGTTTGTGACCCTCTCCCTATCAACCTATTAACTAGTAGGCTCGAAAAGCCCAGATTTCTCTGGTAAATACAAATTAGAATCGGCAAGTTTATGAGGCAGACTGGAAACCTGACTGCACACAATCCTGTTTTCATATTTAATTAGCTGCGTGCAATACTCAATTAGATGAGTTTACTGCTGTAGAGCAACTGTGAGTCTGCCGTGAATCAGCCAGGCCGTGGTATGATTAAGTATGGATGGAGTCAGAGGCAGTTAATTGGATGAACATAAACTTGACCTCCACACAGCAGTGCTGAACCAGGCCAAGATTTCCTGCAAATAGGAGTGTGTTTGCTTAAGCAGCCTGTCAATGCTAAAAGCACTGTTTTTGATGCTGTTTACCCCTCTGAATTCAATTTGGGTGAAACAGGTCTGAAAACAGAAAGCTTACCCAGGCTTAGCAGCAGGCCTGTCATCCCAGCTGCTGGAGAAGGCAGAGGCAAGAGGATCACAAGTTTAGGACTACTTGGGCACCAGAGTGAGTTCAAGGCTAGCCTGTGTAACTAGTGAGACCCCTTTTGCAAATGCAAAGTTTTTTTTTTAATTAGCTTATCTCTTTTCACCTAAGTAAATTGAGACCCCCATGAGCATGGAACTATTTATGGCCACGAGAGTCAGTATTTAAATGTGTGTATGTATCTGTCACTATGTTATTTGCTCATTGGTAAACAATGGGCCACAAATTGCTTTAATGCTAAGAAATGAAAACAGAATGGCCTGATGGGGAACCAAGGCCTGCATGCCTACATGGAGTCTTCCCACCATGCCCTTCCCACTGCTGCATTGCTGCATGGAGCCTTTCCACCATGCTCTGCCCACTGCTGCATCCCTGCATGGAGTCTTCCCACCATGCTCTGCCCGCTGCTGTATCCCTGCATGGAGCCTTCCCACCATGCCCCACCTACTACTGCACCCTTTCCCCCATGCCCCACCTACTGTTGGATCCCTACATACAGCCTTCCTACCATGCCCTGTCTCTTACTCTGTCTCCACAGGAAGCCCTTCCCCCATGCCCTGCCCACTGCTGAATCCCTGTGTGGATCTTTCCCACCAGGCCCTGCCTACTACTGTATCTCTATATATAGAAGGTTTCCACTCTTCAGTGCCAGTATATCCCTACACTGAGCATTCCCACCATGCCATACATTACCACTGTGTCCCTATAAAGCATGCCGCTGTGCTTCCAAGCACTTTGGTGTCCTGATATTGAGCCTTCCTACAATGCCATGTAACACTAATGTATTCTTACAGAGTGTGCCTGCTGTGCTCTGCCCTCTGCCATCTTGCCCATTTCTCTCTGCTTCGTCCCCATGTTACCATATTAATGTTGCCTTTCCCATTACACTGTGGATTTAGGAAGTCTCATTATTATCCAGATATTTTCACCTGAGCACAGTGGATTCTTTAGTGTTTTTGAGGAATAAGAACAAGAAATAGGTATAGTAAATAGACATCGAGAAAGAGAACGAGATGCTGAACACAGTGGCTATGATTGGACCCAGGCAGCAAGAATGGAGTATGGAGGGGGCTGCATAGCATTTGTTATTTGTTTGCTCAGCCCTAGGGCTCAATCAACCAACCAACCATGTGCCAAGGATCTTTCTCTCAGTCTGTGCTCATTGACTCCCTGGAGCCATTATAATAAAGGGAACTGTTTAATGGTGGCCTTCAGAACTGTGTGTCCCTGTGCCCCTTCTAATATCTCCATAAGCTTCCATTATGTTCATCTGCCCTGGTTCTAGGGTCCCCTTTCAGTGCCCATACGTACCTTCTTCCCTCCCTCTCAACACTGTGGAGTGGGTTTTCCCTTCACAGACCTTCTCTGACCAAGAAAGCCCTCTCCCCATCCAATTAATCACTGTATAGCTTCCTTCTAGTACTTTCTACAGCTTCCATATCACCTGTCTCCAGCCCTACCTCCTACCCACCCCCCAGAAAAATGTCAACCCCCTGCATTATTCTCTGGGGTGCCCAATCCTGCCATGTAACTCAGTAACCACCAAGACCTCTTTACCAAATTCTGAATGAGAAATGTATTGATTGGATGGGTCCCACTTTGGTCTGAGATGGGTTTTAGCAATGACAGATGAGCCCATGTCCCTATAAAAAGCTGCATATTCCCAGGAGGCAGGTGTTATAGGGGAACAACAGCCCTTTGCTGTGAGTCCCTGTCACCCACCCACTTGCCAAGATGGGTAAGAAGGAGAAACATAAAGTGAAAAGAAATGCAGGTTTAATAAATGAGTCCTATTGTGCTCATTAATAATGCAGGAGGAGTCATGGTTAAATGGCAGGGGTGGGGGAAACGGGAAAGATTGCCCACAGCTGCTCCGAGTCATGGCACACCTGTGATCACACCACATGTTCTTTGACCACTGTGGGGTCAAGCAGGAAAACAGCTCGGGTCTCTAAGGCTGTGAAACCAACTCCTAACAGACACACCGTCATTTATGTGACAGGTGTCATGATGTTGGTGAAATGTAGTAGGGCTAAGCTGTTGACCATCAAGTGCTGCCTGACAAATGTCGGGAGTGAATTTGTCCTACTCAGAATGACCCACTTTTCCTCAAGCCACCAAGGGCACACAAGGGCACACTGAGTTATGAGTCCATTGGTAAACTCCAGAGAAAGGGTCTCTTTGCCCTCTCTGGTCACCTACCTAGCAGAGAAATATTTTTCAAATGTATACGATTATACACGTAAGTTCACAATAAAGAATAAGCTGAGATATTGCAGAAATGAAGGGAAATTGTTGGCAGAAATGTGCATCTGTCTTTGCACACACTCTTGTGTTAAGAGTAGAGATGGAAGACAGTGTATCTGGCAGTGGGAGACTCTATGTGTTTACTTTCATTACCAGTCAAAGGTGGTCCTGGAGCACCCTTTGTGCAGGACCCTCCCCTGAGACCTACCAAGTCAGCATGTCTGGGGCTGGGGCCACCAATTCATGTCCCATGAACCCTCAGGAAGCACAGTGCACGTTCACGGTGGTCTCACTTCTCAGTTAATCCTGGAGGAAACTGGACTAACGCTTTCTGGCAGGTTTGCGGAAGTCCTGGTTAGATGCGTAGGCAGCACAGAAGTCACACTGCAAACACTTAGCTGCAGATGGAAAGTTTAACCATCTGTTGGCTTTAAAAAGTTATTTTGCTTAGGAACCTGTTGTTTTTCAGAATTTCACTCAAGGCCTTACACATACCAGGCAAACACTTGACTGACTTATCCATGGGCCATCGTATCTCCAAAGCCTTGCTCAATAACATTTTTTTAATTAAGGAGTTTGGTTTTTTTTTTTTTATTCATTTTACATACCAGTCACAGATCTCCTTCTCCTCCCTCTTCCAGCCCCTTCTGCTTCCTCCCCTCACTCCCCGCAACCCACTCCCCATTCCCTCCTCCAATAAGGCAAGGTACATTTAGTAGAGGCAAGTCCAGGCCCCTCCTCCTCCATCAAGGCTGTGCTAGGTGTCCCACCAGAGGTAGTGGGCTCCAAAAAGCCAGCTCATGTACCAGGGATGGATCCTGATGCTGCTGCTAGGGGGCAGATCAAGTTACACAACTGTCTCGCTTATGCAGAGGGCCTAGTCCAGTTCCATGGAGACTCCACAATAATCAGATCAGTCATCATAGAGCCTTCATCCAGTAACTGATGGAAGCAGATGCAGAAATCTAGAGCCAAGCACCAAGCCAAGCTCCAGGACTCCAGTTGAAGAGAGAGAAGAGGGATTCTATGAGCAAGGGGCATCAGGATCATGATGGGAAAACCTACAGAGACAACCAAAACAACTCATGAACTGTAGTCCAACAGCTGTGGAGTCAATAACATTTTTTAAGTAAACTTCCAATAATGTCCAGTTCACACATGTAAAATAGAAGGTCACTATAGTTTTGTTTATAAAAGTTAATGGTACTTAGTCTGTGTGCAGCCACAATGCTGCCATTTGCCTTCTTCACAGCATCCCCCTCTATAATAGCATCCTCCCTCCCACTAAATCCACACTTCCTCCTACCAATGCAGACACTCCCCTCTGTACAGTAATTAGGACAGTAATGTAATTAATTCCCATCAATATGGATGGTGATGGGCAGACTTCTTCTGCCATCACAGAATTATTTTTAAGACAAACACTGCTACTCCTGTGAATCTTCATTTTCAGAAGTCTAAGAAGGAGTGAGTCGGGGCAGGGACATCCTTCTGGTTATGAGCCCTGCAGCTATGACCATAATGGCGAGACACGGTAGCTGACTCCACTTCCAGGGAAAGCATTTCAGGTTACATTCTCACTGGATCTGCCAATTAAACATCATTGGCTGGGGAGTAGCTTGGGGCAGAGAAACTTCCCTAGCAGGTGTGCAGCCCAAGGTTCTATTCCCAATACCACAAAAAGAAGAAAAAAAATCATTGACCAGTTTTACTACTTTTCCCCTTTCTGTGATATACCTCATCAAAACTACCTAGGGGAGAAGAGCTTGTTAGGGCTCACTGTTTGGGGGGTACAGTCCATCATGGTAGGAAAACATGGCAGCTAGACCAGGAGACAGCTGGCACACATCTATATATCAAAAAGATACGAATCCAGCTCTTTTTCTCCTTCCCATGCAGTCCAGGACCCCAGTCTGTGGGGTGGTGCTACCCAAATATCCAGGAAAGGGCTTTACTGCTTAGTTAAGCCTCCTGGGAACACCCTCATACACACACTCAGAGGTGGGTTTCCATGGTGTTCCAAAATCTGGCAAGTTGCTGGTATAGCTATAAGAGGAAGGCATTGAAGGGAGAGTATTTATTACCTACATCATGCCTTCCTTATTCATACATTCACTTTGGGAAGATACACCTACAACTGTCCTTGTCATAGCTCAGGGATACTTCTTCCAAGGGATGATATTGTCATCTACAACTCTGTCCACCATGGGGAAGGTCACTCACATCATCACCAAGAGAAAAGTGAATATAGTCCAGCAAGAGTTTCCAGTAGGCCACATATGTACATCCCATGTTCAGTACAGTACATGGGATTTTATTAGTTGTTAGTACCTTATTGGGTCTGACCTATAAATTCAACATTGACATAGATATGATCATATGTGGGAAAAATACAGCCTGTCTAGTTTGGTGGTTTCAAGTGTCTATTGGGGGGGGGGGTCTCAAAATAAATCTCCCATGGACTGGGGAGTTAGAGGGCAGGCTACAACTGCCATTCTCTTGAGTTTCACTAATGCTTTGTTATTTTCTGGGATCATGAGAGACATTGTTGCCAACACTTGGTGTCCTTGGACTTCTTAACTCTTCAAGTGACTACGGAAAAGTATATCTCAGGGCTATTGTGTCACTTCAGCATGATTTTTAATAAGGCACCAGATTTTATGTGTTATGTGTATTTTCTATTTATGAGTTCCCTTTCTGTGTGTGAAATGCCTGCTGAAGTCTCCATTTCTCTGTTGAGTTTTCCATCTTTTTCTCTTAGCTTTCAGGATTTTTAAAGGCATAGACTGTGTACCAACTCATTAAATCGAAGTACTGGAAAGTCTCTTCCATACTTGCAGAAGTCTGTGTGTCTTTCTGACATCTTTCAGGGAACCAAATACATCTTTTTTATTGTGGTTTGCATTTTGTGTCTGTTAAGAAGTGTGTTTTCTACCTCAAAGCCATAAAGATAGCTTCCTTTATTCTCTTCCATGTATATTTTATGAGTTTATGTACAGATTTACATCAGTCTTGTCTTCCTCTGGTTTTTTTGTGTCTGATACAATGTTGGAGTCCAACTTCATTTTTTTCATACATGAATTTTCTAGTAGCCCTTAGATAAAAGTCCAACTCTTCACCCATGAAGAGGAAATGCCAGTTTCTCCATGTATTTGAACCTGTTCCTGGCTTTTCTATTCTGTTCTGTTGACCAGTGCAATTCAATGGCTATTGCATGGCACTGTAGTTATGCAGTAATTCTTGATGGCTGGGACAACAAGTCCTTCCCCAAGGCCACTTTGCTTGCTTGGAATTTATCTCATCTGTGAACATGTGACGCTCAGCTTGTCAGTCAAGCTGGCAGTGTGTTGCTAGTGTTTTTCTCAAGGGGTAGTGAGTTCCAAGGGGGATCCTTGTATTGTTCTTTATATATCTATTACCTTGACGTCTTTGCATTTACTCAATATTTAATACAAGTAAGAAGAAGAGATCCAATGTTTAGAGGGCCCCCAGGCAGTGGGAATGGGACCCATCCCTAGTGCATGAGCCGGCATTTTGGAGCCTAGTGCCTATGGTGAGACACTTTGCACAGCCTTGGTACAGGGAGGTGGGGTTTGGATCTGCCTCATCTCAGTGTACCAGTCTCTGCTGACTCCACATGGGAGACCTTGCCTTGGAGGAGGTGGGAATGGGGGTGGGTTGGGGAAAGGGCTGACTGGGGTGGGAGGAGGGAGGACAGGGGAAACTGATTGGTATGTAAAATGAATAGAAAATCTCTTAACAAAAATAATAATAATAATAAAAGAAGAGATCCAAGAACATATATATTTAAATCTCTACTTACCCCAAATTCTGAATGAATCTAAATCATAAATAGGAATAGAGGGAGATGAGATCTTTTAAAAAGTATAAAATGTGCTCCCAAGATAGTTCAGCAGGTAAAGCAGCTGCCACACAAACCTGATGGCCTGTGTTCATCAAGATAGTTCAGCAGGTAAAGCGGCTGCCACACAAACCTGATGGCCTGTGTTCATCAAGGTCCAGAACTCACATAAGAGCAGAAGGAGAGAACGGACCCCACAGGTTGTCCTCTCACCTTCACACATGTGACGTGGCACATACATGCACCCTCCACGTCACTGTCACACATAGGATTCACGCACACAATAAAAAATGTAAAAATTATTTTTGAAAAGTAATAAAATGTTGGATGGCAGCCCACCTGTAATACCTGGTGTCGGGTAGAAACGAAGGACTCCTGTAGCACTCTGGCTAGCTAGAGCTCTGGTTTGGGGAGAGACTCAGCCCCAGTAAATACAGAGTGGACTGTGATCAAGGAAGATGCCTGGTGTTAACCTCTAGTCTCCACATATATGCAAATACACATGCACCTTACATACATAAGCACAAGCACATATATACATGCATATACACATGCATGTATATAAATGTTTGGCTGATGATATAGCCCAATGGTAAAGTGCATGCACAAGACCCTAAGTTCAAATCCCCACAATTGCAAAAGAAAGAGAAAAGGGGAAAGAGAAAGAGGTATAAAATGCTGCTTTAATTTCTCTTAACATGAAGTGTTCAGCTGTAAAATTTCTCTCCCATGCTATAGCATTTGTTGCAAAAGAAAGAAGGCATCTGTCAGACTCTAGTTAGAACTCGTCTTTTTATACACACTTTTCCTGAATTTTGCATGCTTCTAACTAAAGAAATATGAAGGACCAAACATGTCTCTTTTGTGAAAAGCAACACATGACCTGAATAACACAGGCAAGATTTCCTATGCACAACCTCCTACCAGTGGGAGCAGAGTTAATTTGAGAGACATCTGGGGGAATCACAGTTCTTCTCCGAGTGTGTTAAGCAGTTTACCCTGACAGACACTCTCCTGTTTTGCCATACGTGGCAACCATTAATTCCCCCACCCACCCACAATGCCAAGGCATATTACATTAGAAGTGGCATGCATCTTAATAAAAGCAAACTCTGAAGATTACAAGCCAATTTGCTTTATCAAACAGCTGTTTTCTATTAGAGGCATCTCAGAAAGGTGGAGGGAAGTTACTCTCCTTTGTAGCAATATTTTCACCAACAGGAGGTAGAAAAGCATATCAACACTCCCCATCCATCATCACTGTACTATCGCACCCTGCATTGCATTCCTCCTTACCTAGTTATGAAATGACTGTTGGGCATAACTTGTCATACACAGTCTCTGCATCTTAGACACCAGCTACCATGATCTCCATACATAGGCCATGGCCATGTGTTGCTGACAAGGGATATCTTCTGGTTTGCCTGGACCTGGTCTCCCCCCATTTTTTTCTTTCTCTGCCTGTAAAGTTGGTACATCTAATGTTTATAGTGCTGGGCTAGGTATTTAAAGTCTATGGTGTCTGTCTCGCTTCTCCCCAGCTATGTAAACTAAAACTTCTCATTGAAGTGTCTAGGGCCTGAGAGGAAGTGCCTGTTCACCAGGACAAAAAGGAGTCAGGAAATCCCCCATGAAAGATGAGCACAAAATGTTGAGCCTCTTCTCAACCAGCTGGGGATTTCAGAACCAACCTGACTCCTTGTCTAACCATAGTTTAGAAAACCAGAGGGAGGTTCAATGCTGTATTGTTTCATCCTTGAATTGACAGTGAGGACCCAGCACAAGAAATTTGGTTGTCATCTTCATGATGCACTACTGTGAAGGAGAGCAGTTGTGTACATACTTTATGACAGGACGCTCATGTCATCCTCACTGTGCCCTCCAAGTACAGACACCCTTGTTATCTCCATTTTAATGTTGAAATAGTTGGGGCTACAGAATGGCTGACTTGCTGGGGGTCACCCAGCCAGGGGGTAACAGAGGCAGGATCATGACACAGAACTGTCTGACTCAGTGACTGACACCTGGCTTCCTCCAGTACACATAAATAAATCCCTCCTGCCTGGCATCATACCATACGATGGGGAGGACAGTCCCTGTCACCAAGTGATTGGCGTTCTAGAGAGCGCTGAGGTCAGAGATGAGATGTCATGCTGGTATAAATGTCTCGGCTTTGTATGGTTCTTCTGCAGCTGCCTCTCAGCACAGGAAATAGTGCTGTTTCCCTCCCTAAGACGGAAGTGATTTGCAGCTTTGCAGGTGAAGTGGGCTGCTGGGGTGATGCCTTACTCCCATGGGAGTCTGGATGTTGCTGAAGGAGGAGAGAGATTCTACGGCACATTGTCCAAGTCTAGAGTCACCAGGTTGTCCCAAGGAACTGTTTGATGAAGGCCTACTGCATTCGCCCAGCCACAGCTGAGGGAGATGCAGAGAGCGCTGGTGTCATGGTGTCACATCAAGGGGTGCCCTTTCTCTCTGGGTCGTCTTTGTTAGGAGATCTGGGGTCTTCTTGTGGCTCTGTCATTGACTAGTTGTGGAAAGGTGCCTGGGCCTCTGTGTACCTTAGTCTTCCTTCAAAGTCTAAGTGAGAGCTCTTCCTCAGGGTACAGGGAGCATTCAAGTCTGTGCTGTCTGAGGACTCTAAGACATGTCAGATAAGTAGTCGACATTCTGGGGACCAAAAAAGAAAACAGCACTAGAGAGAGTGAGAACAGCCAAGTTTCCAAAACTGGGGGTTACAGGTACCCATGGAGACAGGCATAATGATGGATGTGCATCTAGAAAGGCCGACTTTCTTGGACATCATCGGGTATCATTGGTGCTAAGTCATTTCTTTGAAAGGAACAATGGAGAGGGCTTTAGGGGAGATATGTAAGAGCAAGACTTCTTTGAAACACATAGTTCACTAGAAGAAAATATTCCAATTTTGGCATTTCTTCAAGTTATTTGTTGAACGCTTCCATTCTACCAGGTAGAGACAGTCCCTGGGCATAATGTCAAACTCGAAAGGTCACCATCTTCACCTGGTACTTTCCACCCAGAGGGGGAGAGACATCCAACAAGTTCTCCCAGAACAGTGATGGCCCATGACAAGGGCTAGGAGCACCAAAGGGCCTGAGACCCAGGCATTGTGGGTGAAAACATGGAGCTGTCAGGCTGGCCAAGGCTCCAGGCCAGGAGATGCTTGAGCTCTTCAAGGGCAAGTGTCTCAATAAGGCTTTCTCGTGTGCACATCTCACATGCTGGCTCCAATCCAGAGAAGGCCTTGTTTCCTAGGACAATCTCACATTAAACATGCACCACTCCAGTTAGCGCCTATGCAAATCCTTAGAAAAGTAGACAGCACTGTGTGACCACAATGTATGTTTAAATGAGGGAAATGTTTGGGGAAAGCAATAAAAATATTAAACACATCCCCATTGTGCCAAAGAACTAATATAGGGTAAATGGGGCTTGCAGTCACAGACCTAACATGCCCATTTATTTAGAGATACACATCCACATAAATCAAAGATACCCTGCATCTACAGTCTACATTGCAGTGCCCAGGATAAGGACATGGCCAGAAATTTCCCCTTTGTACATTAAGCCATAATACCATGCTTGGCCATGAGGTCATCTGTGAGGTTGGATGGAAATGAGGTCAGAGCCAAGTTTAGAGAGCTTTATACTGTTGGTTTCAGACTCCACAGAAGAGATTTAAAGAAAAACAAAATCCCAGACCCAAACAAAAGCAGGGGGAAATTTGCTGTTGCCTAAAGGAACTGGAGCAATGTGTGCATCCTCCCCTGGCTGTCTCCACCGTTCCCTGTGATGGGAATCGAGGTTTTTGCTGCTATCGATCTCGTTGCTTTGCTCAAAGCCACACAGCACTCAGCTGAAGGGGAGCTGAGAGTGTCTCCATCCAACTGGGCACCCTGGCTCACTATACTGGATCATCAGCCCCATCTTCTCCTCGTACCCCCGGATAGCTATACTCTGTAAACAGTTAGTTACATTTCTTTTTCCAACCTCAGCCTCCAAGTGCTCACCCAACCCCCCCACCTCCCATCTCTCCCCTCTCTCTGGAAAACCTCTCTGTTTCCTAGTATTCTAATTGCATTATCAAGTGTTTGGTTTGGTTCATTAACTCCTTCCCAGATGATTTCCTCCTGGTAGATTTCTAGCAAATTCCACCATTGTCTAATAAATCATCTTAGAAATGCTGCAGGTTTTTCTCTCTTGGAGAGATTGTGTCCACAACGCTAATTCCTACATCCCTATGAACACTTGTATTCTGCCTCCTTTCAGAATAGCAGTCCTTTGGGTTTCATGATTAAAACAATTTAAGGGTAAATGAGAGGTTGCTGGACTGATCCAGGCTAACCCCTAAGGTTACCCTAGTGAGAACTCTGCCAGAGCATTCTCAAGGTTATTTCATCATCTCAGCAGAGTTTCAGGCTGTAGACACAGCTCAGTTAGTATAGTGCTTGCCTGGTGTGCACAAAGCCCTGGGTTTGACCCTCAGGACTAAATAAATCAGGTGTGGTGGCACATGCCTATAATCCCAGCCCTTAGGACCTAGAGCCAGGAGGATCAGAGTTCAAGGCCAGCCTTAGCTGCATAATCAATTGGAGTCCACCCTGAACTAAATAAGACCTTGTGTCAATTAAAAAAGTAAAAATAATAAAGAGACCCTCTTCAAGTGACCTCTGTTAAGATGCTTCTCTCTATGATTGCTGCTGGATCTGATAGTCAGGGGGTGTCACAGAGGACCCACCACCCAGATTCACTGTCACCACATAACCAAAAACAGAGATGAGAGGGTTTAATTCAGTATCTCTTGGGAGGGAAAGGACTTGGGGTCCATATCCTGCTTTTAGGATGTAGCGGAATGGTTAGGGCAGGAGGTATGGAATTGTGTCTAATAAGATGGCTAATGTTCAGGCAGCCTGCTGAGGTAATCGGAAACAAGGCAGGAGGCCTTGGGTACAAGGCTAACAAGGCTCCTGACATAATAAAGGATATAGCATCATGGCTGGTAGGGTGGCTCAGTGGATTAAGTGCTTTCTACCCAAGTATGAGGACTAGAATTCAGATCACTAGCACCTATGTAAAAAAGTAAGTCAGAGGACCAGTGTCTATAATCCAAGCCCTGGAGAGCCTAGCTGAATTACTGAGCCACAGATTCAGTGAGAAACCGTCTCAGGAAACAAGTTGGAAAGGACAACCTCTTACTCCCCCCGCCCCTCCTCCTCCTCCTCCTCCTCCTCCTCCTCCTCCTCCTCCTCCTCCTTCTTCTTCTCTCTCTCTCTCTCTCTCTCTCTCTCTCTCTCTCTCTCTCTCTCTCTCTCTCTCTCACACACACACACACACACACAAACAAACAAACAAACAAACAAACAAAAAAAACACTCTTCAGAGCCCAGGAAGGCTCTGAGGTTTCTTTCTATGGCTGTGTGCTATGCTGCTGTCAAGATAGGTTCCTAGCACTTAACCACCAGGGGCATACCTCATGGATCTTGTAGTGCTTTTAAACCAGTTTCCAACTCTCCACAAGAAGCCATTTCTTTTTTTAATTTCTGCCTCGTTCAACAAACATGTCATCACTCCTGCATCTCTGCTGCTAAAATATGGAATTATTTTACCATTCTCGTTTTCAGGATCTAATCACAAAAAAGCAAGAATCAATTATTATAATGTGCCCGTTCTTTAAAGCCCTTCAGCAACTGCAGAGTAGAGAAGGCGAGTCACTTTATTTCCTACTTTACAGGTGACAAATACCCGAGAATTGTCACCATCATTCTTTCTGTTCCGTTTGTCAAGTGCATTTATAAATCTCTGAGAAAGAAGTACAAACTTAACTTTGTTTTTGATTCATGGTGGTTCTAAATCTTCCCCCATAGCCATCTCCAAAGTCAATCATCCCCACTCACTTTCACTGGTTCTTCATGCACAGCCAATATTTCCCAGAATTCTGCATTAATTTCTCATGGTGGCCAGTCAGTACCTGCATATTTCAGTGGAGACAACTTAGGATTTATACATTCTAGTAATAAAAGTTGTCTCTGTTTGAAGGGAAGGGCTTCAAGAAACAATGAATATTTTGGAGGTTCCATAAGCACGCATCAGGTTAGTGCTCATGCAAGCCCTGCAATGTATTATCTGTATTATCGGTAATGCTATTGTAATGATATTATTGGTAATGATTATATGTAAATGATATTGGAGCTGCAAGACTGAAGGTTTGGGGTTTTGTTTGTTGGAGTCAAGAGGAGTTGGTGTTTTGTTTTGTTTGTTATCACTGTTGTTTGGTTCACGAGACAGGGTTCCACATAGTCAGAGCTGGCCTCAGACTCACTAGATAGTTGAAACTAGCCTTCAACTCCTCATTCTCCTGCCTTACCTCCCATGTACTGGGATTACAGGCATGTGCTATCATGTTTGGATAGATTTTTTAAAAGAAAAAGAAAATCAAAACAGGACACAAAGTTGGTATAGAAGTGTGAATGGATCTTAAAGGAGTTGGGGGAGGGGAGTATATTTGATCAAAACACATTATACAAAATTCTCAAAGAACTGATCAAAAATTAGAAATGATTTACACACAAGGGAAGAGAAGGAAATATTTCCCTCTCCAGCCTAAATTTCCCTACCAAGCTGAACAGAAATTGCAGTAAAAACATACAGAATTTGAGCAGGGTTTGGGAGAAACCAAAGTTTTATGCTTTAATTTGGTATCCCTTCCCACACACAACACTGCTCTCCACAGTGACCCCGTTGGTGTGACTGCATATCCACTGTTCTAAGGAAGCCGGTGTAACAGGGGTCACCTCCTACCTGCGGACTCCAGACCTGTAGTTTTCTGCTTGGGAAAGGGTGATGGGAGAGGGAAAAAAAATAACATTTTTATGGAAATCATAATGAAAATTCAGTGAATCACCAAATGTGACATTGGTTTGAATTGTGAGTGCCCATTAAGAATGCTGCAAGAGAAGTCATAATCAGAATTTCTAAACTCCACTTTCTTGGCAAATTTACATATATTATAATATTATACCTGTAGTATATAATATTATACATATGGTATGATATTAAATATACTTAATTAAAAGATTAGGAAAAGGGAGTAGTAAATAGATGAGATGTAGACAAGTTGATATGATTATAGTTATTGCTTCATTTTATATATATATACTTTCAATATACACTGTAAAAACTAGTTTTTAAAAAGCCATTTCATGTGTTCCTTCTAAGGGTCCTAATGTGTTTTCAATCTCAGTACATTACAGCCTTCACTTCACCATCCCAATCCTTCTATGTCCAAGGTTCTCCTCATAAGCATCTGTGTCTTGCCACAGGACCTTTGAAGGTGACTGTACCCCTATCTGAAGTATTCTCTTCCTCCTTGTCCTATTTGTGCTCAGCATCTCTTGCTCATGGAAGCTCCCTCTGCCTAGCACTTGCTCCCTCCACAGTGGAATCATTAGAGTCTATCTTCTTCACCAGACTATGAAGTCTCTAGGGGCAGCTCCCACTTCTGGTTTTGCTTGCCTTTGGGGTCATAGTCTCACGGGTTATTAACTAAATGAATGAGCCACTGTGTGCTGAATACTATGCAGAGTGGGTGGTGTATAGAAGATGCTCAGAAGTGCTGAACACCATCATTAACTCAGAGAAACAAAAGGTGGGATGGCTGTCAGTAGGTACCTTTGTTTGGTCCAAAGAACATTTAAAATTCTTACCGTAATTCATAAGTATTGTGATCTATTGCAAATGTTGTTGGAAGGACAACTCTTAGAAAAGAAAAGGGAGAAAACCTATCCTCTCCACTCCCAGCATCTCCCTCTAGGCTGGCACCAGGCTATCGGCTGATCTGGGGTACAGAGTCAGTGGGTCAGTGGGTGTGCACTGCAAAAGTGTGTTTCATACAATAGCACTTTCTGGGAGGATCTACCACAGTCGTCCCAATGGATGTTTTGCCTCATGAGATGAGCCATTTGGCTATGCAAAGCCAAAATTAGCTTTGAACCAAGTGCTACATGTCATAATTCTGTTTCTTTGGAAGGAAAACAAAGGAAGAAGAAAAATTACCAAATCCCTGGTTGTCTGGGTTACCCTAAATTTTTTTGAGAAACAAATCCACAAGAGCTAGGAAATCGGTTTACAGTGGATCTTCATTAGCTTTGATTTTTCCTGGCGTCCACTAGTGTGTCACTGACCTTTGCATTATGTAAAGAGAGTTAGGAAATTTCATTATCCTTTTAAACATTTTTTAACATTTGCTTTATGGCCCTGCCTCTCTTTAGGATTGAAGGGCTTCTAAACATGTGATGTTGCTCCTTTTCCCCCGTTTTAACAGATGACTGACATCACTTTTGTCCTAACTGTACCATTTTAATTGGTGTGCCATCAGAAGAGCTCATAAAACACCTGGAGGATGTTTGTAGGGCACATGCACATCGAGATCTGATGTGACAGCTCAGGAAGAAATGCATTGACAGGCAGCGTCAGAATTCCCATTGCTTTCAGCTTCTCTGCCATCGAGCAGGAAGGGGCTGGGGTAGAAGTGGGTATCCAGAACTACTGCTGATTAAACATGGTGCCATTATGAAAATGACTCCTAGAAAGGGTCATTAAACTGGGTGCTGTGGACCCCATGGCTCAGCCCAGGCATCTGCACCAGAACACATACAAATAAACACTGTCCTTTGCAAGAGTCTTGGTTCTTTACCCAAGCATCCTTTGTTGTTGTTATTGGTGGTGGTGGTGGTGGTGGTGGTGGTGGTGGTGGTGGTGGTAGTGGTGGTTTGGTTTTTTATGTAGAGTCAACCTCTCCTCTCCACATTGCTGATGAGGGTGCTTTTCCCTAGACCTCATACCTTTGGCTCAACACGTGAACCTCCCAGGGCTCAGATCAGATGACAGCCTACCAGCCATGTGGCTCAGGGGTTACAACATGCCTGGTGCACATCAAATATCAACATCCATGAGCACCCTACCATATAGGAATTACTTAGCTATCCAGGCTTTTGCCTCCTCATCCAAGATGCAAGGGTTGTTAATACTACCTCCTTTTTTGGTGGGCCTTACTGTGAAGACATGACTGTGATGGTCATCTTGACTACCAACTTCCTTACTTTAAGAAACACTTAGAGTATTAGGGAAGTACATGCTTGGGTATATGAATAAGAGTTTGTCCAGAGGAAATGAAGTGATGGAGGAAAGTCCACCTTGAATGTGGGTAGCACCATCCCTGGACTTGGGTATTGAACTAAATAAAAAGGGGAAAGGAGAAAGGGTGTCTGAGCAATGCTATTACCCAATCAGTGCTTCTTGACCCTCCCAGATGTGAGTAAGACGCCTCCTGCCCCCACAGCTCCTGATCTATGGTCCCTGCCCTGGGGACTGTACCTCAGACCGAGTCACAAGAAGCCCTTTTTCTCTTCAGTTACTTTTTGTGGGTGTTTTGAAGACAGCCATGAGAAAAGTAGCTGATACAAGGATCAGATCATATATGTAAAGCATTTAGTTCTGTGTGCAACACAGAACAGGCATTGAGGAGATGGGGTTCAGAATGTCAGACCTCAGGTGGGTCCCAGGACCCAGAAACATGGATTTCCTGGGATTTCTTGGGTGATTTGTTGGGAATTTGACTTTTCCTCACATTTGCCAGGTGGAATGTTCAGTCCTGTCTACTAATAACCCCCAGGTGGCTGGACCTTTGTCACTGCTTTATCAGCACATGGAGGGTTCCCTCGGTCAGTTTTTAAAGTCATTGAAGACAATAATTAGCATTCATAGAGCACTTGCTATGATCCAGGTCATGGACCTTTGGCAGCTTCTCGGCAGAGTCTAGTTAATTCTATCAACACTCTAGTTAGCTGGGCCCTGCCATTAACCTACTTCACATATAAGTAAACTAAGACACTGTGGTTTGAATATGCTGCTCGAGATGACAAAGCACATAAGTGCTACTGACTTCTAACCAAGCACTCAGGCCACAGCCCAAAGTGTGAACTTGACATTGACTTTAGCCCAGTGATACTCTGGCTGTCATGCATCTTCCTGAGAACCCATGAGGATCATCCCTGACAGTTAAAACACTGTGGTGACATAAATGTAAAATACTAATCAATGCTCTTTTTAACGTTATTTAACATTTCTCACGTCAACAGTTCTGTGGATGGAGAAATCTATCAGAGTGTCTGTGTGTGTGTGAGGGGGGATTGATATTTAGAGGCTTGGGGGTAGACTTTTTCTTTTAGGCAGCTCCTGAGGAAACCACCTAATGAACTAAAAGTGTATGTAAGCTATTTCTGAAAGCAGCAGACATTTATACCAGAAAGATGAAAAAATGACAGGAGGAAATTGTTGCTATGAGCTTCCGATAGGATGCTTGCATGCCCCCACCAGCCTCTCTCCTCCCTCAGTGTGCCCACATGTGCTTTCCCAGTTAGATGTAAAGCCAATAATGTTGACGTTCAAAATAGCAAAGCTCAGCTAAGCTCAGCTCTTGGAAGACTGTGTCTGGATGATCAAGAATTCAAGGCCATCTGGGGCAAAGTGGCAAGACTTTCTCAAAAACCCCAAGACTCTCTAGTGGCAGGGCCCTTGGATAGCATGTGTAAGGCCTTGGATTATTTGTTTTGGTTTGATTTGGTTGTTTTGTTTTGTTTGTTTGTTTTGTTAGCACCTCAGAAATGCTTTTGAAGTTCATCAGTGTCTATCTTGAACTTGGCCCAAAGTGAGACCCTTGCCAACCCTTCTCTACTGTCCTGCCGGTGATGACAGCCTCTGGCCATTACCTGATTCACCTCCTTGCCAAGCACACTGCTGACTGTTCAGCCTCTACCCCAAAGCAGTAGTCCTGCAGAGCAGAGGGTCTGGTGTTTTTATTTCCATTGGGAGTATGCGGAGAGCTGGCTTTCTTCACCTGAATGACCCCACCTTGTCACTTACAGTTCAGAACCCAGGGACAGGAGGCAAGCTTGGCCAGAGCCTCCTTATTCTTTTTCAATACACCAGTTCCTTTTTACAGAACATTCTTAGCCCCAAAGCAGAGAGTACTGTGAAGCTGTTTTGATCATATGAAGCAATGATCCCATTGGGATCACTGGGCATTCATGTGCTTTATGCTAGAGCAGTCACTTAAGTATCGACACAGACTGGAGGGAGATGGGCCTGTGGGCACACCTTGTTCCAAGTGCCCAGCACTAGATGTCCTAGCAGATGTTGCTCTGCTGCTTTCAATATCACCTATCAATAGTATGAAACCATGTGCATTTTGAGCACGCATCAAACATGCTGACTTTAATGGACATGTAGAGGCCATATTTAAAATGAGATTTTGTGGTAATGATATCAAGGCTAGATGCTAAAGAGAGGAGTGAGATGCAGATCAAAATAGGACTGTCACTAGAGAAGGAAGAATTTTTAAATATGTAAGACATATTTGAGTGTGTATCTGTGTGACTTTTAGTATCTATTACTTTAAAATAGATCAACTTACTATTCAGTGGCTAGACATCAGATATATATTCTTATTTAGGAAAAACATAAATGATTAAAATGCTCAGTAGCTAAGTTAGGCACAAGACACCTTAGAAGAAAATATCCACTAGGAAAAGAGCTGAGTGACAGAGCACTTACTAAGCTAATCAGGTGCACTGCCCTGAGTTTGATCCCCCAACATCACAGAAGAAAAAGGTTAGCCAGGCCACAGATTCACTGGTGGAGGACACTGGAAAAGAACGGGGGTCAGGGTGGGGGATTTTGCGGGTAAGGAAACTCCTAAGACAAGTTGAGAAACTCCCAAAGACACTCTCCGAGGTGCTGTTAGAGTCTGAACTAACCATGCAGGTTCAAGTTGTTACTGCATAGTAACCCAGATCTATGTAAGTGTAGTCTAGATGTCTGTGTGTGTGTGTGTGTGTGTGTGTGTGTGTGTGTGTGTGTGTGTGTCTTTGAAGGGTAGTGCCGTTCATAGCAACATGAGCTTTAAACACCATTTTTTCAACAAGGCTCATATTTTTTCTTAACTGCCATATCTCCTACAGTTTAGAGAAGTCGCCTTCCCCTCCTTCAGCCCTGGAGCAGATCATAAATTTGAAATAAATTAAGACACACAGAAGTTTCCTGGATTTAAAAAAAAAATTTTAATCCAACCTAAACCAGGTCTTAAAACCTTTCCCTTTCTCACCATGTATTTTATCATCACCTCTTGATTCAGTAGAATCAAAGTTTTAATTAGTTTGAAAACAGAGGTATGATATTTTATAAAATAGAATCAGTGCCCCTGTATTTAATTAAATGATCCCTATAAAAGTTGGGTTTTAGCCAGGGGCACAATTTATAGCAGTTCGGCTTTAAAACTACATTAGCATTTTACACTAGGGTTATTTCCATGTGTCATAGAAATAGAGGTGATCTTACATTTCAGTTGTGGAAAATGTTGACAGCTGTGTCGGTTCCTGGGTTTTGTTTCTAACTTTCTTTATTCACTTTGTCTGGGTGGTAATGCAGGTCCATGCTTGCCATGGCATGGGTGTGGGGGTCCGAGGATGATGCTCAGGTGGGTTGTCATCCCCCTGTTGAAGCAGGGTCTCCTTGTTCCTGCTGCTGTGCTGTATACTCCAGGCAAGCAATTCTCCTGTCTCTACCTCCCATCTGACCCCAGGAGTCCTTGGATTACAGATGCATAGAACCACATGTGGCTTTGGGGTTTCTTTTTTTTTTTTTAAACATGGGTACTGAGGATCAAACTTGGATCATGAGACTCACACACTCAGCACTTTTATGTGCTGAATCATCACTCTGGCTCACTCCTGGATTTTGAGATAACACCGTATGACAGCTGTAGGCAGTGGTATTTCTTGTGACAGTCTGTGTGTTGGGGAAGCGATTGTCCTAAGTCTCTGGGATGTATAGTCTCCAGAGCCAAATCAAACCATTCCTGAATTGTCTTAGTAAAATGCCATCTGCCGTGCACTCTTCTGGGCATTTCTGAAGTAGCTCTCGTGTACTGTTGTTTTATGCTCCCTAAGAAACACTTGCAGTGGCATTCAGCCAGCCAAGAGGCAAACAGTCCCAGCCAATACTAGCTGATTGAGCAGATGACTGAAGATAGATGGGTTGTCAGTGGACTCCAGCCCCAGATGGACTAACCACCAATTTTGTATTGTTGTCATGAGCAACTATAGAAATGACAGCCACAAGTACCTCTTTATAAGAGCAGTAGCTTTATCCAGGCTTCCTTGGAGCCAGGAAGGAATCATCTATGCTCTCAGCATTAACTATCTCTTGTCCACAGGAGACCTTATGTTACAGGACGACCTCTTTAAGGTTCCTTAGTGTCATGTCATATTTTCACTGGTACTGTTTGCTCCAAGACTCAGTGATTGGATTTTTCCATAATTGTACCTCGTTCCCTGGGGGGAGGGGAGAGAACCAACCAGAGCCTTAGGTGAATAACTTAGGCATTTAATTTATAATAAAGATAATAAACTTTGCAATCAGCATTTCTTGTTCCAAAACATTCCATTTACTTGGTTTTAGAGCTGCATAAAGTGTTTTAAAGGCAATCTGCTCAATTGGGCGAGTTAATGATATTTAATTTGACTGGGCCAAACGTCACTGGGTGTGCGTCCCATCCCTAATCGCAGCCATCATCAGCACCGTTGTGTGTAATGTCGATGCCATGCTAATCCCGGGAATAAAGGTTGTCATTCTCGGTTGGCTGCCAGCATGCTCCAGAGTCATCACTTCGCCAAGTCTCTCAGTGATGTGATTGCAAGATGACAGTGTAATAAGTGTTATGTGCACGAGGTAATTCAAAACAAATTTGGCTGCAAAAATGGATCATCTAGGATAGTAAACTCCCATGTTGTCTCATCGTCTTTTAAAGCAATGTAATGATCCTGAAAATACCTTGTCAAGAAGCTTGCATGGCAGGGGTCAAGTCCTCTGAAATTTATCTGTTGCAGCCCCCACTCCTCATACCCTGAGAATCCCAAGCTGAAGCTTAAAAAGGTTTATGCATATATTGTTAGTTTAGGAACACAAGATGGGCAGCAAGCCGGAAGCCTTTCAGTAAACAAATCCCTGTCCAGGCAATCTCACCAGGCTGGAACTTGATAAATGTGGTTTGTGGATTGCTTTCTCCTGGTAAAGGAACTATTGTGGTGTAAGCTGACCTTCAGCACTGGGGTCTTAATACATGTTTACATCAGCATGTTTCACTATTACATATATTATCTTAAACTTCATAATAATCCAAAGAAGCATCACACTGTAATTAAATCTTCCTCCAATAAGGAAATAGACCCCAGACTTTCAGCCAGGATGCCACCTCTGGCCTGACCCCACAGTTCTATCTCTGGTCACCTAGTCCCTAGATATAAGAGAGGAAGTCACTGGGCTTTTGCAGTCATGAACTTGAACTGTGTTTGGTGGGAAATCACATGGCATTAGACTACTGCACCTTTAGGCACGGGTGTCAGAAGTCCCCTTTGGTGAAAGCCAGCCTTAAACAGTAGTGACATTCTCATGTCTCATAGAAGGACATGCATTTCTTAGACACAGTTCTGGACTACTCTCTTTCCCCACAGCTGAGTAGAAGAGATGTGGGTACCCCACAGTTAAATTCAGAAGACCCCTACCCCCACCCAATGGGCTTTTAGTCATTGAGTACATCAAGCCGTGGGAGAGCTCCTAGTTTAGACTGATCTGTACAGGCCCTTCACGCATCCCTTTTTGGGTGTCGTGTGGATGTTCATGTGGTGGTTCTAGCACAGGTTTATGGAATTTATGTAAGTAAAGCCTTCTCACCATTGTTCTATAGAAATAAGCTGATGAAGATGCAGCCCTTGAGGACACATGTCCACAAATGCTTTCTACACAGATAGAAGAACATTCTAAGGAAGCATTGGAAAAATGCAGGTGTCTACTTTTATAGTGTTTCCATGCATATTGCACCTGTTATATTGTTATAATTTCCTCAGTTATGATAAAAGATAAGTTAGATATAAAAACCTTAGACTCACAAATATAGGATAGATAAAATATTTTGTTTAATTTTGCCAAAACAAATAGACTAGATATTGTAACTATAATTCTTGCTTATAATAGTTGTTTTGTTATATGTAATTTTACTATGTAAAAGTTAAAACCTTCCTTTAAAAAAAGAAAAGAAAAGAAAAGGGGAAGTGCTGTGGATATCGCTTTGTATAAATAAAATGCTGTTTGGCCAGTGGCCAGGCAGAAAGTATAGGTGAGACAAGAGAGAAGAGAATTCTGGGAAGTGGAAGGCTGGGGAGAGACACTGCCAGCCGCTGCCATGAGAGGCAACATGTAAAGACACTGGTAAGCCACAAGTATAGAATAACAGAAATGGGTTAATTTAAGATAGAAGAAGTAGATAACAAAAGCCTGCCACAGCCATACAGTTTATAAGCAATATAAGTTTCTGTGTGTTTACTTGGTTGGGTCTGAGCGTCTAGGAGCCTGGCGGGTGAGAGAGATTTGTCCTGACTGTGGGCCAGGCAGGAAAACTCTAACTACATTGGACTATGGAAATTTAAGATGCAAATCAAATAGCTTAAAATTTTAGGGAATATATCCACAGAAAAGATAATTGCCATTTTTCCTCTCCACCATGGTCCATATATTAAGTTGGCCTCACCAGTTAGTTCTCCATATGGTCCTAGGAGGCCACCACATGCAGACTGGCTTTCCTAGAATCCAGGAATGGCCATCCCTATTTCACATCTATTTAAAAAATAAATAAACTAACCTCAAGCTTCCTACCAGATTCCTCCTCTCAGCCTCAGGCCTCTCCATCATTAGACTGAAGGTACAAAATCACTATGGCAGGCTATGGCCAATCAGTCAGAACACACAGCTCAGGTCCCCCTGTGATGGCGAGACCAATGTGAATTCCCTTAGCAGAAAAACACAGAATAAGGGATGAATGGATGGCCAATCTGCCTGCTGCATTAGTCCTAAGATCTAGGTATGTGTGAGGGAGGGGGAGGGAGTAGGCAGAGAGAGAAAGAGAGAGAGAGAGAGAGAGAGAGAGAGAGAGAGAGAGAGAGAGACTGACTCCTGTTAAGAATTCCTTCTACATACAACTGGGAGACTCCTGTGGTCTAAGTTCCCCCTCTTCCTACTCCACTTAGTTGTATATTTCTTTTTCCTCTCTAATTTCATTCTTTTATAAACGTAGCATTGCTGTGTTAAGAAAACCCCAGTTCTTTTACCCTCTGGTAAAAGGTCTGGTGTTCATATGTAACTGTATAGTGCACAGACATCATATATTATGCAGGTCCCATTCAAAATTAGTATATGTCAGGGTGTATCCCAGGAGACGTGTGCTCCAGCCAGGGGAAGACATCAGCTGTATTGTTCTGTCAGTTTCTGTGATTTATTCCCTTGAGGCAGGGTCTCTCAAGGTTTCATCTTGTGTTAGCTGTGTGGAGTTGGTATTGATAGTACCACTGGGAAAGCCTTGGACCCTGTGTCTTAACTCAGCCAGGAATTGCCCGTGGTTTCACATATGGCATCCTGGGGACTTTAGGAAAGAGAGAGAGAGAGAGAGAGAGAGAGAGAGAGAGAGAGAGAGAGAGAGAGAGAGAAATATAGCTTTACCCTTTCAGCTCCATAGAACAAATGAGTTGATAGTGGGCATTCAGTAAAGAGAAACGGGCTATAGGAGTAGCAACATTGCGTACAAATTGAAAAGTGAAGCAACTAAAATTTCAGCAAGCTGTTATTTGCTCAACACTTGGTCATTGGAACTCTTTCCTCATTTATAGTATATCTAGCCTGTACATGCTATCTGCTTGATATTTGCTGTGGACTTTTTAAGGAAAATGAAGACTTGACACAAACTGAAAAGACTACTCACATGAAAACAAAACAACCTAATTAATTTCTAGTTAAGTTATCATTCCCTGATGAAGGCTTGGAGCCCGAGGCTGCTCTTCCCTTCCATGGGGAAGATTAACAAGTGATGAAATTAAATTAAAGATATTCTGGTTGGAGGCCACGGCATCCTTGCTGTGTGCTTTATTATTCAATGCCAGATCTGTACACCTCTGCTCTAGCCTCTTTTCCCTCTTTGGAGAGAATGGAAGTTCTCTGACAACCCCAGCATGCTCCTTCCACTTGACTGTTTACACCTAGAAGCCCTCAAGACACTAAAAGACCTCTCTGGTTTCTGCTTTATGATAATCTTCCCATTCTAAATATGTCTTCATAGGTCAATGGCAAAGACTTATCCCGAGCAACTCATGACCAGGCTGTGGAAGCTTTCAAAACAGCCAAGGAGCCCATCGTGGTACAGGTGTTGAGGAGGACACCTCGAACCAAAATGTTCACACCTGCCTCAGAGTCACAGCTGGTAGACACAGGCACCCAAACTGACATCACCTTCGAGCACATCATGGCCCTGACAAAGATGTCTTCTCCCAGCCCACCTGTGTTGGATCCTTACCTGCTGCCTGAAGAGTAAGTATCTTGGCCATAACTTGCTAACTTGCTACATATGGTAAAGGACTCTGGGTAAACTGGCCTCTTCCTTTCCATGAAGAGAAAGAAATGAATGCATCTTACAATTTTCCTCCAAGTTGCCTGTGTTTAACTTTATTGTTTATAGAGGCAATAAATCGAGTCCTGCTCAAAACTGTTCTGACATATTAATGACTTTATTATAACCCTGGAGCAGAGTTATTCAAATTATATTCTAAGAAGAAAATTACTTACAACTGTTGTAAAAAGTTGTGTCGAAATAAAATTTAATCACTGCAAAGGGTAATTTAAAGATTTTCTAGTTACCACTGGAGGGAATGCTGATAGTTGTTTTAAATAGACAACAAAGTAAGCTGTTGAGTGTAGAAAGCACCCCAGAGGTTATGCACTCTGCTTCCTTTTGGATCTCATTTCAAACCTGTATCCATGCACTAAACCTAGACCTACCCCATATAAATAATCACTGCCATGTACCAATTGCATAGTAGCTGTGATCAAATAGACCTCAGTTAGGTCTTTCTTCATAACTCTATCTTCTACAGAAAGCATGAAGCCGTTCAGAGAATTCAAGTCTCATAGACATGATGCCTGAACTAATTTCTACTGTGTAGCTGGGGTCATTTTATTTTATTTCCCTCAGTCTAACTATTTTCTATGCTGTATTAAGATACAGATGCAAGTCATACCTGTCTCATAGGATTGTTGAAGGATTAAATGAAAATAATATGTAGCTGGTCATCTGGTAAGCCTTCAATTAAGTGGTGGCAGTGACTGTTAATTTGGGAACAAGTCAAGAATGAGAAAGCTACCAACACCGCTGGCTTAAAGATGCCCAGCTAAATTTAGCTTTTTCCCATGTACCCGTGCAATCTGAGGGCACAGATTCTTTAGCTGACACAAGGTACCCCTGTCTTTTCCCATCTAGGCTCCATCTGGGTTCAGGTAATTGCTGGGATGCATTATTTCAAAGGCATTTTCTGCTCTTGCAGAGAAGCCTCTGAGCCATACCTGTTGGATTTCTATTAGTCATCCGGTAGCTGGAGTACCCACACATCTCCTGTGGTTCTGTCAAATCCCGGACGAAGACTTGCCTTTCATCTCATGGGTTTAGTGGTTAGCTGTCATCTGCAACTGGGGCTAATTCCCCAGTTGACAAGAGTGAATTCTGGTCAGCTGACAGCATGAAAAGGGAGAAGACAGGACCTTCATGTAACACTCACCATTCACACAATCTGCAAGCTTGCAAAGAACTGTCACCTCCCTTATTTGCCTGTAGAGAATGGGCACTATAGACTGAGGTCCTGCTCAGGGCCCACTTAATCACCTATAGAGACTGGGCACTCTAGACTGAGGACCTGCTCCATGCTCCTATTGACCTATAGAATATTGGTTCTCAGCCTTCCTAATGTTGTGACCCTTTTAATACAATTCCTTATGTTGTAGTGACCCCAACTATATAATTATCTTGTTACTACTTTATATCTGTAATTTTTCTGCAGTTATGGTTTGTAATGTAAATATCTGATTGCAGGATATCTCATATGTAACCCCCAAAAGGGTCACAACTCACAGGTTGAGAACCACTGCTAGAGAGACTGGGTGCTGTAGTCTAAGGACCCACTCAGCACTCCCTTGTTCACCTATAGAGACTAAATGCTATATACTGTGGACCTGCTCAGCACTCCCTATGGAGACTGAATGCTGTAGACTGTGGACCTGCTCAGCACTCCCTATGGAGACTGAATGCTGTAGACTAAGGATCTGCTCAGCACTCCCTATGGAGACTGAATGCTGTATGTAGACTAAGGATCTTTTCAGCACTTCCTATGGAGACTGGGCACCATAAACTGGAGCTCTGCTCAGCATAAGGCAATGCCACTGGTGGGAAGTCAAGGCTATCCAATCTCACCTCACAGCCATGACACTGCAGTGTCCCAGCTGCTCCTGGAAAGCATCTGGCCCTTTCCCTCAGCATGGCCTTAAAACCAGTTACTCAACACTATAGACCAGACCTGCTTGTGTTATTGATGAGCAAGCCCTTTAGGCCATGTGTGACTCTCAGATGTTGAAGTGTCAGAGTGACAGGCTTTTTAGAAGCCAAACCCCTAATTTCCTCTTAAGTCTAACTAACATGACATGACTTATCCCCTTGGGGGAACTTGAGAAATGTCACCAAGTCCAGAGGTCAGGCAACAGCAAGACTGCATGTTGGGGTTGAGCAGGGGTATTAGGTTGATGACCGAACGTCCAGAACTTCCAAAGGATCCTCAGGTCTAAAAGCCCCTTAAGTGCAGCCAGTATATATTTGCCTGATTGGTCTGGAAACAGAAGGCCTGCCCTTCCACACATGTCTCATCTATTGTTTCAAAACTAAATGGCTGGGAGGGACTGCCAGAGCCCCCTTGATTGCTACCTGACCTGTAAGAATGTGGAGCTTTGGGTTCCCAGCCAAGGGCAATTGGAGGCAGGAGCTTTTTATCTGCAGCTGGTGTGCAATTCAAAGCTCCTCCAGAGCCACTGGCCAAATGTGTTTTAATTCCCATTGCTGTTGTTCCTGGAGGTTCCATTAACACCATTTCCAGGAGATGCCAGGCTCACATTGTATTTTACATGTGTTGCCCTAAAAACATGTGTGTTCTTAGCTTTCAAATAGGAGAAGGGATGTATACACACACAAGTACCCATGAGTACTGACGTCTGCAAAGAGGTGTACACCACACACACACACACACACACACACACACACACACACACACACACGTGCAGACAGCTGTAGTGGCAAATACATTTCTCACTGGGGACCAATGCAAAAAAAAAAAAAAAATGAAAATGAAAATGCACTATCCCAGCAAATGGTCTGAAATTGGTCTCGAAGACCAGCACACATCTGGGTGTTGCTCACATTTGAGCTTTTACCACCAAGATTAAAAGTAAACAGTGAGATACAGTAGCAATGAACATGGACCTGTCTTCTGTCTAGAGACCAGTTGCATGTACCCAGGATGAATCCTTGATGCTGGAAGGGACTCTGGAAACAAGGTCTACCCCATCCTTAACTTGCGCCTTCACTCTTTCCAGAGGAAGTTCAGCTTCACCAAAGTAGTGGGTTCCTTGGTTCTTTTGTTTTGAGTTTCCAGTATTTTTGAGGATCTGATGGAGGCAACAGTATGAGCTTACATACAGTTTCAAGTTACCACACCGGGATGGAGATGTTAAGAGCCGTATCTGAAGGGAAAGGGGTCTGGAAGGGTTCCTGTACTGACAATGGCTGGGAACAAGACAACAGATCATTATCCAAGAATCAGGGTCTTGACAACCTTCTGTCTCTGCAGGCACCCCTCATCCCATGAATACTATGATCCGAATGACTACATGGGGGACATCCATCAGGACATGGACAGGGAAGAGCTGGAGCTAGAGGTAGGAACCACAGCTGCTTCCTGTTCTTAGTGAGTCTCCATTGGGCTCATAAAATGCTAGAGTTCTCTACAAGTGCAAATGTGATTTATGGATAATAATGAAATTATCAAAATCTGAACCTCTTAGTAACCTGCCACCCCCAACCCAAAAGGCACAGCTCAGCTTCTTCCTACTTCCATTAATTCAAGACAGAGTCTAACAGTCAGGGCTCCAAATCAGACTGACAAAAGGAGGTCCTAGGGACTGGGAAGGTGGCTCAGTGGTAAAGTGCTTGCTGTATACGTATGGGTACTTGAGTTTGGATCCCCAGAACTTACATAAAGGCCAGGTATGGTGACATGTGGCTATAGCCCCAAACTGGAAGGAGCAGGGACATGTACATCCTGGAGGCTCACCTTCCAGGCATCTTAGCTGAATCAATGAGCTCAGGGTTCAGCAAAGAAACTTTTCTCAAAATATAAAGTGGAAAACAACAGAAGGTATGTGATATATATGGCCCCACATGTGCATGCACAGCCAAGTACACACACAAATATACATGAAATCTGCACACGCTGGAAATATCATACGCCTCCTTACCTTGCACCTTACTCTCTTTCAAAAGGCCTCTTTTTTCATTGTTGTTCCATATTTGTATGAATCTGTATCCCTAAATACATAAACACAGCCTGCTTGATCTGCATAATGTTACTTGTAGGTGTGTTTTCAAAGCTTGACCTTTGGTACTGGATAACCAATCAGTGTGTTCTTCACTAGGGAAGGCTATTTCTCCACTCTCTACATTCCTTACTTTCCTGTAGTTCTCATGTAGGGTTGAAGCCTCATGTTCTTCCCTACATCCACTTAGCACATCTATTGTTGTTGTCCTTGTTCAGTTCCTTTTCTGGCAGTCAGATTGGTGAGACTTTATGGGTTGAACTCTGAAATTGCTAGGAAACTCATTCTCAGAGCCAACCCCCATTCCTCTGGCTCTTACAATCTTTCCATCCCCTCTTCCACAATAATCCTTTAGTGTTAGGTGCAGGAATTGTATTGTAAATGCATCCATTGGGACTAGGCTATACAATTTTGCATTTTCATTAGTTACAGATTTCTGTAATGGGCTCCATCTATTGCAAAGCAAAGTTTCCTTGATTAGAAATAAGGACTACACTTATCTGTGGGTATAAGGACAAATATTTAGAATATAGTGAGGGATTATGCTGGTTGAGTAACATGGCAATTGTAGGTTCTTCTCAAAATCTATGACTCCACTAGCACTGAGTAGTTAGCAAGGTTTCCAGTGCCAGACATAATTTTTCCTGTTGTTGAATGAGTGTTCAGTTCAATTAAAGAGGCGTTGGTTACAGCCAAGGTATGCCTGCCACTACTGCACTCTTTGGGTTATCGGGCCATAGTTGTTGTTGGATCACTACTTTTCCCTCAAAGACACTACTCAACAATAGGGTGATAAATAGGTTGACTGAATGTAGCCCACTCCCCCACTTTTTTAACAAAAAGGAGCTGTTCCCATATGCAATTACTTTACATTTCCTAAAGTCCTTTTGACAATATCATAAAAATCCACAGCTCTCCCCCAAGTATTATAGTGGCCAAAGAGTCTAGGTGCCATACAATGTCACATTGCCCTATGTTGAGTTTTAAAATACTTAGCAGACACCAAGTAGCCAGCCAAATTCAACTTCTCACTTTCCCTTTAGGAAGAATGGAAAATAAAAATAAAAGGAACATTAAATTCTATCATGTGGTTCTTAACACTTTTGAGAAAGCGTTGTGTCAAATTTCAATGTGTTTTTTAAAAACAAAAACAAAAACAAAAAAACTTCAGAGCTTATATGCAAACTGATTTTGTAAAGCAGGGTCAAGATAGCACTTGATGCTGTCAGGTAAGCATTTTTGGCCCCAGGTGAAAGTCAGCCAGAGGAAATCCATCCATTTACATTTTAGCTACTCTGCTGGCCCTCTGCTGTATAATCCATGCCGCCCTGCTGAACAACAGGTACTGTTTGGCAGTGGTGGCTCTTTTCACAGCAGAAGCAGCTTGATAGCCTAAAATATCTGCATCCTTCTTACATCTTTGAGAGCTACCTGATTCTCACTGCAGAACAGGGTGAAGGTCAACAAAAGTATAGACTCAGCCAACAAAAAGGCTGCTCACTGACAACTAGGCATGGGCACATCTTAGTATTTGTCCCTAAAAACATGAGTTGGCATTTCATACCTTGAAGCAGCCCATGGCCCTTTCGGGACACTTGAATACTTCTTCTTCCAAAAGAGGGCTCAATGACCAAATGCTCTAAGGGCATGCCAAGATGGACAGAACTAAACAGATTTCACAAAGGATATTAAGACCATGAATGTTGGATTAGCATGGTAAATGTACTAGGGGAGAGGAGGGCATACAGATCCTGCAGTCCTCTTTGGTGGACAGTGGGCCTGTTAGCATTTACTCTTCAGTCTGGAGTTCTCTAGATACTGTGGAAGAAACAGCGTCCTCCCAGAGGAGTCCATTATCCGTGGAATGATACTGCTGTGCGATGGGCATCATAACAGGAACAAGAAGTCTTCTACAGGCTGCCAAGTATCTCAGAAGCCAGATTATGAAGTAGCATAGATGTTGTGGCTTGGGGTGTTTAGTTAAGTTGGCTTCTTTTGTTGCTCTAAGGAGCAGATAGAAGCAATAAGCTCTCCCAGAAACACGGTCTTGCCTGTAAGATCTTGCACTTGGTTTAATGGTCACAGTTCACTGAGACACCACAGTGCCTGCCCAGTTTGAACTACTCTCCCTTATGACATGTACTCATTGCTAGTTATCACCAGAACTGTAATTTTCTTTTAATTTCTCTTCAATTCAGTTAAACTAAGGTAGTTCTTATACCACTGCCTGAAGCAGAAAGTCAACATCAACTGTCACAGATAAAAGTTAATATAATTCAATGTTCCAAATAAATATAAGAAAGGCGGTGTTATTAAACCCTTGTGTTTACCATGGATGCCTGCCTTCCAAGCACTAGCAGCCCACATTCACTGTGGCTCTCTTTGTCTTTTCTCAGAAGACTGGGTAAATGTCAATAGTGTAAACCTGCCCCAGACTGACTTTTTCTAACTAAAATATACAACTTTCTCAATATTGACAACCAAAGAGCCTCTTGAGTGCCCTAGAAACTCACTGTTCAGAGTAGGAACCAAAGACCAGCAGCTCTGCTTCCTCTTGGTTTTATGGAATCTTGGGCCCCAAAACTACAAGAAAGTCGGCAATTTCACAGATGGAGCCCATTACAGAAATCTGTAACTAATGAAAATGCAGTTTCACAAGGTCCCCATGCATCTCAGTCCACAGTCCAGTCAGAAAGGTTGTGATCTAGAGGTCATGGGTTCAGATATCTAAGCCCAAGCCTCCACTGCTCCTTGTTCTCACAAGTCACATTAATATGGTCTGGGTTTTGGCATGTCGTTCACTGTAGTACCAGCATGTACTGCCAAGTCACTAATGTTATCCATATTGTCCTATAAGTGAAGTTATCACTGCCTAGAAATAGATGAGCCCATCCCGAAGACATGTGTCAGGGCAAAGAGACTCTTTCCAAAGGAGAAAAAGGCAGAGACAAAGAGTCCACATCGTTGGAATACTCAAAATATTTTTTTGGGTACTAGCATGCATGTATTTATCACTCTTTGCTTTCTTTAATTCTTATCTATTATTAATGTGTGTGTAATATATGTGGATGTGCATGTACCACACCATACATGTAGAAGCCAGAGGACAACTCCATGGAATCATTTCTCTCCTATCTTTATGTGGTTGGAGAATCAAATTCAGGCTAACAGGCTTGCACAGCAAAGCACCTTTATCAGCTAAGCAATCTGGCTAGCTCTTGGAGTCCAGCAAGCTTGGTATTTTGATGCTAGGAGAGTTTTCTTTTCCATCATGCTCATTTTGAAATCTATTCTTGGGTTTTTCTGAGCATCTTGTTATATTTAGTCTACCATTTGCCACTTAGAAATACACCATCAAGAAGTCATCATTCTGCTTGGCTGAAGGAGCCTATAGACCATCAGGACCCTTGAACTTTAGCTTAGCATTTCCTGAAAAGCCAGCAAGTAGACATGCCCTTTGAGTGGTGGTGACCACTAGGTCCTGCAGGTCCACAGCAGGTGAGAAGGCTTCCCCACCTGTGGTCTTTTGCTCATGGTAAGTTTCATCACTTAATCACTGTCTCAAAGTGTACCTCTCACTTTTAAGAAAGCAGCTGACCTAATTTATGAAATAATGATAGCAGCAGCAAAGGGAATGCCACAGGGCCAGGGTTGGATAGGGAGTCTCTGCTGGAGGCTTGGTCTCCAGAATGACTGTGTGAAGAATTAGGTAAACCTTTAAGGGGCTGGGCCTAGTGGGTGGTAATTTAGGTCATGGGGGGCTTTGCCCTTAAAGAGATTAAAGACAGCCTCATGAGATGCATCAGTTTTGATGGGAGAGGATTGTTACAAAGTAGAGTCACCCCTAGACTTGGTCTCTTGCTTCCTACTCTATCATACATTCTGTCCCTCTCAAACATGATTCCGCCATGGTGCCCTCTGCTATGCTGTGATAGAGCCAAGCAGATGCAAGCAGCATGCTTTTGTGCCTCCCAAACCATAAGGTACAAGAAAAAGACCTCTGTTCTGAATAAAGTCCCTAGCCCCCATGTTCTCTTACAACAGCCAGCAGCGTAAGAAAGGTAGAAGCATTCAAGGTCTTACTGAGGTTCACTGTAGGGAATCTCCAGTAGAGATCAATGGCTAGACCTCTAGTCTGTGGCCAGGGTACATCTGTAGAGGGGTACCAAGACAAGTTTACTTGTCCATTTAAGGGGGTCGATAAACAAGCCCCTGCTAAGGTCTGACTTTACTACAACAGACCTAGTTTTCAGAGCATACACAAGTACCATCTCTGCTCCTCAAAGGATTTCTTTGACCTGCTGCCAGTGTCTCTGCTAGGTCTCCACCTGTCTTGTTCCAGATGTTGGATCTGATTTCAGAGAGATGAGGTTTGTCTTCAAGTAGAAAGCACATTCTCAATGTAATGCTCATCACCCAAGTTGAATGAGATAAAAGAACAACCGATCTATGCCTGTTATATATGAGGAAAATATATACGAGTGTGTTGGGATGTTATCAAAGCCAATGCAGAGGGGAAAACAGATGTTCTTCCTTTTAAAGTACACAAAATGATCATATTTAGGTAAGTGTCAAATCCCTGTTATTGTGAAATTGCTTAGCATTAAAGGCCTTATTCCCAAGTACACCCCAGAGCTGAGCAACCAAATAATTACCCCTGAATTTTCAGGTACTGAACACCTGCTCCAGGTCTTCCTGCAGGCAATTAAAAAAGAAAATAGATGTCTGATGAAGCTTTTTTCCCCATACTCTATGGTTTTAATTTCCCCCGTGATTCTGCCGCGGCATCCTACCCAGCCTGGGAAGCTGCTGTCACCTGTATTGTTTTGATGATGTCCTTAGGAGACCAGGAAGGAAAGGCCAGCTACAATTTTGATGGGATTGGAGGGGAAGGTGGGGGGGGTGGATATGTCTGAATGATTCTGATTTCTCAGAATAACAGAAGTAGACCAGACGGGAATTGGGATGGTCCTGGAGGTTCTATGGGAGACTGTAACCAATCTGGAAATTTCTCATTAAAGCTGTGAAGCAAAAGGTGAGTGCTCACCAGGTGGCAGTGGCACACATCTGTAATCCCAGCATTCAGAAGGCAGAGCCAGGCAGATCTCTGTGAGTTCAAGGCCAGCCTGGTCTACAGAGTGAGATCCAGGACAGGCAACAAAACTACACAGAGAAACCCTGTCTCAAAACAATAGATAGATAGATAGATAGATAGATAGATAGATAGATAGATAGATAATAAGATAATAAATGAATAAATGAATGAATGAATGAATGAATAAATAAATAAATAAATAAATAAGAGAAAGAAAGACAGAAAGGTGAGTGCTCATTTGAGGAACCTGGCATGCCCTGTTCTGGTTGAGTCGGCCTCCTCTTGAATTTCCAAGTATCACAAGGATCTTCAAGTTTCTTTCTTTGTATGTATATCCACCTAAAACCAGGACCTTGGCAGATAGAGTTCAGTCTTGCCTAGCAACACACCTCTGAGAGAAGGTTTCTGGACCATACTACAATCCACCAGCACCATCATCTGCTTCTTGTCTGATGACCCTGCTAGAATATAAACTCTATGCAAGAGTGGGCTCTTCCCTTGCACACTCCCAGACAGTGTCTGGAGTAGTCTATCCAATATTTTGGCACCTAAATATTTATTGAAGGGAGAAATAAATATTTTGATATGAGGTCTTAAGTAAAACTGTGATCTTGTTAGAGACATCACTGCATCCCATGACACAGTGTGAATACATATAGGAACAGTTTTGATACCTGGCAGCCATCCTGGTCCAGGAAAGTGGGGAATTATTAAGGAGTGACTGGGCTTCTCAGAGGGAAATAAACCATGTGAGTTAGGTTAATCCACTGAGGCTGAAACCAAGACCTTGTATCATGAGGGCGGGGCAGCCCTCTTAAGACCGCTAATTGGAATACCATGTAAGTTTCATCTGAAATGTCAGACTCAGCCACTCATTTTTATCAAATAGTCCATCTAGACCAGTAAGCAACAGGATACCAGAGATGGGGCTAGGGTAATCCAGCTAATGCTGATGCATTATTCATACCTGTTTGATTAATGGTCTTCTTTGAAATCCTATCTCCATCATCGCAACAGCTATGTATTGATACCCTCTATGCCTTCAGCTATGAGCCCAACAAGTCTAGGCTGCCTCAGAAGCAGAAACCAATGTTGAAAACTGACCAATTACACAGTACCTTGGAGGAAGTTTTGCTTTCACCAGGTCTCATTTAAGAAGAGTAAAGTGGCTGAAGTTTGTTCAAGAGAACTTGGCACATTTGTTGGTGGCCGAGCCAAGCTTAAGTTTTCATTAGATCTTTCTTCTGCCTTAAAATCTTAAGCTTGTTCAATTTTGTTGAGAACATACCATGCCTCCATGGTGAGGCTGGATGCTGCTGATGTTGTATAATTCATTGTTTAGATATGAACATCTCCCTGTCATCATCAAGTCAAGGTAAAACATGAATCTATGCAGATACAAAGACAGTGGGAAATTTATCCTTTCTTCTCTCAAGATCATCAAAAACCTGTTAAGGTCACTCTGGTTTAGCCACAGAATCTTCTCTGGGATGGAGATCCATCCTGGAGAAAGAGCAATTGAGGTTAAGCAGTGTCCTGTGCCATCTAGAAGAAAATTTTATCAGAGACTTGTGTCTAGAGTTTCTAAGAATGTCCAGATAAAGCAAGGAACTAATATAGCCCAAGCCATGATATTTAACACTAATGCCAAGCAGATTCCTGAATCTCAGATGCTCTTGCTTGTTACTTGACATGTATGTTGCCAGCACTGGCTCATCTTCTTCCCCAAATTATTTTAGAGCAAGATGTAAAATTGCTCCCACAGTACCATCCTTCAACAGGAATGCTGCTGCCATTCTTGTACTTAATGATCAAGTTGTAAGGTTTTGTTTCAAAGGCAACTCAAGTGGGTGTGGAAGAGAGAACTTTGACAACAAAGGTGCCTCCCCTGCTTTCCCCTGGCTGAGGATCTGTGTCTCATGCTGGAGCCAGGTGGACCACATACCCATGTGAAAAAACGGAGTCTGGCCTTCACAGCCTTTCAGTGATATCCAGCCAAACTGAGAATGGAACTATCTCCATGAAAAACTGTCCTGGGGGAGATGAAGAGATGGCCTAGCGGTTAAGAGCACTGGCTGCTCTTCCAGAGGATCTGGGTTCAATCCCTAGTACCCACATGGCAGTGCACAACTGTCTATAACTCAAGTTCCAGGGGATCTGGCATCCCCCACAGACATGCATGCAGACAAAACACCCATGCACATAAAATAAAATAAATAAATAATTTTTTTTTAAAAACTGTCCTGGGAGAATTGGTAGCAAGGTTCAAAGGCTAAGTACAGTGTTAATCTCTACCTCAGTCTGCTGTTGTGAGGGACCATGTGTTCTAAAAATAGCCCTGAGGGCGACTATAGTAAGAGAACCTTATTCTCTACCATGCAAATCATGAAACAGCAGCTATTATAGCATCTATTTCAGGTTGAGCACCCTGTATCTCAGATGCTTGGGACAAACAGTGTTCAGATTTTGAAATATTTGCATGTAAACAATGAGGTTTACCTAGGAAGCAGGTCTAAACATAAAATTCACTTATGTTTCATAGATACCATATACATAAAGTCCAAAGGTAATTTTAGGACAAAACTTTTAACCCACTTCTATTTTAATTACGAGCAAACCCATAAGGTCAGATGTGAGGTCTTCCATATGGCCACATTATGTCAGGGTTCAACTCAAGAACTTCAAGATGTTGCTGCATTTCAGAGAAGGTATAGCCAACCCCAACTTGCTCACTGAAAGTCCAGTTAACGGCAACACATCAAGTGTTTTGTGTGCACATGCATGAGTGGTCCTTGATTTGAAAAATACTGTAAATTTTTTCAGGATATTTTCTGAGTATGTGTATGTGCACTCATGTGTAGAGGTCAGAGGTCAGCTTCCAGTGTTTTCTTTTTCTCCATAATTACCTTTTTTTGTTTTTGTTTTTGTTTTAAGGAGGTGGCTCTTTCAGCTAGACTAGCTGGCCATCAAACTTCCAGGTCTTCCTATCTCTGCTATCCCAGTGCTATGGTTAAAAACACACCCAGCCACACACTCAGCTTTTATGGCTGCTAAGGATCTGAACTCAAGTCCTTATTCTTCCATAGCAAATGCTTTACCCACTAAGCCGTCTCTTTCGTACTTTCAACATATTTTCAATTCCAGCCTGAAAATTTGTGCTAAAAACTCCCCCTGCTTATAAAAGGTTTAGAATACAAATTGATAAGGATAAGAAAGAAAATCAGATCAATAGTAATATGAACTAAAATCTTTTAGCTTAATACTTCTCTAATTTTGTCAATTAAAGCATTGGCCTAAAAGTAAAGAGGTGTTTTTCAGGATAGGTATTATCAAAATCATGTGCTAAAGACTTGGTATTAGGGTACCAGGATAGATAAAGCTAATCCTTTTCAGTGTAGTAGAGAACCAACCATCCCCTTTCTTATGAGTCCTTTTTTTCTACCCAGAAACCCCTAATCCACTACATAGTTTCTTTCTATAATGTGACTTCCAAACATTTTCCTGGTCTCATATGCCACTCAGAGTGTGTGTCAGAGTCATGCCTGACTGTGAAGACACCAAGAGCAAGCCTGGCTGCCTTGCTATGGGTCTGTGACTGCCTGGCTGTGGGTCTGTGGGTCTGTGGCTACCTGGCTGTGGGTCTGTGGCTGCCTGGCTGTGGGTCTGTGGCTGCCTGGCTGTGGGTCTGTGGCTGCCTGGCTGTGGGTCTGTGGCTGCCTGGCTGTGGGTCTGTGACTGCCTGGCTGTGGGTCTGTGACTGCCTGGCTGGTCGGGGGTCTGTGGCTACCTGGTGGGTCTGTGGCTACCTGGCTGTGGGTCTGTGATGGCCTGGCTGTGGGTCTGTGATGGCCTGGCTGTGGGTCTGTGGCTGCCTGGCTGTGGGTCTGTGGCTGCCTGGCTGTGGGTCTGTGGCTGCCTGGCTGTGGGTCTGTGGCTGCCTGGCTGTGGGTCTGTGACTGCCTGGCTGTGGGTCTGTGGGTCTGTGGCTACCTGGCTGTGGGTCTGTGGCTGCCTGGCTGTGGGTCTGTGGCTGCCTGGCTGTGGGTCTGTGGCTGCCTGGCTGTGGGTCTGTGATGGCCTGGCTGTGGGTCTGTGGCTGCCTGGCTGTGGGTCTGTGACTGCCTGGCTGTGGGTCTGGGATGGCCTGGCTATGGGTCTGTGACTGCCTGGCTGTGGGTCTGTGACTGCCTGGCTGTGGGTCTGTGGCTACCTGGCTGTGGGTCTGTGGCGGCCTGGCTGTGGGTCTGTGGCTGCCTGTGGGTCTGTGACTGGCCGGTACAGGAGTATTTAACTGGCCCTATAGACAGCTAGCCTGCATCACCTTTGTTAAATAGTCGTTCCTTTGGTTATCAGGAAATGTCCTAGAACTTTCTACCCACTTCCCTTGACTTCTTTGAGTTCTTCCTTATGACCATGAAGCAGAGTTCAAAGAGTGTAAGGCACACTGGGGCTGCGGCATCTTCATTAGTTTAAGAGATGGTCCCTTTGGAACCCACATAGACAACCTGTTCCCTCACATTGAATTCTACTGGAAGTGGAATTTCCACACTGGTTCTGTCTCTCTCTGTCTCCCTGCAGCCTTCCCTATGGCCTTGCTTTCTGTTCAACCTCTTCCAAGACCTAGTGGTCCTACAAATAAGAGCCTAAGGCTCAGTGGCAGCATTGGGTCTGTACCTGTCCAGGGGGCCTGAGCCACTAATCATGAAATTTCATTGAGTCAGAGTGTCCACTTGGGAATGCCCAAGAAAGGATCCCTGTGGCACAGTCTCGGTCACAATACAACCCAATCAGGGTGCCTGAGAGGTGTTTGGAACATAGAAGTGTGATGTGCCACTTGTGTTTGTGGGGTGAAAACTCGTTATTCCAAAGGATCTGGAGATTACCCTCATGATTAAATACACCCCTTAAAACCAGCCTGACTAGCACACTCACAAATGAGGAAGGAAATTTCCATCTAATGCAACTGAGGCATCAGAAATTAAGAGTTTCATTTAATGAGAATTTACCATATTGTAAGAGCTATCATTAGGAAGTCACTGAATTAATTAACATATCAGTGATCAGAAAATAAACTAACAGCATCTTATTAAGGAGGGGTGCTCTGCACAAACAGCTTGTTGTAACTTGTTGTGGCCCAAATACAATTATTAAACTGCCACACAGTGCTGGTAGCACTGTGTGCCTCATCTCCCTGCCCTATGTGTGCTAGTGAGCAAAAAAAAGGTTTAGGCAAATCAACAAGCCCACAATAAAGCTTCTAAATGAAGATAGACTGGGAATTGGCACATATGCCTGCCTTCATAATCATTTTATATGGGACAGGCCATCCAGTGCAAAGTCCATCAGAGCAGGGCAGTGCCCAACTCAACCTAAAGCCAAGCTCCTTGCCCTGGCCTATAGAGTGCTACCTGTTCTGTCCCAGCCCCATGTCCACATTCACCTTCCTTCTTTCCCATTTACAAGGCTTTGACCACACTGGTCCAGAGCCTTTCACCCCCTGTTCTTCTGCTTTGAAGGTATCAGTGGTGTTGGGCACCCTGTCTTTCATGAGGAAAGACAGTCTCTGCAAAGACTGCTGTACCCTTCCCACATCCCAGGAAAGGCCCTAGAGATGCCACTTGGAAGTGGCTCTGACAGCGTAGCCTGAAGACCTCATCTCAGAGCCCTGCCCACCCTCCTGGTTACCCAGCAAAAACCATAAAAAAAATCAGACCGAAGAGTTGGCTGGACAACTTAATAGCAGGTGGTCCCTCAACCTGACCCACAGCTTGCAGCGGCGCAAATGAGCCCACATGAGTCACTGGCAGAGTGAATAGGCATGTGAACACTTGCAGAGAACCTGAAGTATCCTCCCAGAGCTCCCAAGACTTTCAGAGCTCTGACTTCATTCTGAAATGCAGACTAATTGGCACAAACAATAATATTGCCTGTCACCGTGTGTCCCAGTCTTGGGTTCAGTTTGCTTTTTATCTTATTTAATTTGCAGTAACAGTGGCTGAAACTAATTTTCGACTGTAAATATCACAGCTGTTATAGAAGGCATTAATTGCACACTATCACGTTACTCTCCTTTCTTGGATCAATTTATGCGTAATCTGTTTGCAAGTTCTACGCCTGTGCATATTAAGGGGCGCAGCGTGAGATAATCTAACCCAACATGCTAGAAACATTTGTACCAAAGTGGCTGGAGTGTTCAGGTTGTGGAAATATTATTGTTTGTGGCAGACATTGAAAGAATGCTTTTTAAAAGCCCTACCCCTGAGGTCTTGACGCTGACTGAAATATGGGTAATTTTTCTTGGGGAGGATCAATAAAATAACTATTTTCAAAATGACTTTATATTGACTGAGAGGTCAGAAATGCCCAGGGCATTGATCCCATGTCCATAATCACTTTTTGTTCAGTAAGTTAACTGGCTCTACACAGTTGAATGCAAAGAAATCCAGTTCATCATTTAAACCAAATATTTTCAAAGCCTTTGACATGCTCCTGGCCTGCTGGAGTCTCACAGAGAAGGTTTTCTTTGTCTAGGAAGTGGGCCTCTACAGGATGAACAGCCAAGACAAGCTGGGCCTCACCGTGTGCTACCGGACGGATGATGAAGATGACATAGGGATTTACATAAGTGAGGTATGAAAGCTAAGGTTTGAAAATTATCCTCTCGGAGCCAGAAGGGCCGGACCTTTGTTTTTCTTTGTATTTGTTCACACGCCCTAGACCTAGCTCCTCAAGAATATCTTTGGGAAGATATAGAACACTTGCCCCTTTCATCATGCTCTGTGGAGTCACATCTTTACACAGAGGTTAAGTTCTAATGTTGGTACATAAGGCAGAATTACCCTTGAGAAGCCGCAAACCAACCATAAAATGGAGTCGTTTACATGGTCTGTGTGCTCACCCCCAAGGGAAGAGCAGCCTCACATTTCCCAACTCAAGTGCAATAGTAGATAGAATGGCTTATATATTTTAAAGTCTGTCTCCTGTCTCCCTGTCATAGTATACACAGTTGAGTTCATATACATCCAACATAACTTAATGTGGACTTATCAAAGTACATAGATGAAGGATGCAGTGATCTTTCTAGAAGAGACAGATTAAAGGAATGGATTTCAATATGAATACTTTCCTATGCATGCAACCTTCCTTGCAATTGCAGAAACCCAATTTCCTAAAGACATCAAATCCGTCTCTCTGGGCTGAGCCAAGAGCTGTATCTGCTATAGACTTCACAGTTAACTCACTGGGATGAGCACCACCTACCAAGCTTCGCATGTCACATCAGTATGTGCAGGGCACCCCTGCCTTCCTCAGTCTCACTTGCCCCAATTATACATTTCACTTTTAAAGCTTTCTTCCAGACTTTAACCACAAAGAGCTGGTGTAAAACCACCAAAGCAGGCCTGCCAGACAGCATAGCTGAGGGTGCCCCTTCACCCACTCCACATCAGACTTGCTTCTAATTACTCTGTGTCCAATGAGAGTCGCCTCTGCCTCTTCACCAGCTCAAGTCTGCAGCTCTGAACCCAGTCCTTGGTCACAGCACTGCCAGGCAGGTTTCTGAGAGGCCCTAGGAAGGGCATGGAACAGATTAGTCCATTTCTCCCTGTGCAGGATGCTAAGTCCTGTTTGTAAACATGTACAACCCAGAAAGGCAGGGGCGGGTGTGGCGGTATGTTAGAGATGACCTTTGGAAAGTGCCTGTGTTTGTGCTGAGGTGTCTGCTGTGTGTTTCAGATTGACCCTAACAGCATTGCAGCTAAGGATGGACGCATCCGTGAAGGAGACCGCATCATCCAGGTAGGTTCCCTTACCCAGGATGCATATGTTCAGCAAACAAATGAGTTCCAGGAGTGAGTAGCCTGAGGTTGTAAATGCAGGAGATATTTAAGGACAGGAATCAGAAATTCAGCTGTACAGTGAGACCAACCCTGTGTGGTTTGTGGGTAAGACTAATTAGCCAATAATGTGCAAAGGGCTAAGTGAGAACAGACCCAGCTACCCCATATTTTGGACCAAATACCTCTGAGAAGTATAAAATTCAGAATTCAGTGTTTACCTGTCCTGTGAACTCAGTTCTAAGGGTGACATCTATCTACCTTGAATCCTGTTATTCCAGTAAGCAGGCAAAATAAGACTGCTTACTTCTTTCTTTCAGCTATAATCTTTTTCTTTTAAGCGGGGAGGGTGTTCATGTACCTTGTTGGTATCAAACTTACTACGTAAAGATGACCCAACTTCTGATGCTCCTGCCTCTGCCTCTTGCTCACCTGGTGTAATGTGGTGCTGAGGAGCACGGGGCTTCATTCCTGCCAAGCAAACATTCTGTCCTCTGAGCCACATCTCTGGCCCTATAGTTGTGTGTTGGGTCAGAGAGCCTTGGCTTTATTGTGTCCACAGACTTGGCTTTCTAGCTCTTCTCATCTTTATCTTCATGTTTCTAGTCTACCAGATCATTTTTCTCATTTCATATGCCACTATGTGCAGTTTTGGTTGTACGTACAACCACTCTGTATTCTATTTCTCCAGCCTTTTTCCAGAATCTTGGTAGCTGAGTTTCCCTAGGAAAGAGAGCCAAAGCTTCTCACCAAGGGCCCTAATCCTCAGCATATTTACTTTTGTTGCTACAGTTTTCTCTAATTGAAAACAGGAAGTGGAAGCAGTAAGGGTGCCCCAGAGAGCGCCTTGCCTGGGTTGCAGACAGACCCTTCCCTGCCATCACTGTGTAATCAGATTGGATAACGACAACCAGTAGTGTGTCCGCTTTGCCGCCTCTTGGTTCTTTGACATCAAGTGGCAAAGTCAGATGAAGGGCTCAGTTTCCAGGTCAGTGGCACTGCCGTGGTATCCCTGGAGGAATATCAGCCCAGGATCTAAAATTTGCAGAACTCAAAAGTTGCTGAGACACTCAGGCAGACAGCCAGCTGGAGGGTTGTCAGTGTGAAGGTGAGAGAGTCGTTCCCACTTGACTCTCTAGCCAGCCTGTTAAACTAGGCATGCGCAGTCCGTGCATATACGCCCTTCACCGTCTCCACTCCTCATGATCCCAGCAGCCATCCTGTTGCTTTTCTCCCCTGTTATATATAGGAAATGTCTGTTTTATATTTCTTACTTATCCTCCCTCCCAAATATGAGATTCCAGGGCTCAGATGTGTCCTGAGCAGCAGGGGTTTTCTGGATCGTCTGGGTCCTCCACATCATGGCTGCCTTCCGGCTAAGCGAGGCCTTTCTTTGCTAAGATCAGCACTTTTTTAAAAACTAAATGGAATTTCCATGTTATGACTGTGAGTGGTAGGCGACTGCAGTTCTGAAGCAAGACAAGAAGATGCCACTCCATCCAGTCATGTCCCATTTCTACCTGTCCCCACCTGCCCTTGTGCTTTTAGATTAATGGGATAGAAGTGCAGAACCGGGAAGAGGCTGTGGCTCTTCTAACCAGTGAAGAAAACAAGAACTTTTCGTTGCTGATTGCCAGGCCTGAACTCCAGGTAAGTCAATGTCCTAGGAATTAAATAGGGTTTCTGTCGTCAAAACCAGACTCTCCAACCTTGCAGAACAATGTCAGAGTGTCGCGTCTGAGCTTAAAGGTGCTCGCCGCCTGGAAGGCAGTTGAACCTGTTGTTATGTGGGATCCACTCAAAGGTTTAACCACCTGGCCAGGTCCCATCAGTCTGACTAATGAAGGAATCATAGCAGGATTTACAGATGCCCCTTCCAGCCTGGAGCTGAGTCCCACTGATTAGCACATAGCAGGGTGGAAATCAAAATGAGTTGAGTCTTTCAGATGGTAACTAAGAGCACTAACCAGTGAGTCTGGCTAAAAAAGTAGGGGGAGGAAGTATTAGAGGCTTCTCCAGTGTGGAGTAGGGTAGGGGGTCTCTTCAATCTGAGGGGGAGGTAGTTTTTCCAGCCTGTAGAGAAGAGTTTCTCAACTTGTGGGTCATGACCCCTTTGGGAGTTTCTTATCAGATATTTACATTATGATTGATGACAGTAATAAAATTACAGTTATGAAGTAGCAATGCACCATTATTCTCCTAGCTGGACGAGGGCTGGATGGATGACGACAGGAATGACTTTCTGGATGACTTACACATGGACATGCTTGAGGAGCAGCATCACCAGGCCATGCAGTTCACAGCCAGTGTGCTCCAACAGGTAAAAGCCAGCATAGCCCCACGCCACCGCCACGGAGGAGTGCTCGCACCCTCCATGATGGTAAAATCCATCAGAAAACCCCAGCCTGAGGGCTTTTCTGCTTGAGCATGAGGGCGATGCAAGCTGATGGGCTCCCTCCCCGAGCTCTTCCCTGGAAATTATTACATCCTTCACCTAGTGAGTTCCAGACTGCTAGCAGTCAGGCTCCCAGGTGCTGGGATTACAGGCACCTACCACCCCACCCAGATTATGATGCATTTATGGTTGAAAAAAAAACAAAGCAGAGACAGTGATACCACTAGCCTGGTGTTCGCCAGGAAAACATATGCATCAGTGTTGACTGAGGTCAGAGAAAATTAAGTCAATGCCTCTGAAAGTAAAGCGATCCTGTGATTAACCTGAGCTGCTCCGAGCCCTGCAGCTCCTTCTCATGCCACGGTCAGAGCCCTAATTACCCACTTGTTGAGTCTCTTACAAGTGCTTATGCATTCTTCCTGTGTACCGGTTCCTTTACTAGCTAGTTATTGGGAGAGCTGATACTATCTTCCCTGTTATACAGACTGAGAAAATGAGAATTAAGCACCAGCCCAGATGCACAGAGTTAGGGCTGGCCACTTCCTGGCCCTGGGTCACTCAATGCTGCAGGTCAGCCTTGGGAAATTAGAACTCAATCCAAAACTCCTGCCCTGCACATAAAGGTCACACTGGGTACCTGCTCCCCCTTCCCCCAGAGTCCCGTCACCATGAACCGGTTGTTCTTGTCATTTTTCTCTGATACAGAAGAAGCATGAGGAAGATGGTGGAACCACAGACACCGCCACCATCTTATCCAACCAGCACGAGAAAGACAGCGGTGTGGGTCGGACGGATGAAAGCACCCGCAACGACGAGAGCTCCGAGCAGGAGAACAACGGTGAAGACGCCACGGCATCCTCCAACCCGCTGGCGGGCCAGAGGAAGCTGACCTGTAGCCAGGACACTCTAGGCAGTGGCGACCTGCCTTTCAGCAACGAATCCTTCATCTCTGCGGACTGTGCCGATGTGGACTACCTGGGCATCCCAGTAGATGAGTGTGAGCGTTTCCGGGAGCTGCTGGAGCTCAAGTGTCAGGTGCAGAGCAGCAACCCCTACAGCCTGTACTACCCCAGCAGCCCGGTGGACACTGCTGCCAAGAGTGACCCTGAGAGTGTGGACAAGGAGCTGGAGCTACTCAACGAGGAGCTGCGCAGCATCGAGCTGGAGTGCCTGAGCATCGTGCGTGCGCACAAGATGCAGCAGCTGAAGGAGCAGTACCGCGAGTCCTGGATGCTGCACCACAGTGGCTTCCGCAACTACAACACCAGCGTGGACGTGCGCCGCCATGAGCTCTCGGACATCACTGAGCTGCCCGAGAAGTCAGACAAGGATAGCTCGAGCGCTTACAACACTGGGGAGAGCTGCCGGAGTACCCCACTCACCCTGGAGATCTCCCCAGACAACTCCCTGCGCAGGGTGGCTGAGGGAAGTAGCGAAGGGGCCGCGGCCAGCATCGAGGCTTACAGGCCATGCCCCAAGAATCTGCTCGCCATCACTGAGGATCCTGAAGTAAGCACCCCAAACTACAGCCCTAGCGCCAAAGAGCTGGACCCCAGCCAGGCCTCGGAGAGCAAAGAGCGCCGAGCTAGTGATGGCAGCAGGAGCCCCACCGCCAGCCCAAAGCTGGGCCGTGCCTACCTGCCCTCATACCACCACTCCCCGTACAAGCACGCGCACATCCCAGCGCACGCACAGCACTACCAGAGCTACATGCACCTGATCCAGCAGAAGTCAGCAGTGGAGTATGCGCAGAGCCAGATGAGCCTAGTGAGCATGTGCAAGGACTTGAACTCCTCTAACTCGGCCGAACCCAGGATGGAGTGGAAAGTGAAGATCCGAAGTGACGGGACACGGTACATTACCAAAAGGCCGGTGCGTGACCGGCTCCTGCGGGAGCGGGCGCTGAAGATCCGGGAGGAACGCAGCGGCCTGACCACGGATGATGACGCCATGAGTGAGATGAAGATGGGGCGCTACTGGAGCAAGGAAGAGCGCAAACAGCATCTGGTGAAGGCCAAGGAGCAGAGGCGGAGGCGCGAGTTTATGATGCAGAGCAGGCTGGATTGTCTGAAGGAACAGCAGGCCGCCGACGACAGGAAGGAGATGAACATCCTGGAACTGAGCCACAAAAAGATGATGAAGAAGAGGAACAAAAAGATCTTTGACAATTGGATGACCATCCAAGAACTCTTAACCCATGGCACAAAATCGCCAGACGGCACTAGGGTATACAATTCCTTCCTGTCGGTGACTACTGTGTAACTCTCACTGTGTACAGACGAGAGACCGCTACCGTGGAGGTAGACATCCTTGCCTCGTTCAATGCGGCAAGTTTTTGTATATATAAGCCCGGCCATCATGTTGATAGTCTAAATTTGCCACTCCTACAACTTTGGGTGTCCTGGCTCTGTTTTCAGTGAAGGGAAAAATACACCCTTACTCTCTTAGAAGGCAATATTAACAAGCAGCTTTTTTTCAAATAGCAATGGTAATTTTTTACTTGTTAACCTTTTTCATAAAGTGTTTAAATTTCCAAAAGATCTTTTATTAAGCATACTTTCACAGAATAATTTGTTTAAACTATATTCATATAAAAGAAGGTTAAACACGCTTTTTTTCTGCCTAAAACACAAAGTGCAACTACCAGTATGTATTTTTAATGGGACCCTATTTTGTAATGTCACTTCGCTGAAAGGTGTTTCATACGAGTCACCATCCACTCATACATCTTATATCAGTTGTGGTTTCAATGCAAACCTGCCAAAGTCTGCTTGGTGATTTCATACCCACCTACACCCAAACTAGCAATGTTTCCAGTCAGGATATCCATTTTTAACATTTTTCTGGTTAAGATTCCCAAGGAGAGTGTCAAGGTTTTAACAGAAAGCAAAATTTCCTGCAGCTGTATGGACGCTTAAAGCATGTTTGCAGATATTGCCGCCTGTTGGAAGAATTTGCATGTACAGGGAAGTTGTGGAGGGAGACAGTTTGTGGAGTTTTAAGTGCTCATCATTGTAGACCTTTGCTTTGTAGATTGGAAGGGACAGACTTAACCAAGCAAGTTCACAGAATCATGATTAGTTATAAACATCAAGTAAAATGAAGTTAAAATAAATTATTATTTTCTATTTGATATGTTTTGACATGGGTGCTTGTTTTACAATGCTAATTCCTGACCCCTGCCTGGGGCATCACCTGCTGCTTCTTAAGTCTTTCAAACAGTCTGATGAAGGGTCATCCAGCCTAGAGCCTGGTGGCAGATGAAAAAGTAAGGTCTGGTGGCAAGTTGTAGGGAATCATAAATACCATATACTCCTGGGCTTGCCTGCCTCCCAGAACACTTCCACCATGCCCAGTATCCTACAAAATAGGAAAGCTTGTGGGCAAGCGTCTTGGCCAGGATTGTGTTTACAAGGACAAACACTACTCTCTGCCCATTCTAGCAAACGTCTTGTTCGGGTTTCCATCTCTGAAATATATCTGTCCACCAGGCAATAGTTTCATAGCATAGCAGAGATCACTAAAGTAGCTGGGCTTGGAAACAGCTTTCTTTTTAGGTTTCTGTGACTGTCAAGGTCTTAAGTAACTTGCTACCAGGGTTCCCTAATTACCATGTTTATATCAATTTCAGCTATAATGCCCACTGAAAAATGAAAATAAAGATAAGATTAGGAAGGGCATCATTTTTATTTGCCATCACACCAGCCATCTGGTTTACTCACTGATTTAATTAAAATTTTGATTGAAATGGCAAGGTGTTTTAGGCATCTCAGACAACAATTTTCTCTCACAGACTCCTTTTGAGCCCAGATCCCTCCTTTGGTGCTAGAATCTTAAGACTAATTACTAGTTACACTTATGTAACCAGTCTTTCTCTGTCTCACAAGCCAGCTCCCAAATAATGACATGGAGACTTATTATTAATTATGAAAGCTTGACTATAGCTTAGGCTTGTTCCTAACTAGGTCTTATATCTTAAATTAACTGATAACTTTTTTTTAATCTACATTCTACCACATGGGTTTTGATCTTTCTTTCATTCTGTACCTCCAACTTGTTCTGTATCTCATTGGCATCTCCTATGTACCTGGAGTCCTCCTCCTCTTCCTTTCTCTCCCTGGAAATCACACCTAGACCTCCTGCCTAGCTATTGGCCATTTAGCTTTTTATCATACCCATCACAGCAATACATTTTCACACAGTGTACAAATATCCCACAATAAACTTGTAATAAAATAATTTAATGAAAATAAAACACAGAGATAATGATTCCTCACTAGTGAAATATCTGGTTGCTACCTCTTCTAGAACCAGGCATTGCTAAGATGATTGCATCTGCTACATCATTCTAATCAGCTCTCTAAGGTGAATCAAGTTTTTGCAAAGTGCACTGTTAGGCCATAAAGTCCCTACAGTCCCCGGGTTCAGTTTTCAGTGTTGTACCATCCACAGCTCCCAAGCTGCTTTGCAGCCCAGCACTCTGACCTCCCATCTTCTAGTAAATATTTCACAGAACACAAACACCTGTCTGATAAATTGCAAATCACTATAAAATACAGAAAAGCATACAAGTGACTGTTATTTAGAAAACAGCTTTTCTCTCATTAAAGGCATGAGCTGCATGCATGGCACATGAGCAAAGAGAGCGCTTAGGATGGAACCTAAGGTGTCACAACGTGTCAAGACAAATAGGGGCACCTCTCATTGGGGTTCATAGAATACCTCCACATGTGGGGTTTAGCCTGCACACTTAGGAAAAACACCTTAAAGTTACCAGTCTAGGTTTCCAACTGTACACTGCTCAGACCTAATCTGGACTGCAGTTTGAAGTTTCTCTGATCTAAGGTAACAACCCAGCTAAAACATAAAAGACATGAATGACAGTGTCAATCAGAAGGAAATAGGAAGCTGAGGAATACAAGGTAGCTCATTAATAACCAATCGAGAATTCAGAACTCAGCACCTGGCCCCACATCTCTTAGCAGCTCAGACTCAGGGGACAGGTAGTAAAGCATTCGAACAGTCAACTTCCATGCATCCATCCTGCACTCTCAACCAAAAAACTGCAAGCATTTCACTAATGGATGTCCCAGAGTGAATCCAAGCCAGGAAACATGAATCCACTGTTTCTTATGTGCGCTTGTGCTCCCAAGGGCCTCATAGTATAAGCCTTTCTGAGCTAGTAGGAAACTCCAGGGGTGTCTCAGGGTAAGAGTGTGAACACTTGACAACTTCCATTGAGAAACCCTAGTTACCAACACATCTTTCTACCAGCCCTCTTGCCCTGCTCCTAGGGCCCATTTGGGAATCTGAGAGAAGCATCTGATAGGGTTCTCTCTTCTGGTGGTGGCAGGGGAAGGGAGTGCTTATAGAACATGTACATAAATTGCACTACAGTTTTGGAGGTGTTGCACGGCCCTCGGTGCCACTAATGGAACTCTTACTCACATAGGAAGCCCAGGTTTGGATAAAAATGTGAGCCCTATACATTTCTTTCTCTTCATTTGGTCCTTGTGGTTGAATCCTGCAGCACTGTTTGAGCCAAATCCTATTCTGAAGAGCAACAAGGAAGCCATTTTCCCTATGAGCACCATGGCCTCTGAGACCATTAAAATTCAGCTAACCACTGATCCCTGCAATCTTAAGGGCATTGTGCTAATAGCTACTTAACTTTAGGAAGCATGAATGCAGGCTCCTCGTTCTCCACTGTACCACTCGACTGTCTGGATAGCTCTGGTCTCAACTCTTTCTAGAATGAATCTTTTTTGAGCCCCAGAGCTATACTGTTCAATCCAGTAGCCACTAGCCACATCCAGCTACTCAACAGTCAGTGTATGGTAAGGCCAAAGCATGAGGCCATGGTATATCCACCACTTAAAAAAGAAAAGAAAAAGAAAAAAAAATCACTGAATAAAAGATGGTTAGTCCATGTTCTAGGAAAACAGATTTCAAAATTACCATACTTTTTCAAAATCTCACAAAATTTAACAATAATTTCTATGGAAATTTCAGTGATTTCTATTGCAATTACAGTAACTTCACATATGTTGGGAAGTAAAATACATAATTATAATTAACTTTACTTTGTAACTGAAAATATAACAAAATTTTTGAATTCCATATGTAGGGGTTAGGGCAATGGTTCAGTCTATAAAGTACCTGCTGAGGAAGCATCAGGGCTCGAGTTCAGATCCCCAGTACCCACATAAAAGCTGGGCTCAGTGGCTCACATCGATAACTGTAGAACTTAGTCAGGGGCAGTGGGGGTGGATAGCAGAGACAGGTGGAGCTCCAGTGCTTACTGGCCAGCCTGCCTAGCCAATCAGTGAAGCTGTAGCATCAGGGGGAGAACTTGCCTCAAAAATTAATTTAGGAGCAGTAGAGGACTGACATCTACCAGTGACCCTCATATGCACATGTGCACACATACATACAAGCACATACATGCACTACAAATACAACCAAAATTTCATATGTGGACCACATTATATTTC